>NC_133130.1:146522166-146825196 GCF_048418815.1 Hemitrygon akajei | reverse complement strand
ATTACATTGCCTGCAAGAATGACAGTGTCTACCTGTCAGGTGACAGGTACTGATGACTACCATAATGATCACTATTTAATTCATTCTTTTATTTACATCTGTCTGACCCCAAAACTATAACGCAAGACAAAAAAGTCCAGTATCTGGAAAAGAAAGAATAGATACCACCTCTAACTAAATACCAGAATATAAATACCAGCAGAGCCACCAAGACCATATCAACCATCTTTTACCTAAAAGTACTAACCCCATTCACTTGTCATTATGTCTCTATGGCTTGGCAACTTAAGCCCTCATGCATTTTAAGTGCTTTTCATCTACTACATTCTAGATTGCAACTAAACTCTGGGTGAAAAAAAATGTTTTCCTTAAATCCATCCAGACCCTCTTATGCCAAGCCTTAAAGCTATGCTATTGGATTGAGGATAACTCCATTCTAGGGAGAAGTTTCTCACTACCACCTTATCTATAATTCTTAACTTTGTACATGTCTCTCAGCCTCCAGCCCTCCTGGGAAATTAAACCCAGCCTATCCAGTCTCTCCTCATCAGTAAAATGTTCCATCCTTGATGGTATCTGAGGCTACATCCACACTACGCCGGATAAATCCGTAACCGAAGCTTTTTCTCTTCGTTTTCACCCTCCGTCCACACTAAAACGGCATTTTCGTCCCCCGAAACTGAAGCTTTTCAGAAATGCTTTCCAGGGTGGGTATTTTTGAAAACACTGCTCGGGCAGATCAGTGTGGACAGAGTAACCGGAGACTTTTGAAAACGCTGTCAGATGGAAGCACACTACTTCATTGTTTTCTTGAACGCAACCTAACAATTTCAGAACAGATGGCAAAGAGTCAGAAGCCAGAAGAGTTAGAAATGTACTCACCAAATACTTTGACCCATAACTTACTGAATAAATAAGTATACTATACTCACTTTACCCTGTTTTCTGTCCTAGCTTGTATGAAGGTGGTTTACTTATTTATGCAAGTACTTCTCTGACAATAGATGTGTAACAGCCTAATATAACATTGTATGGAAATACAAGATAACACTGATGCAAACATGTTTTATACATTTAACAAGGTGCTTTATTAATGCAACATAGTCAGGTTTTCAATGTTCGTCGTCAGCCGGGTCAATCTGTCCCTGAACTCCCTGTCGGTTGCCGCCGTACGCTCCAGTATTTGCTTCTTTTTAGTTTTAAGTTCTCCTGCGCGAAAGCCAACAGCTGTCCGTCGTTTTAAGTTTTTCTAGTCTGTAACTACACAAATGCACACTTTTACGGTGAGATTCGACACCAAACATGTCGCGTGTTTTCGGTAGATATGCCCTACACATGTCCAGTTGGAGGAGATTCGCCGAAATCTCTGTTTCAGTGTGGATAGAGATATTTTCAAAAACGCATAGTGTGGACGCCTATCGTTTTTACACGAAACCAGCGTTTTCAAAATTATCCGGTCTAGTGTGGATGTAGATTGAGATGTCACCTAACCAAAGTCATTCACAACCTCCATGTTCTAATATTAGACTAATGAAGATGTGGCATTCTTCAAGAATTCTATTTTCCAGCTATTTTATCAGGAGGAACACTCCAATGATATTAGCTTTCCCTGTTCTTTTCTTCTCACTCATGTTATCAAGAGGTTTGCATCCTTTTCCGCCTTTTGGTGATAAACCTCTCTAGGACAATTAGTCTGCCTCCATCTGTGATATCTTCCCAAGATAGTCCATCCACTGCCTCATCCAAAGATTACAGGGTTTAAGTGTATGCACATACCACATTGAGCTTGTGCTCAGGAAATTAAGCAACCACACATACAAGGTGCTCTTCATAGGAAACTCCATCAAACATCAAGAAAAGTGAAACAGTAAGGCAAAGTTCCAGCAAAGATACCAGGAGAGTGGGTGGGAACAGCTCAGAAAATTCAACAACTTGCTGATTATCACAATATATATCAATTCCTCTATAGTATTCCTCCCAACCTTTTTTTTATGCCATGAACCAATACTATTAAGCAAGGGGTCCATTTACTCCAGGTTGAGAACCCCTGCTTGATATTAACAAGACCACTTACAGCCCTAACAGTCAATCCACTGAGAGTTGAGAAGCAATAAGAACTTATCAAGTCAAAGAGGCCACCGGTACCTAATGGAAGGAGTACACTAACGAATTACTCAACTAAGACTCCAAGCTCAACATGAATGGCGTTGATTCCATTCCACAGCTTGTTCTCCATTCTACTTTAACTGTTACCTAAACCAACAAGTAGAAAGGGGCACATGTCAATTGAAGAACAACAAGGCTGCATGTGCACACAGAAAAGCTCTACGGTTTGCAGGGAGGAACATCACAGGCACACTTCCCACAGATTTTGAGCCAGCTTTGTTGTAGAGAAACATATTGCTGATTGAATCCAACACCACCTCCAGTGCAATTGAACAGCTTTTGGCCATCTCAGGAACAGGAAGTTGATAGGTCTCAGCCTCACACTCAGCACAAAGCACACAATTGACAAGGTGATCCCTGCACAATTGAGTGATGGACTACCCTATTCAACCAATGGGAGCGATTTTTCCTGGGCTAGCAATAAAGCCCTGATTGTACTCAGCAAGCTTCGATGGGCAGGCCACATCATCACATACTTAAAAGCGTGCTCCAAATCAAACACTTTACTCCCCGTTCTGAAATAGAACCAGAGGAGACAATTTAGTGATTCTCTTTGAGCCTCCATGAAAATAATTTTAACACCCTCACCAACTTCAGCATATACCTGACCCATGATGAAAATGAAGGACTTTCAAGGGCTTTGAGCTCCTTTGACAGATGCACACAAATCCAACAATAACAATGAAGAACTACATAACCTCCAATTTAAAAAAAAAAGCTTATCCCACCTGTCTCCCATGGCACATTGGAGTTTGAGATGGAACTGGAAGGAAGGAAAACCAGAGCTGGGGAAGGCAAAGGGGGAAAGCTAATCCCAGAAAACACTTCAGGAACTGATGAATATGCTGTAGACTAACTAATGAGGGCCATGACAGCATCTAGTAAAGAGAAGTGAAGGGGATGGAGTTAGGTGTATATTCCTTGGTTTTGACTAATATACTTTCTCATGCTTGGGGCAGAGGGAAACTGCACATTGCTCCAGGAAGCTAAATGGGTTATTCAAAGACTCTGCCTCTGGATTGACAAAAGTTGTTCGCCTCCAATCAACTGAGGAAGCAATGGGATCTTGTGCCAGTATTCATAATCATGAAGGTTCTCAGCAGAGTAAATGGAGCATAGTATTCCTAGTGATGGAAGTTGCCAGAATGAGGCAAGCAGTGATTGAAGGAAAGAACCAAAAGTGATATGGAGAGAAACCATTGGGCAGTGTGCTGTTAAGAGTCAGGACTGTAAAACTTGGAATGGTGTAGGCAGATTTAAGCATCGTGTTCAAAATCAAGCTAGTTATGTGTTTGAAAGATCAACCTGATAAGGCTACAGGAGACAGCAGTGGAGTGGAATGCTGTTGCTTCTTACATTAATCCAGTACAGACCTGACTCTAAGTAGCCAACTTCTTTTGTTCCTTTTGGAAAGTGACATTCCCTCCATGGACTCCGTCTAAACTCAGTAATGTATCCAGCAGAATTAAAGACCCCTCCCACACTCTCAGGCTCAAGGTCAGCTTCTACCTTGCTATTATCAGACTATTAAATAGTTCAATAATACAATAGATTGGACTCTTGACCTCACAACCTACCTCATTATGATCTCATACTTTATTGCTTGCCTGCACGCCACTTTCTCCATAGCTGTTACAGGTTATTCTGCTTTGTTATTGCACTCCCTTATTCTACTTCAATACACTGTATAATTTGATCTTATGGAACAGTACACAAGACTAACTTTTCACTGTTATCTCAATGAATGTGACAAGAAAAAAAAACAGTAAATTCCTGTACTGTAACCATTCTGCACATCCACAGTAGAATTTTACTTAGAAAGATGTAAATAAGGTTGAAAGATCCGGTCAAGATGGCCCCAGCATACAACTCGCCTTCAATCAACATTTGGATAAACCACAAAACTACTTATTTCACTTCTTTTACGTCTGCTTTTTATCTTGAATGTGTTTCTGAACTGCTAAAGCCTACGATTGGCAGTTTGGCGCTTGATTGAGAGATCCATCACTTTGCTGGTCTCCAAAAAGAATCCAGGAAGCAGCAAGCGCGAACCATGAGGCGAAGGAACTACAAGATGGAGCACGAGCCAATGTTCGACTCCATTCTGCAGATTAAAGCTTCCATTATTCCCAATTAACACAGCCAAGAAACACTGTGGTGAATTTGGAGGGATAATGCTGATGACCTTCTCTGCTGCTGAAGAGGAGGCCTGTGCAGCCTGCCGCTGGGCCTGAAGTCTCTTTTTTTCCCCCTGATAATGCTGGTGAATGTTCTCGAGTTTTCCGCATATGGATTATGGATTTTGGACTATGGACATTTTTTCAGTCTTAAGATTTTTATATTCTGTGCTTTCATCATTCATTCTCATTTTTTGTGCAAGGGGAAGGGGATTAGGGGATTGATGATCATGTTGGTGGGTTTGCTGTTTCTCTCTGAACTGAATTCCATGGTTTTTCTTTGGTTTGTGGCTATCTGGAGAAGAATAATGTCAGAGTTGTATACTGCATACATACTTTGATAATAATAAATAAACCTGAAAGAGTACATTGAAAACTTACAAGGACACTGCCAAGTCTGGAAGATCTGAGTTGTAAGGAAAGACTGAATAGGTTAGGTCTTTATTCGTTGGAATGCAGAAAATTGAGAGGATATTTGATAGAAGTACAAAAAATTATGAGGGGTATAGATAGAGTAAATGCAAGCAGGCTATTTCCACTGAGGTTGGGTGAGACCACAGCCAGAGACCATGGGTTATGGGTGAAAGGTGAAAAGTTTAAGGGGAACACGAGGGGAAACTTCTTCATTCTGGAGATCGTGAGAGTGTGGAACAAGCTGCCAGCACAAGTGGTGCATGCAAGCTCAATTTCAACACTTAAGAGATTTGGGGAGATACATGGATGGTGGGGGGAGTGAATGGAGCACTGCGGTTTAAATGCAAGTTGATAGGAGTAGGCAGTTTAAATGGTTTCGGCATGGACTAGATGGGTCAAAGGGCCTGTTACTGTGCTGTAGTTTTCAATGAATATGACTGTATGTGGATGAATGGCCAAGATGATCTACTGGCCTCCTTTCTCCTGCCAAGCTTTGCTCCTATTCTTTTTTATCACCACAATTTGTTCTTCAGTAATAATCAGAGCCACTAGCTAAAAACAGAGCACTCAACCCAGTTAGCACTTTACCCAGCCACATTGCATTTTCATAATGATTTATGCTGCAGACATTAAACTTGAATCTTCATGACTAAATAATTTCGTCAGTTCAACGTGCACAAGCTTTTGAAATTCACCGGTTCATTCACTAATAAAGCTCAAAGGCAGGAGGGAAAATTACAATATCATTTCTGGGAAAATGTCCCACATTCAGTTAACTCCCAAAGCCAGATTAGATTCAAATATTAGAAATATAACTTCCCACATAAAATTAAATTCAAATTGAAACAAAGATAAAGTTATAATTTGTTTCTCCTGTGCATTGTAAGAAACATTAGTTTACTTCAATCAACAGGGTGGCTCTTTAAATTTATTACATTACTTAGCAGGGTGTCGAGGGCAGCATTTTTTCCCTCTGTGATCAGCAGCAATTAGTTCAGCAATAATTTTCCTCTTATGTGTTGTCAGTATATACGTCAATGTTTAGCAAAGGACAGATGCAGAACAAGACAAGCCTTCATTTCAGAACATTAATCTACCATTTACAAAGAATTACAAGGTGCTCATAAGTGCAGCTGCACGGCTATTTCATCTAACCTTATCAACATGACCGGCTGCTCAATTATGCTTATCCAGTTTCTTTTCAAGAGACATACGTGCCTCCTAAACACAAGAAATTCTGCAAATGCGGGAAATCTAGAGTAACACACACAAAACACCAGAGGAAACCCAGCAGGTCAGGCAGCGTTTATGGAAACGAATCAGCAGTTAATGTTTCCAGCTGAGAATCTTCATAAGGACTGGAAAGAAAGGGGAAGAAGCCAGAATAAAAGTTGGGGGAGAGGGGAAGAAGTGATAGATGAAACCAGGTAGGTGTGGGGGGGGGGGGGGAATGGAGTGAGGAGCAGGTCTTACAAAGGGGGAGCAGAATATCTCACTGAACTGCCATCAAAGAGAAGATTTAAGACTTCTTCAGGGTAGGGATACCTCAAAGATACTTCGCAGTGGAGCAACAAATATACACCAGAGATTCTGGGCAGATGCTGGAAATTCTGAGTAACACGTACAAAATACTGGAGGAATGCAGCACATCAGGCAGCATCTGTGGTGGGTGGGGGATGAGGGGATGAAGTGATCCTCAAGGTACTGAAATATATCTGACAGATGAAGTAATAGAGGCAGGTACAATTATGTTTAAAAGCTATTTAGCCAGGTTTATAAGGGAAAGATTCAGACTCATCTGTGTCAGAAGTGGAATGCGACCAGCTCAAGAAAACAATTTGATTGGCATGGGCGATCTATGACATCTAGTTAGCAAAATGATACTCACGCTCAACAAAAATAAACCAGTACCATTAGCTTTATAAGAGAAATTGCTGCTCAAAATTCAATAGCATTTTATAGAAACTTAGATCAAAGAACTGCAGCATACGTAAACAAATAGCATCAGATAAATTACTGAGCAGACACCTCAAATTACTGCTTTATGATGCCTCCTTTTAATAAGGATTTGATTGTTAGAAGTGCATATTTTCAAAATCCACTCCATCAACATCTACAAATACCTTCAGCCAAAACCAATTGTACAGTTGCCATCAGAAACATGTCTACTCTCCTCTCCTATTCCATCTTCACCAGCCTTTGACCTTTCCCATCCACCTGGGTTTACCTATCACCTTCCAGCTAGCCTCCTTCCCCTCCCCCCACCAGAGCTTTTTATTCTGCTATCTCCCCCCTTCCTTCTCAGCCCTGAAGAAGGGTCTCGGCTTGAAATATTGACTATCTATTTCTTTCCATTAATGCTGCCTGACCTGCTGACCTCCTCCAGCATTTTGTGTGTGTTGCCTTCTGCCAGTTAATTATTTTAGGATCTCAGTGATTTTTGAGGGAACCATCACAGAAAGCGCAGATTTTTAAAAATTTATTCTTTCCACAATTGGAGTGGGAGGAAATAAAGACGGCTCAGGGGTCTTTGCGAACCTGGCGACTTCTTCCAGTTCATCCACAGAATTGTTTTTTTTTTCCCTTTTCATGGTGGCTGGGATCCTATCAGAGTCCATCATCTACAGCTGTATATGTTCTACGTTCTTCACAGGGGAGTGGATTCTCACCCTTAGAACTCACCAAGCGGCCTACATTTCCAGTATGTCCAAGAGCAGCTTGGAAGACGGGCATCTTTGGAAGGCAGCCCTGATTCCGCGCCGATGTCGCTGACTGAAGTACCAAGACAGCCGGTGCAGCTGTCGGAGGCCTTCGCACTCCAGCGATCTCTCGCTCTCTCCAAGTGACAGTCTGTTGGCTTGGAGTCGGGGGAACACGAAGAAGCAATGCTGCAGATTGCAACATCGAAGCAGTGAGCTGTTGGCATCCCATCTCACTGTGGCAGGAGTGATATCTCTCTCTCTCTCTCCCCCCCCCTCATTAGTGAGACAGAGCGCCTCTCTGAGATGTCGAAGTGTTGTGATGGACAGTAGTTTTTGATAGACTCTAGATCACTGTCTTTGAGAGCTTGCTGTTCATTGCATGATGGATGGTAGTGTTGGGGGGGGGGGGGGGTGGTTGTTGCCTGCTGGAGCAAATGGGGGGATGGAGTTCTAATATTTTTCTGTCATTCATTCTTTGGGCGTTTTCTCTGTTTTGT
The DNA here is from genome assembly GCF_048418815.1 of Hemitrygon akajei. Classification (NCBI taxonomy): domain Eukaryota; kingdom Metazoa; phylum Chordata; class Chondrichthyes; order Myliobatiformes; family Dasyatidae; genus Hemitrygon; species Hemitrygon akajei. Next base: position 146,817,240 of record NC_133130.1, on the reverse strand, counting down.
GGATGTCTGCGAGGAGTAAGAATTTCCGGTTCTTTACTGTATACATTCTGATATTAAACTGAACCACAAATAAATTCATAGTCATACATCACAGAAACAGGCCCTTCAGCTCAACTGGTCCAAGCCAAATAAAATTCCCAAGTAAACTAGACCCATTTCCACGTCCCATGGGCGCCACTATTAGTGTAGCAGTTAGCACAATCCTACTACTGCTCAGGGCACTGGGAGTTCAGAGTTCAATTCTGGTGCTGTCTGTAAGGAGTCTCTCCATATCCTCTGCATGGAATGTGTGGGTTTTCCCTGGATGCTCCGGTTTCCTCCCACAGTCCAAAGATGTACTGGGTAGATTAATTGCTCATTGTAAATTATTTCATCATAAGGCAGGGTTAAATCAGGGTTGTCATAGATTTCTGGGGTGGTAGGGCTCGGCGGGCCAGAAGGGCCTACACCGTACTGTATCACTACATAAATAAATTTGCCCACATTTATGCCTCTGTGTTAATATATTCTGAGGGTCTTTTTGCAGGCATTCACAACAGAACAAAGAAATAGAACAGAATCAATAAAAAACTACAAAGACAAACTCTACACGTTTTAATTAAAAAGAATAAATATTACTAAGAATATGAGTTGTAGAGTCCTTGAAAGTGAGTCCATAGGTGGTGGAATCAGTTCAGTGTTGAGGTGAGTGAAGTTATCCACACTGGTTTAGGAGCCTGACAGTTGAAGAGTAATAACTGTTCCTGAACTTAGCAGTAGGGGACCTAAAGCTCCTGTATCCATGTGCCCCTTATGATTTTATACACCTCCCTAGGCCCCTAAGCCCTACATGAGTTTATATACCTCTATAAGATCATACCTCATTCTTCTACACAGCAATGAAAAAATGTCTCAACCTGCAAACCTCTCGCCATTACTAAGTCCCTTTGAGTTCCAGCAAGATCTTCATAAATCTCCTCTTCACAGCTTAATAGCATTGTTTCTACAGCAGGGTGTAACAAAATCTAAACACAATGTTCCAAATGCAGCCTCACCAACATTCTGCACAGCTGCAGCATTACATTCCAATGTCTATACTCAATCCGCTAACTGAAGAACACCAGCATGCTGAAAGCCATCGTTACCGTCCTGTCTACTGAAACTCAACTTCCAGGAACCATATGCTTGTATGCCAAGGTTCCGCCATTCCACAACACTTCTTAGCATTCACTGTCAAGTCTTGCACCCCTTCAACCTACCAAGATGCAACACCTCGTACCTATGCAAATTAAACTACATTCCCCATTCCTCAGCAACACACACAGAATGCTGGAGGAATTCAGCAGGCCAGGCCGAATCTATGGAAAAGAGTAAGCAGTTGTTTTAGGCCGAGACCCTTCTCCAGAACTAGAAAGGATGGCAGAAGTCAGTGTTAGAAGGTGGGGGGGGAGGAAGTAGTTCAGGGTGGTAGGTGATAGATGAAACCTGGAGAGGAGGAGAGGGCGAAATAAAGAGCTGGGAAGTTGATTGATGAAAGCGATAAAGGGCTGGAGAATCTGAAGGGAGGGAACAGAAGACCATAGAAGAAAGGGAAGGCGGAGCAGCACCAGAAAGAGGTGATGGACAGGTAAGGAGATAGGTTAAGAGGGGGAAACAAGAATGGGGAATGTGAAGCGGGGGGGTGGGAAGAGGGCAATTACCGTAATTTTGAGAAATCGATGTTCATGCCATCAGGTTGGTGGCTACACAGACCAAATATAAGGTGTTCAAGGTGTTGCTCCTCCATCTTGAGTATGTCCTCATCACAGCAATAAAGGAAGTAAAGGACTTGTCTGAATGGGAAGTAGAATTGAAATGGGTGGCTATAGCCACCATTCCTCAGCCCATTTACCCAGGAGACCAAGATCTCTTTGTAAATCCAAATAACCATTTTCACTGTCAACAGTACCACCTATTTTAGTGTCATGAACAAACTTACTAACCATACATTCCCATTCAAATCACTGATATAGATGACAAATAGCAATGGACCTAGCACTGAGACCTGGGGAACATCATGAGTCACAGGCCTTCAGTCTGACAAACACTTTCCACCTTCATCCTCTGCTTCCTTCCATCAAGCCAATTTTCTATCCAATTATATAGCTTTCCCTGAATCCCATAGCTGAACTGACTATCCCTAATCAAACCCTATCTTTCCAAACGTTTGCATATCTTATTCCTCAGAAACTCCTCTAGTAATTTACCAACAACATAGCTTATGCTTACTGGTCTACAGTTCCTAGTTTTTCTTTGCAGCCCTTCTGAAATAAAGGCACAAGAAAGGTTACATAAATGTCAAAAAGAAATCTAAAAGGAAGTACAAGTACTTGCTGAGGTTCCTTAAGCCCTCCTAACCTTTCTAGAAGATCTTTAATGTCAGAATTGATAGACAAGATGAAAAGTAACCAGTCCCCAATGAAGAATAGTTCACTAAAGAAATAATATCTGCCCCCAAATTCATACTCACAATTACAACTCTTACTCTGTGCCAACTATAGTTGGTTGCATAAGGATTCTTTGAGGAAATAACAGGCAAGATAGACAGAGAAGATTCAGTGGATGTTGTTTCCTTGAATTTTCAGAAGGCCTTTGGCAAGGTACCGCACATGCGGCTACAAAATAAGAGCCAAAAGTATTGCAAGTAAGGTACTAGCATGGATAGAGCATCAGCTGATGGGCGGCACGCTAAGAGCAGGAATAAAGGGGGCCTTTTCTGGTTAGATGCCAATGACTGGTGGTGTTCCACAGGGGTCAGTGTTGGGACCACTTCTTTTCATGTTTGTCAATGATCTGAATGACAGAATTGATGGTTTTGTGACCAAGTTTGTGGATGATACAAAGATAAGAGGAGGTACACTTTGTAATATAGATGGAGATTATTTTCTAAACGGGGAGAAAATTCAAAAATCAGATGTGCAAAGGGACTTGGATGTCCTTGTGCATGATTCCTTAAAGGTTAACTTGCAGGTTGAATCAATGGTAAGGAAGGTAAATGTAATGTTATCATTCATTTCAAGAGGACTAGAATACAAATGCAAGAAAGTAATGCTGAAACTTTATAAAGAATTCCAGACTGCATATGGAATATTGTGAGCAGTTTTGGGCCTGATGTACGAAAGGATGTGCTGACATTGCATAGGGACCAGATACGGCTTTCAAGAATGATCCAGAATAAAAGGGTTAACGTATGACAAACAAGAGAAAATCTGCAGATGCTGGAAATCCAAGCAACACACAAAATGCTGGAGGAACTCAGCAGGCCAAGCAGCATCTATGGAAAAGAAAAAAACAGTCGATGTTTCGGGCCCAGACCCTTCATCAGGACATTTTGTCTGGGTTAACACATGAGTAGTGCTTGATTTTCAGGAATTCCAATGTCCAAGTACCACTGTCCCCTCTAAGCTGTGTGGGTGCATAGCCACACAATAACTGAAATGCTCCCACTTACATAGCCTTTGTTACCACATTGCTGGGATTTTCATTTATATAATGTTAATATAATTTTGAGATTATGTAAATATAATTTTGAAATCTACACTGCATTAATGAATATAATCCATAAATTTTCTAAATAATAAATGTACCACAACCTTTACTTTGAACCATTTTAGAGTTTCAACATATTTACATTGTCAGTGTTTCACGTTACAACACTGGTACAAATTGTAACATACACAAAATGGATGTCAGTAGCTCACTGTTAATAAACCACAGGCCAGCTACTAGTGCTGACTGCAAACGTGGAACTTATGAAATCAAATATAAATCTGGAAACAGACTAGAAGTGAAACACTTGGATGATCTAATGAGGATTAAGACACATCTTTCATCTGGATGTGAAATTAATCTGAACAGTGTTTATAGACAATGGATTTTGTAATAAATACAGACAAGAATAAGCTTATGAAACATGAAAAAAATCTGTTGTCCTGTATTTCATTATACCCTACAACTAATAAATAAAAAGTACATGATTTCCAATTTTCATTCTCAATATTCACAGTATGCATATTACAATAAAAAACATTTAAAGCGCAGCACAGGTTTCAGGCCATGTAAAAAATTTCCTGCTCAGAACAATGTTTGATTCGTGCAGCTGTAAAATAAATTAAGAGGGAACATTGGGAAATACTCAAGTATTTTTTTCCAATGGTTAAATTGAGAATAATCTGTTCATGAAGAGATGATGAAGCTGCTGAACAATATCCTTTTACATCAGTAACCTGATTTAAAATCCAATCCAAATCCACTGGTCAAAGATGAAACCATGGCCAGAGCACAAATCTAGCCCAAGACACAAATTCAATGAAAAGAGAAAAAAAAAAAGATGACTGGTGTCAGAAATCGAAGTGTCATATGGATGCAGTCAAAAAAGACACAGTGAGATGTGTTCTGCTGTGACCTGCCACGGATAGTCTTCCTTAAGCCCAGAAACAGAAAAAAACATGACATACAAACAAGCTGGATGAACTGAGCAGGTCGGGCAGCATCCGTTGAAATGAACAGTCAACGTTTCGGGCTGAGACCCTTCATCAGGACTGCTGAGTTCATCCAGCTTGTTTGTACGTCTTGAGTTGACCACAGCATCTGCAGTGTACTTTGTGTTTAAAAAAAGCATTCTGTTTCCCTGCAACAATTCCTAAGACTTAATTAGCACAATATATTCCTCACAATGACAGCCAAATTAATATGGAAAACAGACTGGTACTTAACATAAATTTGCACTGGACAAAAATTATTCCTTTTTTTAAAACCCTAATAGATTCTATTTTTCAAAAAGAGGTTCCAGCAGTTTTGATATTGGAGAACATTGTTATAATGGCATCCGAGGCTTTTGGGTTGCAGAATCACAGTCATAATGCATAAATGAGGAGCAAGAACAGACCACTCAGCCCATCAAGTCTGCTTCACCATTTAATTGGGTTGTGGTAAACCTTGATTGTAACCTCAACTGCACATTCCAGTCTACTTCAAAAATTGTTCATCCCCTTGTCTAATAAGTATTTATCAACTCTGCTTTAAAATTATTCATGATTCCACAACTCTTCAAACAGGTGTTCCAAAGACTCGAAAAGCTGAGCCAAAGCAAAAAATACTCATCTGTCTTAAATGGTCCCCTTATCCTCAAGCAGTGACTGCTTTCTGTATTTTCCTAAAAGATGAAGCATCCTCAAGACTTTCATCTAGTCAAGGGCTCCTATTCATATCAATCAAGTCCCCTCACCCCCTTTTAAACTCCAAACCGAGCTTATCCTTAATGACACCCTGACTATTTCAGACGTTAGTCCGGGAAACTTTCTATGAATTGCTTCTGAAGCACTTAGATCCTTCCTTAAATCAGGAGGCCAGCGCCATACACCATACCTCGGAAGTAGCTAATGAGCTAGGTAGCTGAAACACAGTCTTTCTACTTTTACATAGAATTAACAATACAAGCTTATGGATGATTGACTTCTGTAGAGCTTGTACATATGGAAAAAGAATCTGGGAGACCAGTGTGAGGGATTTGCCAACTGCTGGAGGGTTATGGGCATCTTCTGCCACCTGGGAACTCTGTTCGCAGCAGCATTTTTCACTTGCAAACTGCTTGGATCACATAACCTGGTGCATAACCTGTAATCAGTAGTATTCCGTTAACTTTCCTAATTCCTCCAAGAGGACCAGAATATTGTTGTGGCTAGCATGCCTCAATGACCTGGAAAGTTATGTTGGCTGGAGTCAGGGCTTCATGCTTTGGCTCTTGGCCCATGCCAAACAGGTCAAAGGGTAGAGGCCAGATTAAGTGGTCCACCAGACCTCCAGGAGGTTCAGCCCAGGGCTAACAGCTCTAATTGGTCAAACAGAATTGTTATGGAAACAGCAATGAAGAAGCCTGAGCGTGACGGTATTTCTAAGTCTCCACCCAGGACTTACCTGACTGAGAATACACCCAGAGGAAGCTACTGAGATGTTGAAGGAAGCCATGAACACCAGAGATGGAAGACCTTCATTGCTGTCCGAAACACCAGTAGCGTAACGAGCAAAAGAAGAAACTTTCTTAACTAGTTACATACCAACTTTATTTTGCAAATAGGTCAGATATTTACCCAGTCAACTATTATCTCCGTTGGTTGCCTCCTATCTACTTCATAATTTACTCCCTTTGTGTCAACTGCAAACTTCTCAACCATATTTTGGTCTCTCTGTCCAAGTCTACTAATACACGAGTGTTGAAGGTCTAATATTTTTAGTGTCATAGAAGATCACTTCCTTTGTCTAATGTGAAGGGCCACATTTCTACAGCAGAGGAACATTCACACTGATAACAAATGCTGGTATCACCAGTGGGAGGGGTGATAATTCTGACAGAAGGCTTTGAAGGTTTCATTCTGATCTTGGGGTGGGTGGCAGTACAGAGTGACGGGAGCTGAGGAGGGAAGGATTATTGATTGAGCTACTGATATCCCAGCAGTCATTGAAGATGTGCCAGTGTGGTGGACTAGAAAGACTGAAGGATCTACTCTAGTTTGTCAGTTTTAATATTGTGCATATCAAGGAAAATGAATTTAGAGCCCCAGGGAACAACAATAGTATTTAGTATCTCTATCAAGCACCTTCCATAAAGTACCACACTGCTTGAAATAATGTAAAGCCCGTCCTTGGAACTGTGCCTTGATCATCAGCATGTGCCAAGCATCCAATCAGCTTCACTAGTCAACCTTGTAACTTCTCCAAGTTTTGTGCTTGAATTAATTCAAGGCTCCCCAAATCCATTTCACCTTTTGACTCCCAGAGCCAGAGGGTTGAAGCTTCGATGGCACTTATCAGCAAAGAAAATGAAACAGCACCTGCTCTCTCCAACATGAAACTCCTCTCACAAACAGAATTCTTTCCATGACTGCAGCCCATTACTATTCAAAAATACCTATCCCAAGTTAGTTTTGTATCCAAATCAGAAATCTCCCTCTATGTAAAGAAATGCATGCAGATACAAATTAGTCAAATCTGTCTTTTGAAGGGCATTTATTTTGTAATATTTATATGATACTGATCAAACTTTCACCAAACTATTATTGGAAAATAAAGTGAGTATTCACTATCTCAAGTTAAACTGCTTTGATAGAGGAAACCTCCCCATCAAAGGCGGTACTGATACTGTAAAAGATAGGGCATGCGCTAGATTTTGGGCAGTAACAGCACTATTGCACTTCAACTTCATTCTATGTAAGACAAACTACAATCTTCCAGGCAGACATTTTTTCAATAAAAGCAATTTCAGACGAGAGAACCAAGTCCACAGCAGTTTGAGATCATTGCTCATCAAACACACCACTGGAGAGAGATCAGCACTACAAAAACAACTTCCTACAACTTCAAATTTCTTTGGCATCACGGTGCATCAGTTATGGCATTATCATTAATTTGGATTCTATTAATACTTAGCAAAAAGTTGACATATAATGATGGAAAGAATCCACAGCACAAATGCACAACATCAAATGAACATAGGATTCTTGTTTTGCGCACAGCCCAAATACAAACCTGCCAAATGAACCACAATACGGTCCCTTTTTACGTGTCCAGTCAATGCATCATCACCTTGGCCTAGAGATTTTATGTTAGGAATGAACTGAAGGAGGTATGATCAATGATTTGCAAACTTTATTAAACACAGCTATATAATGGGGCACAAAAGTATATCGCAGTTAGTATAATGCTATTACCCGGGTTCAATTCTGCCATTATCTGCAAGAAATTTATTTATTCGTTTACTTTATTGTATTGAGATAGATGCAGAAAAGCCCCTTCTAGACTCTCAATGCACCCCAGCCAGCAATCCCCCAGTTTAACCCCAGCCTAATCATGACCAACTAATCTACCAACCAGTATGTCTTTGGACTCTGGGAGGAAGCCCGAGCACCTGGAGGAAACCTTCCAGTCATGGGGGGGGGGGGGGGGGAGGAGGTGAATATACAAACTCGTCACAGGCAGCAGCGGGAATTGAACATGGGTCAGTGGTACTGTAAAGTGTTATGCTAACCACTGCACTACTATGCTGCCCCACATTCTCCCCACAACCACATGGGTTTCCTCTGGGTGCTCTGGTTCCTCCCACATTCCAAAGACATACAGGTCCATAGGTTAATTAGTCACATGGGTGTAACTGAGCAACATGGGCGAGTTAAGACAAACAGCCTGTTACGATGCTATATCTCTAAACTGAAAATAAATAAATAACATAAACATAATTATAACCACTTAATTCTTCCAAGTCTGAAAAAAGTCCAAGACCAGAGACCATAAATATAGATGATCATTGACACCACAATTATTAAATTGAAAATACAGCACAGAATGGGCCCATCAGTCTTTCACATCCACACTGACTTTTTTGCCTGTCTACTCTAATCCATTTGCTCACAGTAGGACCACATCCTTCCGTGCCTTTCCTATTTTGAATGTATGTATCTAAATCCTGCACCTCCTCTGGTAATGCATTCCTGATATCAGTAACTCTAATGGGGGATAAAAATATTCCCATCAAAACCGCTTTAAAACTCCCCCCCCTCACCTTAAACCATTATAATAAAGCCACTAATAATCAAAAAACAAACTCAAGAAACATTTTACTCTGCAAGTAAAGAGAATGTACAATGAAGACAAGATTTTACGAAGTAAGTTGTGTAAGGTAGCTTACCTGGAGCACAACCACCACACTGAGCTAATAGGACCAAATGGAGTCAGTTTCTGTAAATTCTTGTAGCAATTTAATTATAACTAAGGAATGTAACTAGTCAATTGATATAGTGTCCAAATTTCAGCAACATATTACCTCCTTAATTTCATAGATTATACTTCAGTCTATTAAGCACTGATGAAACCACATCTGGCGGATGGTGTTATAAGATGGTACTTCTGTACAATGCCTCCTAAGTATTCAATTGTCTACATCATAATGGTTTGGAATTCTCTCTCTTAATCTCAGCATGTATCCATCCATTTTCCTTTCTTCCATCCCGTACAACCTACCACATGCTAATGATCTCCTTGTGTTGTTAGCACCAAGTTTCATTTGCTAACCTTCCTCCAAAGCACCAGGATGCACTTTACTATGGTCCTCCAGTGGCTAGCACAACACTTTATAATACAGACAGCAGTACAGGGTTCAAGTCCCGCCACTGCCAGTAAGGAGTTTGTAAGTTCTCTCCGTGACCACGTGGGTTTCCTCCAGGTGTTCTGGTTTCCTCCCACAGTCCAAAGAACTCAGTTGGTAGGTTAATTTGTCGTTGTAAATTGTCCTGTGATTAGGCTAGGATTAAATCAGGGGGATTGTTGAGCAACGTGGCTCATTGGGCCAAAAGGGCCTATTCTGTGCTGTAGGTCAATAAATATAAAATAAATAAAAACAAATTGTTGTGATGCAGCAAGAAGCTAAGGGGAGGGGGATCGAGGCACAATCTAACACTAAAACAGAACACCACAGCTACAGTGTAAGTGAGTAGCAAATCCATTTTATATGATCTGCACAATTAATACACACTTTATAACAAGAAAAATCTTCACATTAGACAGCAGGAAAAACTCCTGCTCCCTTTCTAGCCCTCAATCGCACACTAAGTCAGCCTGAATGGAAGATAAGCTCACACAGTAAAACAAGTGTTTGTTGTTTTTCCCAATAATTAAAATTTCAGCTGGAGCAGTGATTTATTGATTTCTTTATCTATCTCTAGGAACATTGAAATCCACAACTCAGAGTGATTTACAAAAAAGAAAAAAAATTACATTATTTGCTGATTGTTGGGAAACTGTTTTCAATGCAGTTGGATAGTGTCAGCCCAGATGTTGATGAGCTTCCATTCAGTATCACAAACTTAACAATCGCATTCTGAAAAGTGATGACAATAGACTGGAATGAGGGTACAATTTACACATTTACAATAAATCTGTTCTTTAAAATTTGTTCCTAATATATCTCAGATTCAAGATGGCACAATTAGGTAGTTGGGGAATCAGAGAAAACAAAGATCTACATCAGATGGAAAAATGGGCTGAAAAATACAAGATGGAATTTAATGCAAATACGATGTATTGCACTCAATAGGACCAACCAGTGCAGGGCACCTAGGAGTGTTGTAGAACAAAGGGATCTGAGAATACAGGTCCATAATTCATTGAAAGTGGCATCACAGGTAGACAGGGCCGGAAAAAAAGCTTTTGGCACATTGGCCTTCATAAGTCTGTTCAGCATCCTCACTTGACACTGTCTTTCTTATAACAGGGTGACCAAAACTGTACACAATACCTAAAGTGCAGCCTCACCAATGATTTACATAACTGCAACATAATGTCCGCACTCCTAAACTTGATACCTTGACAGATGAAGGCCAACATGCTAAATACTTTCATCACCACCCTGTCTACCTTCTGGTCACTTTCACTCATTTATACAAATCAATTGGTAGTACCACCTATTAAAATAGCACTATCTGCAGATTAGGCACTTATGTTTGTTCCCGATACACTTTTCAAAATTATAAATTATAGAGTCATAGAGACTATATCAAATTGCTAAATTAAATTGCTACAAGAATTTACAGAAACTGACTCCAATTGGTCCCATTAGCTCAATGTGGCGTTTGTCCTCCAGGCAAGCTACCTTGCACAAGTTACTTTGTAAAATCTTGTCCTTGTTGTACATCCTCAGAGGAGTACAGCTCAGAAACAGGCCCTTCAGCCCATCTAGTCCTGGTGTCACAGCTCCAAGTGCTTCTATAACCACTGAGATTGCTCTGGCTTTAACCTTCTACATCCTTTCTATCTGCTCCTTCAAACCCTGGTATTTCTCCAGCTTCTAGAATTCTTCTTTCCTATCTTTCAGGATTGCCACAGGTACTACTGTTGCTTTCTTCTCTTCCTTGTCCAGTATTACTATATCTGGTTGCTTGGCCAATACTTACTATTCAGTCTGTATTCGGAAGTCCCACAGGATCTTAGCTCTGTCATTCTCCACTACCTTCTCAGATGTTCCTGTACACAATTCCTGCAACTTGATTGTGCCGTTCAGTGTATGATGTTCCTGCCTGCAGCCTGCTACTACGTGCTGGATGGTTTTAGCAGATTCCTTACACAGTTTGCATCTTGGGTCTTGTCTGGTATGATAGACCCCTGCTCTATTGCTCAAGCTCAGCACCCGCGCAAGTCCCTCTCCACCTTTATTCCAGCAGGTATACAGTCGCGTGATGCTGGACTTTGGGTAGAATCTTCCACGTATTATTAATAGGGTTTTGATGTCAGTGGCTTCAGTTCGCTCCTTGGCCAGCACACTATTGTGGCTGGGTACCTGATGACTGGTAGGGCAAATATATTGATGTGTTCCCATTAAACTGGCATTTTAGGACATGTCTCACTATTTGGAAGCACTTGGATGTTGCAGCCTTCCTTGTGTCCTCATCATGGTTTCCATGTACCTCAGGATCTCCAGGTATTTGTAATTGTCCTGTACATCTGGTATGAGGCCTTCCAGGTAACTCAATTTCTTCAGTCTTGATGAGTGTGCTTCTTCACTAACTTCCAGCTCTGCTTTTCCTTTCCAAATAACTTCCCGATGTCTCTGATGTACACACTTGTCAGGTGGATTAGTGAGTCAATGCCTGTTTCATTTCTGGCATACAGCTTGATGTCATCCATGTACAGGAGGTGGGTGATGGTCACTCCACACTTGAACCAGTACCCATATCTACTCTTTGAGATAATCGGGCTGAGGGGGGTTCAGGCCTATACAGAGCAGCAGTGGGGATCGTGCATCACCCTGGTATATTCCATGTTTGATGGACACTTCTGCTATTGACTTTGAGTTAACTTCTAGCATTGTCCTCCACAGCCCACTGAGTTCTTGATGAAGATCCTTCATGCCTTGTTAACCCTGTACAGAGACAGGCATTCCAGGATCCATGTTTGGGGTATTATGCATTCTGGTAGTCGATTCAGACTGTGCTGGTTTGCCTGGTCCTGGGGTCTCAGATGACTGCTTTGTCTACCAGTAGTTGGTGCTTGAAACCAGAACCGCATGACAAATGCTGGTGATATTAAACCTGATTCTGACTAATAGTTACACTATTTAATTCTCCTCTCAGTCCATCTACTCTCTAATTCAACCATTCACTTACTGCACAGCTACTGTATGCACAGGACCGAAAGAAGCTACAGAAAGCCGTAAAATTAGTCAGCTCCTTCTTGGGTACTTGCCTCCGTAGTACCCAAGATATCTTCAAGGAGAGGTGCCTCCGGAAGGCAACACCCATTATTAAGAAATTCCAGCAACCAGGGCACACCCTTTTCTTATTGTAACCATCAGGGGGGAGGTACAGAATCCTGAAGGCACACACTCAGTGATTCAGGAACAGTTTCTTCCCCTCTGACATACAATTCCTAGATGGACATTGAACCCATGAACACTACCTCACTTTTTAAATACATGTATTATTTCAGTTTTGCACGATTTTTAATTTTTATATACCGGTATTATATAAAAAATTAAAAATCATGCAAAACTGAAATAATACATATATTTAAAAAGTGTAGTGTTCACGGGTTCAACATCCATTATTTAAATTAAAAGAACCATAAACTCCACCCAGTCAGCAGAAGAGGTCAGAACTGAAGGTGGGTCACTGGATTGTGGCAGCTGTCACACTGTGCCACCCAATGCTGTTAAATTAAGAGAATCCAAATCACAATCCTGACTATAAAAGAGCATTTATAATTCAGCATAAGGGATGCCACATCAGACAGTAAACCCTTTCAAGGGAGTGAGGATCCTCTCTTTCAAAAGAATTTTATATTAAATATCAATTACTTTGACACACTAGCAGGTGAGAATGGTACTATTCAGAACTGGCCCGAGGCAATTGGAATGCTTCCTTCAGGTCTAATGTCATCCAGTGAACGCTTTTCACAATTTTGCTGATCCCACCTGCACCAACTTCGCCCCCTCCCAACTCCACATTCTTTGGCCAAACTACCTTTGCAATCACACCAATGCCAATTCTGAGCTTGTATGATACAAACCTCCTCACTGTCTTTGTACCAACTCCAATCAATGGCCTACAGCCAGCTCTCCCTTCAGCCTCTGGCTTCACCCCCAGCTCAACGTCACTGCTCAGATGTGAGAAGGATTGACCAAGCCACTGGTTTAACCAATGTAGGGACATTAATACAAGAAAAGGAGGCTGCTGAAATAATGTTTATTTTCCTGTGTATAAAAATCATCTTTAGGGGGCTCTGGATAGAGGTAGTACCTTTGAAGTCTGGCAGCTAACTTTACCTAGTAGGATGGACAGACATCGCTGGTCCTCATCCATCTCCTAAATCGCTCGTGTCTGCCTCCAAGTGGCACAGCCCAGTACACCATTTTAGCTGGAGGGCTAAATGACATGAGGGGGTGGTGTTAACACGGCACCTCGTCAACAAAGTCACCAGCCAGGGCAGATGAGTTCTCCGAAGAACAACAACAGCCATGCATTCGAGACCAGGGCAAGCCACCGAGGTGGAGGACATTGGCTGTGGTCTCGCCCGGAGAGGGGTGGGTGCCGCAGGCCTCACCAGCCCAAGACGCACGGCATGACAGACATAGCAACAGACCCCAAAATGGAGGCAACTGATGCAATGCTCATCTGTAACATCCCTACAACCCATAGGCAGGTTGTACAATCTGAACCAAACCCAACTGTTATGGGACATGGATGGTAGGATGAAGCTGGAGAGCTACCAACAGTTTGTGCTGTATCACAATACCCCAGGCTCACACAAACACTGAAGTGAATGAAAATGGCAAATCATTTTCATGGACACATTCACCAAATAATCACAGGGTAAAAATCCTCCAATTTTCTCTCAAAAAGATGCCTGATTTCATAACTATGCTTCCATTTTTCTTTATTTCATGCAGCAGGCCATTGGAGCCCATCAAATCTATGCCAGCTCTCAGAGCAATCTCTTTTTCCAGCACCACCCAAACTCCCTGTGATCTATTCTCCCCACATCCAAGCAACACCTCCATGCTCTATCACTAATTTACACTGGCCAATTAACTTACCAACCCATACATCTTTGGGATGCAGAAGGAATCCAGATCACCAGCAGTCATAGGGAGGGTGTGCAAACTCCAGGCAGCCCCTGAAGACAGGACCATGTTGACATCTGAAATGGAGACAGCACTCGAGCAAAGACAAAAAAGGACTCATTCTGTTTACGCCAAACTGCTGTTAGCAGAAAATATCCAATTGGTTATTTCCAACTTTTTCCCCACTGCATCCTTCTCAAGGGAATGCAAGATTATCTCATAGGAAGGAGAAAATTAGTATTTGAATCAGACCATGCATGCCTCCTCTCAAGGTACAGATGAATATGCTGCTTAGATTGGTTTATTATGGACACATGTATCAAGAAACAATGAATAGTGTTTGTCTTGGGCACTATCCACAGATCATGTCACACATATTTACATGATAGTAATAAAAAGAAAAACAGAATTACGGATATAGAGTTGCAGTTATGTAGAAAGTAACTCCAAAGGGTCAACAAATCAAATGCAAGGGCCACAGCCAGGGGGACTGGAAGATTATGAGTTCATCTTTATTATATGAGATATCAATTCAAGAGTCCAGTGACAGTGAGATAGAATCAGCCCTCGAGTCTGATGCTGGTGCATGAAGATGCTTTCAAACTTTTGTATCTTCTGCTTGACAGGAGGTGGAAGTTGGTAGAATGACCAGGGTGGGAGGGGTCCTTGATTATGTTGGCTGCTTTCCCAAGGGTGTGGGAAGTGCAGACGGCGTCAATGGAAGGGAGGCTGGTTGGCATGATGGACTGGGCCACAAATCACTACGTTCCAAAATTTTAAGCGGTCCCAGGCAAATCGTTCGCCAAACCATGACGTGAGGCATCCTTTTAAGATGCTTTCTATGGTGCATCTTTTTAAAATAAATTGATAAGTCATTGGGGACACACCAAATTTCCTTTGCCTTCTGAGGAATTAGAGACATTAATGTACTTTCTTGGCTGATATGCCCATGTATCTGGACCAGGATAAATTGTTGGTGCTATTTACAGTGTGGAATTTGAAGCCCTCAACTATGTTGGCACGACAACATGTCAATATGTCAGAAAAGCATTAAAAATGATTTAATGAGATGCTCTAATTCCACAGACTGGAAGCACCCTAGGATTTTGCTGCTGGGGCAAGAATCTAATTTAAGATACACCATTCTATGGCAAGGGAACAATTTCTTTTTTGTAATTAAGAAATTTGCAAATTACTGACCAACCTTACTTCTGTTACAACAGCTACATCCCACAATGCTCACACACCTAAAGGCCACAAAGCAGCCATGCTCTGGGCTCATGAACATGCCGCTTGGTGAAAAGCAGATTAAGCATCAGTTGTGGCTCAGTGGGTAGAATTCATATGCCCGAGTCAGAAGGTCACAGGTTCAAAACAGTCATCAGAAAATTGATCGCATAATCAGAGCTGTCACTCCACTGCAGTGCATGTCTGCAGAAGATATTCGACCAAAATGTCCTCCCAACCCAATGTAAGCTATTTAAACAAACACCTTAGTGCTCCAAGTAGAATTAGCCTCTCAACCACCATCACTAAAACAGATTATCAGGTTATCTCGGTGAAGCTTATAGACCACTGGTGCATGAAGATTAGCATGCACATTGCAACAATGAACAGACTTCAAACATAATTCACTACAAAGAGACAGACCTGGGAACAGTATAAATTGCTAGATACTGCAAATGAAGCCACAGAGACTGCAGAAGCAGAAAATCTGAAGAAACATACACAAAATACTGGAAGAACTTAGCAGATCAGAGATAATCAAGGACAAGACCCACCCAGACTTTTTGTCCCACTTCCCTCCGGGAGAAGGTTCAGGAGCATGAAGATCCGTACTGCCAAATTTGGGAACAGCTTCTTTCCAACTGTGATAAGACTGCTGAACAGATCCCGACCCGGATCTGGGCCGTACCTTCCAAATATCCGGTTACTTTCCCTTTTCTATTTTCTAATTATGATTTATAATTTTAATTTTTAATATATTCACTTTGATTTGTACTTCAGGGAGCGCAAAGCGTAGCAACAAATATCACTGTGATGATTGTACGCTCTAGTATCAATTGTTTGGTGACAATAAAGTAAAGTAAGTATCTGTGAAGGGAAATGAACTATTGATATTTCAGGCCGAGACATACTATCATATGCTGCCTGACCTGCTGAGTTTCTCCAGCATTTTGTGTGTGTTTGTCCAGATTTCCTGCATCAGCCATCTCTCTTGCATCTCATCTGCAGTGTATTCATCTGAGTTCCTTCTCTCCTATTGCACCACTCAAGAGCAGTTGCCTCATCCACCCTGTCAGGAAGAGAATGGGAACTTTGAAGGAAGAGAGCAACAATATCTTAGTTACAGAAGGGCATGGAGACAGTCCAGAGAGTCTTGGGATGAAGAAGCTGTCTGACAAGAAGAGATTGAAGGTCTCAGAAGAATAATTGACAATATTATTGAAACATAAGATTCTGTGGAACACTAACAGGGGTGATCCAGTAAGGATGTAAAGCTAGGGACTTAGGATAAAAGTCATGAGGGGAAAATTTTTTGCTCTGAGGGCTGTACACCTTTGGAAAATTCCATCCCAAGGAACAGCAAAAGCCAAGCTATTGTGCATCCAAGCCTGAAAATGGGCAACAGAGGTGCTTCAATTTGCCTAATTTCCTTTCCTTTGAATATATTATATAAGGGTTAGAAAAGACGCACAGTACAAATTACATTAAACTACAGATACAAGATATTATCCTCCACTATGAAAGTGGGACTAAAAGGAAATTTAATATAAGTCTGTAAAACTACAAAAGGCATTGCTTTTCTCCTCTTATCTGGAAGGAAATGTCACAAGCTTATAAACAGTTAGGAACACTGAGAACGCATTCAGAAGGTCCTTTGGCAGAGAACTTGCAGAATGAGATGCCATTAGACCAAAGAAAATCTTGAAGGAAAAAATCAATGCATTTCCTCTAAGAAGATGAAATAATTTGAAGCAGGAAATCGTTTGGGAAAGGATGCATCAGTTTTAGATTGCTTCAACAAAAAAAAAAACAGCCCAGGTACAAGGAACCAATACTCTGCACCTGAATCTTGAGCCATTGACTTTTGGTACAAGTCAACTGTTGAAAATAACCTGCAAATCTGAGTTTGCTTGAAGGTACATGGGAGACTCTGAAGTCGACTGGAAGAAGATTCTATGGTCTGATGAAACCAAAATTGAGCTTTTTGGCCATCAGACTAAACACTGTTTGCATTAGCCAAACACCACACATCATCAAAAATATACCATCCCTAATGTGAAGCATGCTGGTGGCTGCATCATACTGTGGGGAGACTCTGGAAGGATTGTGAAGATAGAGGGTAAAATGAATACAGCAAAATATAGAAAAATCCTGGAGGAAAACCTGATGCAGTCTGCAAGAGAACTATGAATTGAGAGAATATTTGTTTTCCCACAAGATGATGACCCCAAGCATAAAGCCAAAGCTACAGAGAAAAGGCTGAAAAACAACCAAGTTAATGTCTTGTAGTGGCCAAGTCAGAGTCCAGACCACAATCTAATTGAGAATTTGTGGCTGGGCTTGAAAAGGACTGTTAACTCATGATCCCCATGCAATCTGACAGAACTTGAGCAGTTTTGTAAAGAAGAATGGGGGAAAAAAATGCAGTGTCAGATATGCAAAACTGATAGAGACATATCCACTCAGACTTAAGGCTGTAATTGCTGCCAAAGGTGCATCTACCAAATACTGACTTGAAGGGGTGAGTAATTATGCAATGATTTTGTGCTTTATATTTGTAATTAATTTAGATCACTTTGTAGAGATCTGTTCTCACTTTGACAAGAGTCTTTTTCTGTTGATCATTGTCAAAAAATACAAATTAAATTCACCGTGATTCAATGTTGTAAAACAATAAAACACAAAAACTTCCAAGGGGGTGGGTAGGTGGGTGTATACTTTTTATAGACACTGTATTTCAAGGCTGTCCAAGTCTCATAAGTATCTAACGGAGCAAAGATCACTACTGCCTTGTAGACCATGAGTTTTGTACTAGTCTGTCTTGATTGTTATACACTTTTCCTCAGTTTACCAAATGTGCACAGCTTCAATGCAGAATTCCATCATCTATACCCGCCTTGGCTGGAAAGTGATCCCCAAGGAATGAAATATGGTCCACATTCTCCAGGGTTTCACTGATAATCTTTATTATTGAAAGGCTGACTGAAGCAGCAGGGACGTCAGCTGAGAACATTTACCTTGTGGATGTCCGACGTAAGATTCATCCTCTCACACACTCAGTGGCCACTTTATGATGTACACTTGTACACTTGCTCATTAATGCAAAATATCTCATCAGGCAATCATGTGGCAGCACCTAAATGCATAAAGACATGCAGACATGGTCAAGAAGTGCAGTTGTTATTCAGAACATGCATCAGAATGGGGAAGAAATGTGATCTGAGTGACTTTCACCATGGAATGAGCTGCAACTTGGTGCCAGAGGGGTGGCTTGAGCCCTCTACCTTCAGGCTCTTGAACCAGAGGAGATGACTTCACTCAGCCCGACACTGATTCTGTAACATATGAACTCACTTTAAAGGACTCAATTCATGTTCTTGATTTTTTTGCTCATTTATCATCATCTTTTTTGTATTTGCACAGTTTGTTGTCTTTTGCACATTGCTTGGGTGTCCTTCTCTGTCATGTGTGGTTTTTCATTGATTCTATTGTACTTCTTTGTATTTACTGCGAATACTGGCAAAAAAAATCAATCTCAGGGTGGTATATGGTGACGTATATGTACTATGATAATTAATTTACTTTGAACTTCAGCTATCTCAGAAACTGCCAATCTCCTGGGATTTTGAGGCACAACAGTCTCTGGTTGGGAATGGTGCGGGAAAAACAAAAACATCTAGTGAACCGAAGTTCCGTGGGTGAAAACGCCTTGTTGATGAGAAAGCTCAGAGAAGAATGGCAAGACAGATTCAAGCTGACTAGAAGGCAAGAGTACTCAAATAACCACACGGGACAACAGTGGTGTGCAGAAGAGCATCTCTGAATGCACAACAGACTGAATCTTGAAGTGGATTGGTTACAACAGAAGACCACAAACATACACACAGTGGCTACTTTATTAGGTACAGGAGCTACCTAACTAAGTAGCCACCGAGTGTACGCTTCAGAAAACAGTTCAATTGAAATTTAGTCTGAAAGTACATATATATCACCATATACAAAGCTGATATTTGTTTCCTTGCAGACATACTCAGTAAATCCAATAACCAGAAGAGAATCAATGAAAGACTGCATCCAACAGGGCGGACAATCAACCAATGTGCAAAAGGCAACAAACTGTACAAATACAAAAGGAAAAAAGAAAAATAATAAATAAATTAGCAATAAATATCAACAACATGAGATGAAGAGTCCATCTTTTGTAGGAACACTTCAGTGATGGGGCAAGTAAAGTTGAATGAAGTTATTCCCACTGGTTCAAGAGCCTGATGGTTGAAGGGTAAAAACTGTTCCTGAATTTTGTAGTGTGGGTCCTGAGGCTCTTGGACCTTCTTTGTGATGGCAGCGTGAGAAGATGGCATGACCTGGGCAGTGGGGGGGGGTCCCTGATCATGGATGCTGCTTTCTTGCAACAGCGCTCTGTGTAGATGTGCTCAGTGGAGGGGAAGGCTTTACCTGTGATGAGCTGAGCCATATCCACTACTTGTTGTAGGATCTTCCATTCAAGGGCATTGGTGTTTCCATACCAGGCTGTGATGCAGCCTGTCAATATACTCTCCACTACATATCTACAGAAGTTTGTCAGAGCATTAGATGTCATGTCAAGTCTTTGAAAGCTTCTTAGGAAGCACAGGCACTGCCTTGCTTTCTTTGTAATTGCACTTACATGCTGGGCCCAGGACAGATCGCCTGAAAGCCCAGTCTGTGAATGTGTGCAGATACAAGCATCATCTGCAGCTCTACTACAGAGGTCCAGGTGACCTTTGTTATGGAGAGTTGTCTGCCTCCTTTGGTTCCGATGACTTGCGTCACACTGACTTATTCAGTGTTATTCAGGAGATACAGTCATCTGCAGCACAGCAGAAGTGGCAAGTGATCTCTCCATGCCTTTTATCCTTCAGACTGGAGTACAGACCCGTAGAACGTGATACACTACCTGCATTCCCTGACGTTCAGTAATATGAACACATCACTGAAGGAACCAGAAGACAGAGCACAGCATCAATTGCTGTCAGTGATTTCTAATCACAAGGATTTGGAAATACTCCAGCTTTCATTGAATAGGGTTGTGACCATGCAGAGTACGGACCTTCATGTTTGGCAGGAGAAGCACAATCTTTATACACTCAATTTGAAAAGAAAATACTTCATGTCCAGTGGCTAGCTCAGTTGTAAATAGCAGCGCTGAACAAAGGCAGCCATCAGAAGCAAATTTAATTGTCCGTGTTTTAAAAGATAGACACACGCTCTCTTGAAAATTGTTTTAGCACTACACTTCATGCGAAGTTGTTTTAGTATTAACAAGGGAGGAAGTGGGCAGGGCAGAGAGGCAGTGAGCAGAGGAAGCGGGCATACAGCAGGGACAGAGAAGACAGGGAAGCATTAAGTAAGAGGAGTGCTCAGCAAGCCAATTTCCTGGGAAGCCTGACAAGGTGCAGAACATCAAATCCAATTCTTTCCTTTCATTGCCTAGGTTTAATTATAAACTCACAAAAAATATATATATTGTGAAGTTGCTCCTTTTGTTTTGACTGCGCAGACTCTTTCATTTGCTTTGCTGTCATTAATACAGCACAAATGACAAATGCCTATCCTACAATGGCTATTACAAACTGCATTCAGCATCAACCCCCTACAGCAAAGCTGCTGCCATTCCATGTTTTAATCAGCTCAAATGCACCAGACTGACAGTGATGAGTAGACCTTGCATCACTTAGCTGCTGAAAGATTATTTTTAAAAATCTACCCTTCAAGATACAGAAATATCAGAGATGGTTACTCTGTGAACAATCTCGGATATTCTTAATTTAGGGGCACAAAAACATTTACATTATTACTTTTCTAAAGCTAAGAGACATAAGGTCAACACTCCACACATAAAACTCATGGTAATTTACAAAGACTGATTCCTTGAAGAGAAGAGACAGACAGACTCAAGCCCAGGCACCTAAACACAAGTTTATTTTCATACAAACAGCAAGTCCGGCGAGCGTGGAATCTCTCACGGTCTCAGCCTCTATCTCTGTATGCCTTTTCTTTCATTCTGCAGTCTCAAAGAGCAGCCAGCTGCTTGGTCTCTATACTGCTGTTGGCTGGTGCTGACCAGGGAATGGATTGCTGCCATACTTTCACGTTAATCTTTGGGAAAGGGTTTGGCCTCTACTTTTGTGGTTCAGAATCAGAATCCGCCCTCTTTCCCCTTATTCCCCACTCTGACCTTTCACCTCTTCTCACCTACCTATCTCTTCACCCTGAGTCCCCTATTCCTTCCCTTTCTCCCTATGGCTCACTCTCCTCTCCCATCAGATTCCCTTTTCTCCAGCCCTTTACCTTTCCAACCCATTTGGTTTCACCTATCACCTTCCAGCTAGTCTCACCCATCTCCACCCACCTTTTTATTCCGGCATCTTCCCCTTCCTTCTCAGTCTTGAAGAACAGTTTCAGCCTGAAACGACAACTGTTTACTCCTTTCCATAGATGCTGCCTGACCTGCTGAGTTCCTCCAGAATTTTGAGAGTGTGCGGAAGTACCATGAATGAAAAGTCTACAAAGGTCTAATATTATCTGTGTAAGCCATGCAAGGGAACTTTGTTCACCTTTCAGATGCATTTCAGAAAGCTCACTGACTAAACGTCAGCTGTTATAAGTTTTATCATCAAATGAATAACTCCTTATCCTTCATATTTTTTTTTAAAAAGTTAGTATTAAACTCATTATAAGACAACAACTTAAATTAGCCAGACAACTTTCAGGAACAGGCTGATAAGAGGCAAGTGACTCATAGCATTTCCATCACAGATGTGCCAGGCAACGGCAACTGCCAAAACATCTAAACACCCAGGTTTTAAATTTAAAGCCCTTACCATACAAGTAACATCCTGAAACTCAACTGGCCCAGCCAATGGACAAAAGCTGGCTATCCAGCTGTGAGCAACCTTACATTCCAAAGCTTCTTCACCAGCTACTCAAGTCAGAAGTGCTTGTCCACTCTTCTTGCCAGAATGAAGACAATGTGCTTCAGTGTGCGTCAGAATACGTTGTGAAATTTGTTGACTTTATGGCAGCAACACAATGAAATACATAATAGAAGAAAAAAACTGAATTACAGTACAAAAATACACACACCATAAGACCATAAGATATAGGTGCGGAAGTAGGCCATTTGGCCCATCAAATCATTCAATCATGGGCTGATCCAATCCTTCATCCCCACTCCCCCGTCTTCTCCCCATACCCTTTGATGCCCTGGCTAATCAAGAACCAATCTATCTCTGCCTTTAATACACCCAATGAATTGGCTCCACAGTCACTTGTGGCAACAAATTCCAAAGATTTACCACCCTCTGACTAAAGTAATTTTTCTGCATCTCTGTTCTAAAAGGACATCCTTCAATCCTGAAGTCGTGCCCTCTTGTCCTAGAATCCCCTACCATGGAAAATAACTTCACTATATCTAATCTGTTCAGGCCTTTTAACATTCGGAATGTTCCTATGAGATCCCCCCCATTTTCCTGAACTCCAGGAAATACAGGCCAAGAGCTGCCAGACATTCCTCATAAGGTAACATTTTCATTCCTGGAATCATTCTTGTGAATCTTCTCTGAACCCTCTCCAATGTCAGTATGTCCTTTCTAAAATAAGGAGCCCAAAATTGCACACAATACTCCAAGTATGGTCTCATGAGTACCTTATAGAGTCTCAACATCACATCCCTGCTCTTATATTCTATACCTCTAGAAATCAATGCCAACATTGCATTCATCCTCTTCACAACCGACTCAACCTGGAGGTTAACCTTTAGGGTATCTTGCACAAGTCCCTTTTGCATCTCTGCATTTTGAATTCTCTCCCCATCGAAATAATAGTCTGCCCGTTTATATCTTCCACCAATGTGCATGACCATACATTTTCCAACATTGTATTTCATTTGCCACTTCTTCACCCATTCCCCTAAACTATCTAAGACTCTCTGCAGGCTCCCTGTTTCCTCAACACTAACTGTTCCTCCACTTATCTTTGTATCATTGACAAATTTAGCCACAAATCCATAAATACCATAGTTAAATCATTGACATACATCATAAAAAGCAGTGGTCCCAAAACTGACCCCTGTGGAACTCCACTGGTAACTGGCAGCCAGCCAGAGTAGGATCCCCTTATTCCCACTCTCTGTTTTCCGCCGACCAGCCAATGCTCCACCCATGCTAGTAACTTCCCCGAAATTCCATGGGCTCTTATCTTGCTAAGCAGCCTCATGTACAGCACCTTGTCAAAGGCCTTTGGAAAATCCAGGTACACCACATCTACTGCATTTCCATTGTCTATCCTGCTTGCAATTTCCTCAAAAAATTGCAATAGGTTTGTCAGACACAATTTTCCTTTCAGGAAATCATCCTGGCTTTGGCCTATCTTGTCATGTGCCTCCACACACTCCGTAATCTCAATCCTAACAATCGATTCCAACAACTACCCAACCACTGATGTCAGGCTAACAGGTCTATAGTTTCCTTTCTGCTGCCTCCCACCCTTCTCAAATAGCAAAGTAACATTTACAATTTGAGTCATCTGGTACAATGCCAGAATATATCGATTCTTAAAAGATCATAGTTAATGCCTCTGCAATGTCTCCAGCAATTTCCTTCAGAACCCGACGGTACCTTACGTCAAGTCCAGGAGATTTATCCACCCTCAGACCATTAAACTTCCTGAGCACCTTCTCAGTCATAATTTTCACTGCACAAACTTCACCTTCCCTGACACTCTTAAATGTCCAGTATACTGCAGACATCTTTCACTGTTAAGACGTTATGATGCAAAATACACATTCAGTTCCTCTGCCATCTCTGAGTCTCTCATTATTATACCTCCAGCGTCATTTTGTATTGGTTCTATATTTACCCTTGATTCTCTTTTACTCTTTACATACTTAAAAAAAGCTTTTAGTATCTTCTTCGATATTAGTCGCCAGCTTCCTTTCATAATTCATCTTTTCCTTCCTAATAACCTTTTTATTTTCCTTCTGCAAGCCTTTAAAAGCTTCCTAATCCTCTATCTTCCCACTAGCTCTGGCTTCCTTGTATGCCCTCTCCTTTGCTTTTACTTTGGCTCTGACTTCACTTGTCAGCCACAGTAGCGTCCTTCGTCCCTTTGAAAACTTCTTATTTGGAATATATCCGTCTTGCACTTCCCTCATTTTTCACAGAAACTCCAGCCATTGCTGCTCTGCTGTCCTCCCTGCAAATGTCCCTTTCCAGTCAACTCTGGCCAGTTCCCTTCTCATGCCATTGTAATTTCCTTTGTTCCACTGAAATACCAACACATTGGATTTTATTTTTTCCCTCTCAAACTTCAATATGAACTCGATCATATTGTGATCACTGTTCCCTCAGGGTTCCTTAACCTTAATTGAATTGAATTGAATGATCTTTATTGTTTCTATACATAGGTACAATGAAACTCTGTTTAGCTTCCTCTCATCAGGCAATTAAATAAAGCAGTAGATAAAAACAAGACAGTAATTTTTTTAAAAAACGATATTAAATAGATAAGTAGCAGAAAATAAGTTGCAGCAGCACCAGAATATCATAGTAATGCACAAAGTGCCGTTAGTGCAAGTTAGTGCCGTTAAGCTCGCTTATCACCTCCAGATCATTGCACAACACCCAATCCAGCACACCCAATCCCCTAGTGGGCTCAACAACAAGCTGTTATGAAAAGCCATCCCTACAAATTCTCTCTCAAGGTCTAGTACTGACCTGGTTTTCCCTATCCACTTTCATGTTAAAATCCCCAACAATTATCTCACACACACACAAGGCAATAACTTGCCTACACTGCTGCAACATCACCTCACAAAAGCATAAACTTTACCACCAAGGAGAGAAAAGTTTTCAGGTTTGTGGACCTTCATGTCAAACACCATCCTAGCTTGGAATGATATCACTGATCCTTCATCACTGTTGGGTCTAAATTCAGGTTCTCCTTCCCCCAATGCTGAGGGAGTACCTTCTCAGAAGGACAACAGTTCAAGGGGGCAGCTCATCACTACCTTCTCAAATGGAATCATGGCTGTGCAATAAATGCTGGCGTTGCAAAATAATGAACAGATACAAATTGAATTGAATTTTAAAAAATCAAAGCATAGTGCCACAATGCTAGAAATCTGAAATAACCAGAGAATGGTGGAAATCAGCAGTATATCATGCAGCCTCTATGAATTCAGAAACAAGATGAACAGGGTTAACTAGACCTGATGAAAGATCATTGTCCTGAAACATTAGCTGTGTCATTATCCTCTCCACAGATGTTGTCTGACTCACTCCAGATTGTTATAAAGGTCAACCATAACTCACACAAGTGGTGAAATGGAAAAGTATGGTGGACACACAAAAAAAAAATCAAGTAGGCAAAACGAAAGCAATAAGTAGAAGTTCAAGGAGAAATATATTCTTGTCGAATGAGCCTTTTGCTGAAGCTATGGATATTGGATAATGTACAATGTAGCAAGTATGCTTGTAGATAACTATTAAAAAAGTAATGTGGACAGGATATTCAACCTATAGAAGTATTAAAAATTAATGACATGTGTATGTGGAATAATACCCCGAAGGTTCTTTTCTCTTGCATTCTATTACATAATAGATCTTCTGTGCTAGGTCTCGGAGGGTTGCAGCAGAATTTCTGCACAAAAATAAAGAGCTTATTCAGAGACAGAGTTGGTAACAAAAACCTGCACAGACAAAGCACATTCTACAAAATGTAATTAATGGCTTACTAACTCTATAATTGGTATATTTGCAACAAGGGGCAAATGGACCCAGTGATCCAGCATTAAGCCATGATATCATTTTTGATGGAAATGGAAAAACAAGGGTGATGGAATTTTAAAAGAAACCTAGCTGAGATCATTCTACATCTGCAAGAGGTAAAACACAAGCCGGCGGAGTCCTATTGCCCAGAGTAATACCCTTTGACCCACCCAGTCTGCACTGAGCTAAACCCTCCCATTCTGCACTAATCCCATCACATTCTCCTCACAACTTCCACCACTCACCTACACAAGCAGCAATTCACAGAAACTAACCAACCAGGTGACAGGTCTTAAGAGACGTGAAAGCAGGAGCACTGAAAGAAAGCCGTGTGGATCACAGGGAGAATGTGTACCCTCCACAAGGACAACAGCAGAAGTCACGAGCAAACTTGGGTCACTGGAACTGTAACGCAGCAACTTTATTAGCTGTGTCACTGTGCCACTTGCCAAGTCACTGCCACATTCAACAGAATTTCTTAAACTGCGCTTACAGAATGGAACATCTTGCCTACTTCCTGTCTGCATATAATAGATACAAAAAAGTTATACCAATAGCTAACCCCATTGTAAAATTACAAGTGAGAGAAAAAAATATTGAACTCTCCCGATTTGTCACAGAATCTGCAAGAAATCAGTTGTCAAGCCAGCTGGTGGTGGAGCAGCAGCATCCGCACCAGACTGCGAGGCGAGTGGTCCTGGGTACGAATCCGGCCGGCTCCTTGCATGCTTTCCATCCGTGCTGGGTTGAGTGTCGAGCTGGCAACCCAGCCTCATGAAAGAAAACACGGACAAAACTGTTAAAGCGGCAAGGTCGCCACCTGAAGCACCACAAGGAACAATAAGTTAGTTGTCAGCCAGTGTGAATGACCTATCAGTGAGTGAAGACACTCATCAGGAAGAAACAGACGGCCTTCACGGTCTCCGAACTTGACGGTGACAGAAGAACTTTCTAAAGCACCACTGTTGACATTTAAAAAGTAATGGAGCCAGGATGTAAAAAGAAATCTCTCACAAATGGCTAGATCACCAGTATTTAGCCACTGGTTGCTGGGTACATACGGGGCAGAACATTAGGGAGTAAAACAGTACCAGCGATGCAGCATTGCACAAAATGTACTCGTGTCTTTTCTGTGGGAACTAGATCAGGGAGCTCCTGGCTAAGTCTTAAGAATGCTCCCAAAATCAGCAGCTAAGACAAAGATCTGGGAACAAAATATGAAAAGCAGCATTTGAAAGAAGTATTGGAGGCTTGTTGGTGCCACATTATTACATCAAAATACCACAGGGTGTGAAATGGGAACTTACACTCTAATACTCATCAGTAGTTGTGTTGTAGTTCAATGAGTTGCAGTTGCTCTTTCTCACCATAAACATCGCTCAAAACACTGGGAAATGTTGATAATTCGATCATTTTCACAGCAAATTCATTTACAGGCAACTCCACAACAACTTGAAGCCGTCTTTTTTTGAGGTGAAAAATTACCCTCTGCTAAAATTTGAAGTCAGCAATGGAAACACCAGTGGGAAAAAAAAAATCACACTATGGATTCACTGTTTTCCTTACAGAATAACACCATTTATTCTGCCTTTCTGCAACTTTATGTAATGATTTCAAATAATTCTGGGAGCCAACCAGTACACACTTCAGTTATCTAAAATCTTGGCCAGACTCCAACTGGAGTACTGTGATTTGTTTTGGGCACCACACCCTCAGGAAGATTACACTGTCCATAGAGTTGGTGCAACACAAATTAACCAGAATGATACATACTGGGCATACAAGGATAAATGGTAAGGACAAGTTGCACACTAGGTATTACAGAAGAATTAAGTGTTAACTGCTCAAAATGCTTCACATAGTAAAATGATTAAATAGAGGAGAAACTGTTTCTGCTAAATAAGTGAAGAATTAGAGGGTGCAACCTTAAAATTAGGCTTCAGTCGTTCTGCAGTGAAAACATGAAACACCTTTCACACATAAGGCAAGATCAGCATATCAATAAGCATTGCAAGAGGCAACTGGAAGGGGGCATGGTAGCATAGTAGGGAGCAAAATGATACGGGCTCAATTCCCACCACTGCCTATAAGGAGTTAGTACATTCTTCTCGTGGCCCAAAGATGTACCGGTTAGTAAGTTAATTGGTTACTTATAAATTGTCCTGTGATTAGGCTAGGATTAATTTAAGGATTTCTGGGTTTGCTGGGCGGGCTGGAAGGGCCTAGTCCACACTGTATCTCAATAAATAAAAAAACAATGAAGATCAGGAACTTCCACGAGGCATCCAGCCTCCATAAACTCAGATCAATCTTCAGGTTTCTGAATGAAATCATTTGAACAATTACAAAGAGTCTGATCCAAGAAAGATTTTTGATTCTGTGTACAAGTGAAGCAATAGGAGAAGAAGCAACATGAAGTGAAATCAGAAACGGATTTAAAAAACAGAACTGCAGATCACCAAGTGACTCAATATTGGCTCTGCTCAGACCTCAATCGCTCTGCCTCTGGATGCAATGATTACAGGACACTGTGTATCATGACAAGAATCTTATTTTATGGAACACAGAATTAGTGACTTGTTTACTGCTGAATGCTGAATTCGTACCGGTTCTGTTATCTTCTTGTTTAATTCCATGTTATTCAGTGGTTATGTGAAGTAGGTTTTCAACAAAAGGGGCAGCACGGTAGCATAGTGGTTAGCACAATGCTTTACAGTACAGGCAACCCGGGTTCATTTCTCACCACTGCTTGTAAGGAGTTTGTACGTTCTCCGTGTGTCCACATGGGTTTCCTCCAGGTGCTCCGGTTTCCTCCACGCAGTCCAAAGATGCACTGGTTTGTAGGTTAAATGGTCATTATAAATTGTCCTATGATTAGGCTCAGATTACATTAGGTGACTGCTTGGTGGCACAGCTTGAAGGGCTGGAAGGCCCCATTCTGCACTGTATCTCAATAAATAAAAAAGATATACCACATACAGTTTGGTATATTAACTTTAGAAGATTGGACCCAACAAGACACCTTCCTCCATAAATTTTCATAATATTAAAACAAGACACTTTCCTCCATAAATTTTCATAATATTAAAAATTTAAGCTGGAATGAATCAATACTTACATTAATGTTATTCTTGTTACTTTTACGGAGATTTAGCACAAACCAGTGAACACATTGATACCACTGGACTGGGACACGAAATGCCTGAGTACAAAAGCGAGTTGAATTAACAACATTTTCCTCGTGCCCAATTCAGAAGGTAGTTGAGGCTTTGTTTCAATGCTTTGTCTAAAGACAGCAAGTATAGCACTTCCTCAATGCTGCAGTGCAGTGTCAGCCTGCATTAGGTATTCAAGTCTCTGGTCTAGATACTGAATGCACAACAGAATTGGGAAGTGCTACCTCATGCCATGAGCATCATCAATACCAACACGGATCCAAGCATGCACGATTTAGCACCAGGCCTGTCAATGATTGTGCACATTGCTGACAGAGTAAAGCTTTTACATTTTCATGCATCCGCAGTTCTGTGAAAGAGAATATAGAGGCATCACTACCCCATAGCTATACTCAACAATCAAGCATATTTTTGGTTGCTGCTACCATATGTATATTGTCAGGAGGATTTCTCAAGTACTAGCATCCATATTAATAGGGCATATCTTTCATCCATGCCTACATATAACTTCACTAAAGATTTTTAAGTTGTAGCAACAAAACTGTGATAGCTGGAGCACCTGATAAAGGCAAGTTCATTTCTATTCAAGTAAACAGACAGGGTAATCCAGGCAGAGCTTTGGGAGACACTTGACGTGATCCTATGCTACTCATGCAGGAGTGTGAAAGACTCAATGCTATGTTTTCAAAGAAAAGCAGCATAAATGTCAAATCAATCCCTCAGCCACTATCATAAAGAGATTATCTGGTTATGCCATTTCTAGTACCAATTAGACACAGGAGATTACAGATACTGGAATCTGGAGCAGTAGACATTCTGCTGGAGGAAATCAGAACGTCAAAAAAAAAACAACCATGGGAGGAAAAGAACTGTCAATATTTTTTGGTTGAGCATCTGCGACAGGAGTGTCCTGCGAAGCACTTTGGGATATCCTGAGGTAAAAAAAAATTGTATGATACAAATCCAAATATTTTCTGATTTTTTATCGTAAAACTACACTCATGCCCTCTAAAGTTAATCTCAAACAGCTAGAGTTGGACCCTAATGGAATCCCCTTCCTTCAACTAGTTCAGTGCTTGGGGTGGCTCCACAACCAGCACAATGCAGTGTCACTGTTGGAACATGAGTGACATGATTTCTCCAGATGACTGGGGAATAACTACTTTTCCATGCTTCACCACTGGCCAGTTCCCTGCTTCTGGCACTCAGCCTGACCCAGCTACAACAGCTACTCTGAAAGGCAGATGACTTCAAACCAACCTGCAACAAAAAAAAAAGAAAAATAGGATAACAGGTTCAAAAGAGCTAAGTTTGACAGAGCATTTGTAAATTTGTTGCAGGTGTCACATCTTTATCAGACAAAAACCTGTCTTAAATGAAGGAGGTCAAAATCTAGCTATCATAAGTCATTCATTATTTTTAGAAGAAATTCTTATTTAAATTCACGCTTGGAATTGCATCAAAATACCATTATGAAATCAACACAGCACAAAACACACACCACTGGGAAGAATATTAAATCAGACATTGCACAATTTCACTAAAAGCCACATGCTAGATTCCTGTCAGATACTTTGCATTCAATACAAAGCCAGTATTACTCCAATACAATCATTTTTCTAAGTACTGATATGACCTGTTATGTGATGCCATCAATTAAATGAGCTAGACTTTCCAATCAATCACTATCTGTGGCATGCAAGGGCCTGTCATACAAGCTCAGGACCAAAGTAGTGGAATTGCTTTTCTCATTTTACTGGCTAGTGTAACAGGAAAGTAAAAGGGAACAGAGATACTGAAGGGAACCTGCCCCTGCCAAAAGGATTATATTCAACACTTTCTAGAAAAGAGCAATGAATTCAAGAGAATAAACAATCCCATACTAAGAACCTTTAGATAACCCCATCCATATTTAATGAGGTACAATTGTTTGTATGTTAATCAAAATAATAATTCTTCACTTTTGCCCATGATATGAAACCAAGTAAGAAATTTGCAAGACTGATTGTTTATCCTAAGTAATCAGTTCTGAAAGGCAACCTAAAATTACTTATTTATGCAGATGAATTCAAAGATTATTATCAGAATTTATGCTGTATATTAGCATAGGTTCAAAGGTTCACGGATCATTTATTATCCAAGTATGTAGCCATATACATAGAAACATAGAAAATAGGTGCAGGAGTAGGTCATTCGGCCCTTCGAGCCTGCACATCTGAGATTCGGCCTCACCAGATAGCCATGAAACAAAGAAAGAACATGAAAGTCACTCAGAGAGAAACACCAAACACACTCCCCCCTCACACACACATAATAAAGAGATTCCATTCATCAACTCCCAAATCCCCCTCCTCCTGTACTGAACTCAACAAGGACATCAACCCCTTAAACCCCTCCCCTTGCACAAAAAAAGGGAAAGGAATGGGTGAAAAAACACAGAATATAAAAAACATAAGTTTGAACAAGTCCACAGACCATAAACCCAATAGAGATTCCATAACGCAGAACCACGGTAACATCATCGAAAGAGGGACACCAAATGAGAGGCACAGAGCAAAATTTTAGTCTTCAATTAAGTTTCTAAATGGACTCCTGGTGAAATCATCACACGCGTTCAAATGAGGCACCAGGTGCAAATAAGATTCATTGGTTCCAGGGCTATTATATCAACCGAGGAAGCCACTACACCCTCAACGTCAGAGGCTGATCATTGTTTGGAGACAAAGCAATCTTGTGCAAGACTCCAATGCAGTAGCATAATGTCAGACAGCTGCACGTTGACAGCTGTATTTGTACCTCTGAGTATGTGGAGAACCCTAGCATACTGTGAAATTACTGAATATCAACACAAAACACGCAAGTTTATCCTTGCATGTTAATCATGAATAAGAAGTCCTGTTACTCAATAATCTTTGGGGAAAAGAGTGCCAGGTACGAACAGCTTTAAGTGAAGCAGGGAAAGGGAAGACTCAACAGCTTGTTTCTGTGCTCACAAATTCTATATAATTTTTCCTTCCATATAGTCCTAATTACAAGAAGCAATCATAACAGGATGTGCTCTGACATTTATTGAGGATGTGCATCACAATAAAGATTGAAAGATAGCAAACATTTAAATTATTTCCATTGCAGGTGTATTTTTAAATAATTGTAAAAGTTTATTAACTGCTGTCTTACTGGAAAATTAAGATAACTGAAGAAAATATTTTACCAGGATCAACCATGTACAAATAATGGAAACAGTTGTTTTGTAATGAAATTAATAAGCATTTTGGGGTAAAGCAATATTTTCAGCAACAGACTCCAGTTAGAGGCAAGGTCTCCACTCCAGGGAATTGAGTATAAAGTCTAAAAAGACACTCCACTGCAGGACTGAAGGGTGTTGCTATACTTTAGAAGATTAAGATGTAATTGTCCCCTCAAGTGGTTGTAAATACGTTCATATTCTGTCTTAACACTTGGTATCTTTGTGTTGTCGCCATATTAATCATTCTGTCAAAACCACTAAACTCAATGTTTTCTGTGCAAAGATGATGGCTCAGTTTTGTGTATGATAAAGGTATTTCATCTATATAACCACAATTGGCTGTGAATTACTTTGGGTCTCCATAAAGCTGAAGTGTAAAGTGCATTGACTGGCTGCATTATGGCCTGATATGGGAACACCAATGCTTTCAAACAGAATATCCTACAAAAGGTAGTGGATTTGG
Source organism: Hemitrygon akajei (assembly GCF_048418815.1). Taxonomy (NCBI): domain Eukaryota; kingdom Metazoa; phylum Chordata; class Chondrichthyes; order Myliobatiformes; family Dasyatidae; genus Hemitrygon; species Hemitrygon akajei. The sequence goes on along the minus strand of NC_133130.1, from coordinate 146,784,197 downwards.
GCCAGTACATCACAGGTAAAGCCCCCCCCCCCCCAACCATTGAGCACATCTACATGAAATGCTGCTGCAGGAAAGCAGTATCAATCATCAAAGATCCTTACCACCCAGGCCATACTCTTTTCCCACTGCTGCCATCAGGTAGAAAGTACAAATGCTTCAGAACTCGCACGGACAGTTACTATCCTTCAACCAACTGGCTCTTGAACAAAGGAGGATAACTACACTCATATGCTCCCACAAAAAAATGACTTCACCTTAAGGACTCTTTATCCTGTTATTTTATGCTCTCATTATTTATTGCTATTTATTTATATTTGCAGTTGCAGAGTTTGTTGTCTTCTATGTTCTTGCTCTTTCATTGATCCTGTTTACAGTTACTATTCTATAGATTTGCTGAGTATGACTACAGCAAAGAGAATCTCAGGGTTGTATGTGGTGACATGTATGTACTCTGATAATAAATTTTACTTTGAACTTTCTTACTTTGCAAAGCACTCTTATCAATGGAGCCAGAGAGAACGACAAAATATTGATTTAGCCACAGTGTTAGAACACAAAGTGGGACATGGCCGTAAATGAGGGAGAGAGTCCAAAAGAAATTGGAATCATAAAGGGATTTTTTTTTAAAAGCATTAATTCTCTAAACAAAACTGTGCATTGGAATGATGGATGCATGTAGAAGCCCATCGAGATCAACTTGTAACATTTGGAATGGCATGAGATACCAGAAACTGATGTTTGGAAGAGTTAATATTATTTGCATTACTGCTTCCAACAGGGTTTCTAAACAGCTGGAAGGAATTTTTTTTTTTAAATCACAATGTATAACTAAAATGTTCAATCCAATTAGAATGCTTGATGGGCTATCAGAATGAAATATGTAACTATCAGATCCAAAATAGGAAGTCAGTTCATTACTTGTTGGGTATGATGCTCATTTGAAGAAACAAATAGAATTGGATGAGTACATAGAGCACTACAGCACAGTACAGGCCTTCACCTACCTTAAAACTTTAAGATCAGTGTAATCCTTCCCTCCTACCTAGCCCTCCAATTTTCTATCATCCATGTGCCTATCTAAGAGTTTCTTAAATGTCCCTAATGTATCTACCTCTACCACCTTCTGTGGCAGGGCATTTCACCATTCACCACTCTGTAAAAACACACCTCTGACATTCCCCTATACTCCCCTCCACTCTCTTTAAAATTATGCCCCCCTCATATTAGCCATTTCCTTCTCAGAAAAAAGGTCCTTGGCTATCCACTCAATCTATGCCTCTTATCATCTTGTACACCTCTCATCCTCCTTCACTCCAGACAGAAAAGTCCTAGCATGCTCAACCTCAAGTTCAAAGTCAAATTTAATTGTCATTCAACCACACACATGTACATAGCTAAACGAAACAAGGTTCCTCTGGGGCCTAGGTGCAAAACACACTACATACAGTCACACAGCACATATCATAATGATAACACATACAGCCACAAAAATAATATTTGCACAAGTCCGAGTAGCATGGCCTGAAGATTAATGGTGCATTAGATGTTATCTTGGAGCCACATTTCCGCAAGAACAAGTACACAGCAGTTCCTCATCTCACACTGTGTCAGCCACAGATGGAGGGAAATCAGATTCCAAGTGTGAATCTAACCAGAGTTTTTTTTTTAGAGCCGTTATATTATCTTGTTGCTCTTCAACTCAACTTTGAGGCATCTATGGACATGAACCCAAGGTCCCTCTGTTTATCCACACTGCTGAGAATTAATAATAAACATTTTAGTAAATTGATACCATATATGATCCTTTCTTCTGATTTGGACACAGACAAAGAAATGCTTCTGAAATCAAAGCAATCACTTAAATGAGGGAAGTGAGCAAATTTCTTGATGATATAAAACTAAGCGAACCAAGGGAAGGATACAAAATGACAACTGTAGCATATAAAATAAATAAAAGATTTAACATGAAAGAGAAAGTTAAAATAAAAAGGGGAAACAAAGTTAAACACTGCGAAGCATTTAAAAATCCATTATTAATTAAAGATAATAAAGAAAAGCAAGTGCTGGCTTTCAAAGGAATTTCAGTGTAGTTATACAACAGGAAGTTGAATATCCATCAGTTCATATTACAAGAAGGTTAATATGCAAGAGTAATATTGCAGTAATTACAGTGCTGGTGGGACAAAGCTTAGAAAATTTTGGTACATTGCAATACATAGTAATAAAACCTGTGAATTACAGCAAGTTAAATTAAATAAGTAGCACAAAAATAGTGAGGCAATGTCCATTCAGAAATTGGATGGCAGAGGGGAAGACATTGTTCCTGAAACATTGAGTATGTCCCTTCAGGCTCTCTGATGGTAGCAATGAGAAGAGACATGTCTTGGGTGCTGGGGTTCCTTAATAATGATGTTCGCTTTTTAAGGCATCGCTCCTTGAAGATGTTCTGAATACAACAGAAGCGAGTGTCCATGATGGACCCAAGTCCATAACTTTCTGCAGCTTATTTTGATCCTGTGCAGTGCCCCCTCCCCCATACCAGATGGGGATGCAGCCAGTTACAATGCTCTCCATAGTACTTCAGTAGAAATTTGCGAGTGTCTTCAGTGACATACCAAATCTCCTCAACTAAGAGTTAATGTATCAGATCAGCAACTCACCAGAAACTTTCTCTTTCCATGAGTGCTGCCTACACATTGAATATTTCCAACGTTTTCCATTTCAATTTCAAGCATCCATTTGTTTTTTAAATTTCAAAGTTCCGCTTCCACTTCTTCAAAGCTTCAATTTAATGTCAGAGAAATGTATACAATATACATCCTGAAATGCTTTTTCTTAAATGATGATATGCTTAGAATTAAATCAAAAGATATTACAACAGGCTGATATTAAACCACGTGATTCTTCTCTGGATTGATGTTTGACCTGACTATCACAAGTTTTGATTTAAATAAAGCTATCAATTATTATCGCTTCAACATTAGTTTTCAGAGCATACCATTAGCTGCAGTGACGCAGAGCTAATCTTCACCAAGCTTCACAATACAGGTGGTTGGAAAGCTGTTGAGAGGGGAAGGCCCTACACCTTGTTCTTATGCAGTGTCCTAGAGCACAGGGATGAAGAGAAAACAATGCAAGTAACAACAAAGATTAAGAAACTCCATTCATTGAGCTGATGAAATGCTGCCAGAAGAAGAACCTTGCAATAGATATGAAATCAGAAGGAAGTGAAGGAGGTTCATGGTGTTCACATTATATTTCTATCACTTTCAAAACGAACCATAAGAATTTTCCTGTACGATCACTGGCCACTTTATTAACTATCTCCTATACCTAATAAAGTGGCCACTGAGCGTATGTTTGTGGTCTCATGCTGCTAGAGATCGTCTGCTTCAAGGTTCGACATGCTGTGCATTCAGAGATGCTCATCTGCACTCCTCTGTTGTAATGCGTGGCTACTTGTTTAGACTGTCACCTTCCTGCTAACTTGAACCAGTCTGGCCATTCTCCTCTGACTTCCTTAATTAACTAGGCATTTTTGCCCACAGAACTGCCACTCGCTGGATGTTTTGTTTTGTTTTTCATACCATTCTCTGTAAATTCAACAGGCTGTGGTGTATGAAAATTCCAGGAGATCAGCAGCTTCTGAGATATTCAAACCACCCTGTCTGGCATCAACAATCTTTCCTGGTCAAAGTCACTTAGATCTCATTTCAGAATCAGGTTTATTCCCTTCTGCCGCTGGTGTGGGATGGCAAGTCTGTCGGGACCCTGGGGACTTGTGGAAACTGTGTGGTGATTTCTTTTGAACTTATAGTCCTTTAACATCTTTGGACTATTTTTTACTGTGTCCATGGTCTGTTTTTTTTTTATCAATTATGCTATTGTTTGCACTGTTGTAACTATATGCTGTAACTATGTGGTTTTGTGCAGGTCTTGTAGTTTTAGTTTTTGGTCTTGTTTTGTCTGGTGGAATTGGAGCTCCTTTCCTGGGAACGCGCTAAGACGGTAGCGTGATATTAATACGCAGCAGCCTCTCTGGACTCTGGATTGGGGATTGCCAAACGTTATGTGGATTTTCTGGTGTAGTCTGTTTTGTCATATGCTTTTGTGATATCATTCTGGAGGAACGTTGTCTCATATTTTAACCGCATTGCATCTGAGGTTTCTAAATGACAATAAACTGAATCTGAATTATCATCAGCATGTGTCGTGAAATATGTTAACAGCAGCAGTTCATAATATAGAAAAAGAAAAGATAAAATAATAACAATAAATAAGTTAATCAATTACAGTACATGTATACTGAATAGGTTAAAAATTGTGTAAAAAAAGAAATTATATAAATTTTAAAAAGTGAGGTAGCATTCACGGGTTCAATGTCCATTTAGGAAAGGGATGACAGATGGGAAGAAACTGTTCCTGAATCACTGTGTGTGTGCTTTCAGGCTTCTATACCTCCTACCTGATACTAACAGTGAGAAAAGGGCATGCCCTGAGTGCTGGAGGACCTTAATAATGGATGTTGCCTTTCTGAGACACCGCTCCTTGAAGATGTCCTGGGTACTTTGTGTGCTAGTAGTCAAGATGGATCCGACTAAATTTACAACTCTCTGCAGCTTCTTTCGGTCCTGTGCAGTAGTCCCCCCACCCCCATACTAGACAGTGATGTAGCCTGTCAGAATGCTCTCCATGGTACAACTATAGAAGTTTTTGAGTGCATTTGCAGACATACCAAATCTCTTCAAACTCCTAATGAAGTATAGTCGCTGTTTTGCCTTCTTTATAACGGCATATATTGGGAACAAGTTAGGTTCTCAGAGATCTTGACACCCAGGAACTTGAAACTACTCACTCTCTCCACTTCTGATCCTTCTGTGAGGATTGGTATATGTTCCTTCATTTTACCTTTCCTGAAGCCCAGTCAGCTCTTTCGAGGTACTGACGTTGAGTGCAAGGTGTTGCTGTGACACTACTACACTAGTTGGCATATCTCGCTCCTGTACAACCTCACATCTCCATCTGAGATTCTACCAACAATGGTTGTATCATCAGCAAATTTACAGATGGTATTTGAGCTATGCCTAGCTACACAGTCACGGCTATATACAGAGTAGAGCAGCAGGCAAAGCACACACCCCTGAGGTACACCAGTGTTGACTGTCAGTCAGGAGAAAATATTGTCACCAATCCACACAGATTGTGGTCTTCCGGTTAGGAAGTTGAGGATCCAATTGCAAAAGGAAATACAGAGGCCCAGGTTCTGCAACTTCTCAATCGGGATTGTGGGAATGATGGTATTAAATACTGAGCTATAGTCGATGAGCAGCATCCTGACGTAGGTGTTTGTGTAGTCCATGTGGTTTAAGGCCGTATGAAGAGCCATTGACATTGCATCTGCCGTTGGCAAATTGCAATAAGTCCAGGTCCTTACTGAAGCAGGAGTTCAGTCTAGTCACGACCAACCTCTCAAAGCATTTCATTACTGTCGATGTGAGTGCTACAGGGCGACAGTCATTAAGGCAGCTCACATTCTTCTTCTTAGGCACTGGTATAATTGTTGCCTTTTTGAAGCAAATGGGAACTTCCGCCCGTAGCAGTGAGAGGTTGAAAATGTCCTTGAATACTCCAGTCAGTTGGTTGGCACAGGTATTCAGAGCCTTACCCATTACTCTATTGGGACCTTCTGCCTTGCAAGGATTCACCCTCTTTAAAGACAGCCTAACATCAGCCTCAGAGACAGAGATCACAGGGTCATCATATGCAGCAGGGGTCTTCACAGCTGTAATTATATATTCTCCCTATCAAAGTGAGCATAGTCGGTGGTGTTGAGTTCATCAGTAGTGAAGCTTTGCTGCCATTAATGCTATTGGGTTTCACTTGTAGGAAGTAATGTCTTGCAAACCCTGTCAGAGCTGTTGTACATCCGATGTTGACTCCCACCTCATTTGAAATTGTTTCTTCGCCCTTGAAATGGCCCTCTGCAAACAAACGTGATTTTCTGGTACAGACCTGGGTCACCAGACGAATGCCACATGACCTAGCCTTCAGCATACGACGTACCTCCTGGCTTGTCCCCGGCTTTTGGATTGTGAATGTACAGCAAGTCTTTGCAGGCACACACTCATCCACACAGGTTTTAATGAAGTCGGAAACAGCGGCAGCATACTCATCCAGGTTCAAAGATGAATCTCTGAATACAGTCCAGTCCACCAATTCAAAGCAGTCCTGGAGGCACTCCTGTGCTTCCCTTGTCCATACCTTCTGGGTCCTCACTACTGGTGCTGCAGTCTTCAGTCTCTGCCGATACTCAGGGAGTAGAAGTACAGCCAGGTGATCAGACTTTCCAAAGTGAGGGTGTGGAATAGCACGGTAAGCAATTTTGATGGTGGTGTAACATTGTTCCAGTGTGCTGTTTCCTCTGGTATTGCAAGTGATCTGTTGATCTTAATTGCTCAGTGAGTTTTTTTTTCAGACTGGCCTGGTTAAAATCCCCCAAAACAATGGTGAAGTTGTTAGGGTGCACTGTTTCATGCATGTTGATCCCATTGCTCAGATCATCTAAAGCCTGACTGACAACGGCCTGAGGTAGAACGTATACCGCCACCAAAATGATCCTGGAAATCTCCCGCGGTAGATAAAGAGGATGGCACTTAACTGTTAGATATTCCAGGTCTGGTGAGCAGAATTGGGACAGCACTGATATACTTGTGCACCAAGAGTTGATCATGAGGCATACTCCTCCACCTCTGCTTTTGAGAGACTCTTTTCTTCACCATTCTGATGTACAGTCTGAATACATGAACCTCTTGACCATGTCTGCATACTTTTATATAAGGAGTTGCTACCATATGATTGACTGATAAAATATTTGCATTAATAAACAAGTGTACAGGTGTATCTAATAAAGTAGCCACTGAGTGTAGAGTCTCAATCAATGCCAAAATAAAAAGAATATCTGCTTATTATCAACCCTGCACTTCATGGAACCTTAGGTGTGGGAAAAATGGATGCTTTTATTTCTCAAAATGTAGTAGTGACCAAAAAGATGACTGTTAACTGCTTTGGGAAGTCCAGAGATTGCAAATGAGATTACAATTGAGCTTTTCTCTCTGTAATTCTAATACATCATACAGATAGTAGATAACTGCCTGTGTGGACACTGAATATTGACTAGAAGTTCTAAAGTTCAAAATAAAAGTTTGTATACATTACCAGAAACTACCTTGAGGTTCTTTTTTTTCCGCAGGTACATACAGAAGTAGATAAAGTAGAACAGAATTTTCAAAATACTATACATAAATAAAGACTGACAAACAACCAATGTGCAGAAGTTGAGAAAATGTGCAAGTAAAAATAATACTGATAACATAAGTTGTGTAGAGTACTTGATGGTCTGTAGGTGTGTAGGAACAGGCGCTTTGCAAATACATGACTCCTCTGTGGAGAGAGTTAAGTGCACCAAGTTCCTGGGAATGCACATCACAGATGGCCTCGCCTGGCACGTTAATATCATCTCTGAACAAGGCGGCACAGCAGCGTCTCCACTTCCTCAGGGGACTGAGGAAAGTGAGGCTCCTCTCCCACCCCACCCCATCTTAACTGTATTTTCTGGAGCACCAATGAGAGCTCCCTGACAAGTTGCATCACCGTCTGGTATAGGAGCAGCCAAGCATCAGACCGGAAATCCCTACAAAGTTCTGTGAGAACAGCTGAGAGGATCATTAGGGTCTCCCAACCATCCATCCTAATTCTACCATTAGGCAGGAGACTCCGATTCATAAAAACAAAAATGGTCAGAATGGGAAACAGCTCCTTCCCTCAGGCCATTAGGCTTCTGAACTCCCTGCCGCATCACATTCAAAGTGTCACCGTTTAATCTGTACCTTACAACATTTAACTTATGTGCTTTAGTTTGTTTAAGTTTATTCCACCTGCAGATTTCATCCTTACTTTCATAAATTATAATGTATTGTGTGTTATGTGTATGACAGAGATTTACATCCTGGTTCAGAGAAACGTTGTCTCATTTGTTGTGTATATCCTTAAAACGACAATAAAATTGACTAGATTTTTCCCCACAATATTGTGCCAAACTAACTAAGTATTAATCAAATGCCCAATTAAACTCATCCTTCTACCTATATATGTCCATATCCATTTCCTGCACATTCATGACTCTTCTAAGTGCTTCTTCCACACCTCTCTCATATTTACCTCTACCACAACCCCAGGCAGTGCATTCCAGGCATCCACCATTCTGTAAAACAAAAACATCCCCCATGCACCTCCTTTGAATTTATCCCCTTGTCTTAAATGCATGCTCTCTATTAGACATTTCAATCGTGGGAGAAAGACTGTCTATTCCTTTCATAATTTATTAGCTTCTATCAGAGTCACCATCAGCCTCTGTCACTCCCAAAAAACCCATGTTTGCCCAACCCTCCTTACAGCATATGCTTTCAAATCCAGGCAGCATCCTAGAAAACCTCTTCTGCATCCTTGACATCATTCCAATAATGAGTTTGTAAAACTGCAGCATAACCCCCAACTTGTTGAACTCAGTTCCTCAACTAATAAGGGAAAGCATTCCATACGCCTTCTTTACCACCCTATCAGCCTGTGTAGCTACTTTCAGAGAGCTATGGTCTTGGAACCCAAGATCACTTTGCGCCTCAACACTGTTAAAGGCCTTACCACTAACAGTGTACTGTCTCTTTACATTTGATCTCCCAAAGTGTAACACTTCACATTTGGCCAAATTAAACTACATCTGCCATTTTTCCACCTATAACTGTGACTGATCCATAGCCTGTTGAGTCCTTTGGCAGTCTTCCACACGATCCACAACAGCGCCAATCTTCATTTTGTCTGCAAAATTACTAATCTGCCCATCTACATTTTCATCCAGGTCATTTACATGTATCACAAAGAGCTAAAGTATCAGAATAGATCCCTGCAGAATGTCACAGACCTCTAGCCAGAATCAGTCTCAACCACTACTGTTTGTATGAATCCAATCAATTTACCATAGATCTTATGCATCTTAGTCTTCCAGATGTGCCTTCCACGAGGGAGCTTGCCAAATGCCTCACTAAAATCAATGTAGAAACCATCCACACCCAACCTTCATCATCTCCTCAAAAATCTCAATCAAGTTCATAAGGCACAACTTGCCCTGTAGAACTCCATGTTAGATCATGGTTTTCCAAATGCTCTTAAATCCTATCTCCAGTAAATTCCCCCATCACTGACATTTGAGATTCACCAGTCAATAATTTCCAAGATTATGCCTATTCCCCATCTTGAATAACGGACCAACATAAGCTACTCACCAGCCCTCTGGAATCTCATCTATGGCTAGAAGGGGCACAAAGATATTGATGAAAGCCCCATCAATCTCACCTGCTTCAACAACCTTGGATATATCCCATCAAGCCCTACGGACTTAACCATCTTTACATACTTTAACAGACCCACCACTACCTCCTTCTTTATCTCAAAATCCCCTTGCATATTAGCACATTCACATCAGCACCTCACTCGCCTTTACACTCTTCTTAGCAAATACTCACTTAGGACCTCATCCACATTTCTGCCTCCAAGTACATTTTCTCCTTTATTCTTGAGAGGTCCTACTCACTCGAGTTACTCTTGATGCATGGAAACGATGCCTTGGGATTCCCTTTAATTCTGCTTGCCCAGGACTTTTCACGGCCCCTCCTGTTTTTTTTATAATTCCCCGAGTTCCTTTCTGGCTTCTTTCTAATTCTGTCTGAGCTTAACTTACTAAACCTTACAGACTCTTCCTTTTTGTTCTTGACCAAGTTAACTTTTGACATACTGTACACACACAAACAGCTGGAGAAACTCAGCAGGTCAGGCAGCATCTATGTTGTGAAATGAACGGTTGATGTTCCAGGCTTAGACCCTTCATCAGGGCTGGAAAGAAAGTAAACGAACAGAAAAAGTATAAAAGGGTGGGGGAAGGGGAGGAGCATGAGCTGGCTGGTGATACGTGAATCCAGATGAGAGGGAGACGGTGAGGAGGAGGGGTTGGGAGGTGATAGGTGGAAGAGGCAAAGGGCTCAAGACAGAATCAGCTAGGAGGAGACTGTAGATCTTGGAACGGCCACAGTGGGATTCTGCGCTACAGAACCAAAAGGCACAGGTTTAAGATGAGAGAGGGAAGTCTGCCCTTTAACATTAAGTATGAACAGGATAAGGGGAGTTGTTCCAATGAGTGGGGTGAACGACATATGATCATTCTCCCCTCCTTGGAATTACTATCAGTTTCCATACAATTACATGGGCTTTTCTGCTCTGGTGCCTTTTTCATCCACTCTACCAGAAAAGCCTCATTAAAATGAGGCATCAGCAAGGAAACAAGCAGCTGATTGTGGAGCCTACACCCACCACTAAGCACCAACCCATGCTGATGTCTCTGCATTCCCGTCAACTCACCATACCTACACACAAGGGGCAATTTACAGCCACCGATCAGCCTACCTTTGGAATGCAGGCAGAAACCACATTGACCAGAGAGGTCAATTGGCACCTAGCAGAAGTCTATTTGGTCACAGGGAGAGCATGCAACCTCTGCGTCGACAGCAACAGAGATTAGGATTGCAGTAAGGCAGCAGCACTTACCAGCTGACAGGTGGCACACTCCCCGTGACAACCTACCTCACTGGAATCAGACAAACCCTCCACATGCTGGCTACAATACAAATGTGCTACCAACTAGATTACCGTTTCTACAGGCTCTATCCAACAACGTGTAGCAGGAGAGCAATAATTTTTAAACACAAGAAATTCTGCAGACGCTGCAAATCCAAAGCAACACACACAAAATGCAGGACAAACTCAGCAGGTCAGGCAGCATCTATGGAAATGAACAAATGGTGACATTTTGGGCCAAGAACCTTCTCTAGGACTCAGTAACTTTGCTAACAAATTTAAGCTTTAGCATTAATATGTAAAAGTTAAAATTTGTGACGTTAAATTACAAGTAAATGACATTAAGATTATCTGATGGGTTAAGTGGCTTTTGTTAATAATCCTATTAGCAAAAAGAATCAAAAGAGAACAAATATGCAAAAGTGAGAGGACAGGTTGCAGTGTTGTGCATTGTCTTCAAACTTATATAGAAACGTACAACATTGAAATCAATTCTTCAGCTCAAACAGTCCATGACGACTAAAATGCTCATCCAAGCTAGACCCACTATCTGAATTTGGCCTATTTCCTTCTAAACCAGGGGTTCCCAACCTGGGGTCTACAGACCACTTGCTTAATGGTATCGGTCCACAACATAAATGCTTGTTCTAAACCTTTCCTATTCATGTACTTGGCCAAGTATCTTTCAAAATATGTTCTTATACCTACTTCAATCACTAGAACCTCATTCCATATACATACCACCTCCTGTGTAGAAAAAGTTACCAAGTTCCTATTAAATCTTCCCCTCTCAGCTTGAACCTATGCTCTCTGGTTCATGATTCCCCAACCCTGGGTAAAAGACAGAGCATTCATCCCACTTATATCCCTCATGAATTTATATACCTTCTGTAAGATCTCCTTGTTGTTTCCTACATTCCATGGGGGGGGGGAGTGGAAGAAATGTCCTAACCTACCCAATATCTCCCTATGATTTAGTACCTCAAGTCTTGGCAACATCCTCAAATCTTTTCTGCAATTTTTCCAGTCTCATTCCTATAGCAGGGTGGTCAAAACTGAACACAATATTCCAAGTGCAGCCTCACCAGCATACTGTACAACTTTTTATTTTATTGAGATAAAGCATGGAATAGGCCCTTCCGGTCCTTTGTGCCGTGCCTCACAACCCTTCAATTTGTCCCTAGCCTAATCAGGGATCATTGGCAATGACCAACTAACCTATAGCCCAGTATGTCTTTGGACTGTGGGAGGAAACCCACACGGTCATGGGGAGAACATACAAACTCTTTACAGGCAGCAGCAAACTGCGTACTTACCTGCCAATTACCACACTTATTGCTCTTAACTGATGAATGCCAGCATGCAAAAAGCTTCCTGTCTACCAATGACTGCTCTTTCAGGAAACATTGTTCTCTCAGCTCCCTCTGTTCTACAACACTCTCCAGGGACCTGCCATTTACTGTTAAAGTCCTACCTTGATTTGACTTTTCGGACCTTGGACTTACCTGAATTAAATGCAATGTAGTATTTGTATTAATCCCCTAAGTAAGCAAGTCATCATCAGTTTAGAATATTAGGTGACTTGAAACAATATCATAATATTCAAATAAAACTTAGCCAATAGGCAGTACTATTGATATCATTCCAACGCTCTAAGAAAAATGTTAAAATTTGTAAGAACTAGATGTAAGGTGGTATTTCAACCTCTCCCCTAATTCTCTGTCCTGTAATATCAAACTACTAATTGTTCAGCTAAAAAGTGCAGATGTTAAAGTAAAAACATTATTCATATAATCTTTTGTCACAACCTCAGGACAAAATGTTATAGCCTTAAAAAGCACTTTGATCTGCTTTTTAAAAAGTGTCAATTAACTTGGCATTAGTACAGAGTCCAATGGAATTAATAACCAGGCAATCTGGGTTTTTTTGTGATTGAGGTCTAAGCATCAGCCACAACACTAGACAGTAAGCATGATCTCAGTTTAACAAGTCATTTGAAAGACAGAATATTTAAGAGTACAGCGCTCTGCGGTACCTAATCAGCACAGATTGTGTGCTGGAATCTTGGAACAACAATCATTCTGCTGGAGGAACTCAATAAGTCTAGCAGCAAACCACAGGTGAAGAGAGCTGCCAACATTTCAGGTCAAAACCCTGCATCAGGAGTCCTCAGGCAGATAATTTATTGCCCCAAATTCCAACCACAGCAGTTTCCTGCTCAGATATTGAAAAGGGAGCAAATTCACATCCCTTTGACTAAGAGGTAAGAATTCCCATCAACTGATTCACAACTTAAGTGCTAACCATAAAGCAAAGTATATTACAAGGTAACTTTAAACTACATCATCACCAGTAAAGACTAAGCTGTCCAGTGAATTAATTGATATAACTAAAATGAACATAAAATAAAAGAAAGAACTTCTTCATTAACACATAATCGGTGTTGGCCGATTGCTAATAGCTGGAGGACAGCACTGACTGCGCTCCGTTATGGATAATTCAGTACGCTAGAACCTGTTAAAAATTCAACTCTCTTCTCCCACTCCCCATTTCCACGAGCCCGAAGCAGGCTGACATACGACTCTCATTAGTTTCACATTTTTGAAAACAACTCGAAGTGTCGTCTGGTAATAAACATTTTTTCTAGGAGACACAATTTATTGGTACTGAAGCAGCCTTGCTAAGAACAGAAACACACGCATACACACACACAGAGTTTGGATTTAACTCAGCATCCACTAGCAACGGTTGTCTGCTGAAACCTCACTGTGAAATTGAGAATGAATGTATACTTAAGTCCAGAGCAAATCTGCAAAATCCTTAAATGCACCCGTGACCATGTCACTGGTCTGGGTCCAGCTACGAATCACGACTGCTTGATGAATAGATGTGCTCAAACATCTATTATTGGAGCAAGAAACATTTGGAGCTAGATCCAACAAATTGATTATTTTTTTTAAATTTAGGTAATTTGTAAATGCAATCGTAGTACTGTATTCCACCGATACATATACACAATGAGTATGTGGTCAAAAGAATAACAATGTTGCTTCCAGCTTAAAACTCTCTGCTATAATGTAACCAGCAGTAAATGCTTGTATTGCCAGGCCCAATGAAGACAGAACTTCAATGCAAATAATAACTACTGCCTTTGGACTTTAAGCAAAACAGAACGTCGATACGCTGAAATAATGCCCATGCTGTCATAATAAGCCTCCTATCCTGCCGAAACCTGAAAGCACCGGTATAAGAAGGCAACAGTGGTTAAACCCCCCCGCTGGCAGTCAGCGGCTGCGGGTAGCAAGCGGCACAAGGGTGGTATCCTCGCCACTTTTGCTTTTGCCGGCTGGCTCATCGTTCACTCACCGGGCTCCGGCGTTTCAGGGTGATGTTCTTCCACAGCAAAAGGTGCAGCTGGTGTAGGAAACCCATGGCTGCTGTCTGGAAGGAGAGGAGAGAGAGCGAGCAAAGCGCAGCGACCGGCGGCTTCCAGCTTTGCACCCAGCGTCTGTTGATTGACAGCGGCGGCTCTCCCGGACCGCACGCGCGTGCCTTTCCGCGGACCGAACGGGTGAACGGAGGGGAGGAAGGCAGACACGACCTCGGCAAACCCGGCTCGAGCGCGGCAGCAGCTGCACACCCGCGCGCTCTCCCAGCCGTCCGGCCGGGTGCGTGTGTGAGCGCGCGCCGCAGGCATGGACGCACGTCCTCCGCCGCCGGCCGGCGGGCGCGCGCTCGCGCGCGCCACGGGATCTGCGGCGCCACAAGCCCGACCGCGAAAGCTGGGCTGGTGTGATGGGTGTATCTTCTGGGCGAGACCGTGATGCGTGTAACAAACACCGGCCCATGCACTGACGCCTCATGCCTGATGGAGGAGGGAGGGGAAACACTGCAACGGCTCAGCAGGTCGAGCAGTATCTCCGGGGACAAACGATTCGGCTCCACGATCTTAAAGCAGATTTGAGAAAGTTGGAGATGAAGTGTTTGAAGTAGTCATCCTGCCATGCCTATAGCGCCTCTACTTAGAAGCTTAATGAGATGGGTTTGACATATCACCAAATACTATAATACACTTGTACAGATACATTGTTAAAAATACGCTAATTGGTTGCGCCGTGGCCAGGTACCTCAGTTCCAAGCACAGAGGAATGAAAGAGGATGAAGAGAATAGTGGATACAACCCCGACCAGCTCGGGCACAATCCTCTTCACCACTGTAGCTACATCAGGTACAGTATCTATTCTCAAAGATTCCCACTCTTCTTGCTGCTACCATCAGGCAGGAGATACAGAAGCCTGAAGTCCCTTGCTACCAGCTACTGGAACAGCTGTCAGGTTCTTGAACCAGCCTGCACAGTTCAAATCCCATCTCAGCAACAGGATACAACAGACCACCTCTTGTACCACCATGGACTTACCTCTTACTGTGTCTTTTCAATATACTAATCTCGTTTTTTCTTCGCTGTTTGGTAATAACTTATATATAACATCAATGTTCTGTGTGTTGTCTGAACCATGTGCCTGTATTGCTGCAGACTTGCTTCAGTATTTACCAAGGAAAAGGATATGGAGGACCAGGAAATCACTGCCAAGTGTATATATATGATTGAGTGCTTAGAGATCAAGGAGGAGGAAGTGTTGGGGCTCCTAATAAGTAGTTAGGTGGATAAGTCCCCAGGGCTGATAGGATTTATCTCAGGTTGCTGAAGGAAGCAAGAGACGAGATTGCTGGGGCCTTGACCAGTATCTTCATGTCCTCTCTAGCCATAGGTGAGGTCCAGAAGACTGGTGAATGGCTAATATTGCACCTCTATTTAAGAAGAGAACAAGGGAAATCCTGGGAATTATAAATTATTGAGTCTGACATCAGTTGTAGGGAAATTGCTATAGAAAATTCTTAGCGATAGGATTTATGAGCATTTGGCCTAATTAGGTAGAGCCAGCAAGGCTTTACATGGTTGGTCATGTCTTAACAACTTGATTAAGTTTTTTGACAAGGTGAAGACAAGTTTTTTGATGAGGGTAGGGCAGTGGATGTTGTCTATATGGATCTTAGTAAAGGCGCTTGACAAAGTCCCTCATGGGAGGTTAATCCAGAAGATTAAGATGCATGGGGTTCATGGTGAATTGGCGGTTTGCATTCAGAACTGACTTGCACAAAGAAGACAGTGAGAGTAGTTGAAGGGACTTGTTCGAGCAGGTGGTCTGTAATTAGTTGAGTTCCACAGTGACCTGTGCTGGGACCTCTGCTGCTTGTGATGTATATAAATGACCAGGATTAAAATGTAGATGGGTGGGTTAGTCAGTTTGCGGATGATACCAACATTGGTGGAGTTGTGGATAGTGTAGAAGAATGGCAAAGAATTCAAAGTGATATAGATCAATTGCAGATATGGGCTGAGAAATGGCAGATGGAGTTTAACTCAGATAAACGTAAGGTGTTGCACCTCAGTACGGCAAATGCAAGGAGACAGTGCACAGTTAAAGGCCTTAACAATGTTGCTGAGCAGAGAGATCTTGGAATCCAAGTCCATACTTCCTTGAAAGTGGCCTCGTGGGTCAATAAAGAGGTTAAGAAGGCTTTTATTAGTCGAGGCAAAGTTCAAAAGTCAGCAAGTTATTTTGCAACTTTATAGATCTCTGGTTAGGCCACATCTGTAGTATTACATACAGTTCTGGTTGGCCCACTATAGGAAGGATGTTGAGGCTCTGGAGAGGGTGTTGAAGAGGTTTACCAAGATGCTGCCTGGTTTAAATGGCATGTACTATCACGAGAGGCAGGATAAACTTGGATTGTTTTTTTCTGGAGCGCTGGAGACTGAGGGGAGGTCTGATAGAGGTTAACAAGATTATGAGAGACATAGAGTGGACAGAGAGTATCTGTTTCCCAGGGTTGAAACGTCTAATAGCAGACATTGAAGGTGAGAGGTGGTAGGTTCAAGGGGAATATGAGAGGAAAGTTTTTTATTCAGAGAGTGGTGGACACCTGGTATGGTAGAGGCTTTTAAGAGACATTTAGATAGGCACATGAATGTGAGGAAGATGGGGGGATATGGACATGGTGTAGGTAGA
Source organism: Hemitrygon akajei (assembly GCF_048418815.1). Classification (NCBI taxonomy): domain Eukaryota; kingdom Metazoa; phylum Chordata; class Chondrichthyes; order Myliobatiformes; family Dasyatidae; genus Hemitrygon; species Hemitrygon akajei. Next base: position 146,767,446 of record NC_133130.1, on the reverse strand, counting down.
AGGGATTGGTGTTTGGGTATTTTGATTAGCATTTTAGTTGGTTCAGCACAGCATTGTGGGCTGAATGGCCTGTACTGTTTATGTTCCAAGTTCTAAATAAGTTTTTCTTTATATCTTTCCCTCTTGTACTTGTGTATGTGACAATGAAGTACAATATATACTCATTCCATTTACTGCCACTTGGTCCTTAGCCTAATATGTCTTGGTGATTCATGTGTGAAGTAGTGTGGGTTTTTATCTCCAAATGTATTTTCCTTTAACAATACTGTACAGACTAGATGTGGGAAGAATGTACCATATCTATGGCTGGAGGATCCAGAACCTCTGGAGTGACAAGCCAGGGACTGAAGGCTATGAGCCTAACATTAGAGTCATAGGAAGTACAGCACAGAAACAGGCCCTTTCACCCACATAGTCTCTGCCCAACCATTTAAACTGTCTGGTCCCATTGACCTGCAGATGGGCTACAGCCCTCCAATCACTTATTATCCATGTACCTATCCAAATTTCTCTTAAATGTTGAAATGGAATTTGCATGCACCACTTATGCTGGCAGCTCACTCCACACACTCATAACCCTCACAGTGAAGATGTTTCCCCTCACATGCCCCTTAAACTTTTCACCTTTCACTCTCAACCCATGACATCTAGTTGTAGTCTCACCCAACCTCAATGGAAAAAGTCTGCCAGCATTTACCCAATCTATACCCCTGATAGTTTTGTATACCTCTCTCAAATATCCCCGTAATCTTATATGTTCCAAGGAATAAAGTACTAACTTATTTAATCTTTCCTTATAACTCAGGTCCTTCAGTCCCAGCAACATCCTTGTAAATTTTCTCTGCACTCTTTCAACCAAAGGAGTTGAATGACTTCAGACCTGTTGCCTTGACGTCGCACGTGATGAAGACCATGGAGCGGCTGATAATACAGAATCTGAGGCCACAAACCAGGCACGCCCAGGATCCTCTTCAGTTTGCGTATAAGGAGAAGGTGGGAGTGGAGGATGCTATCACGTATTTGCTGCACAAATCACTCTCTCACCTAGAGGCGGTCAGTTGTGCTGTGAGGATTACATTCCTTGACTTCTCTAGTGCCTTTAACACCATCCAGCCCAAGATCTTAAGGCACAAACTAACGGAGATGGGAGTAGACTCTCACATGGTGGATTGGATAGTGGACTACTTGACAGATAGACCTCAGTATGTGCGGTTGGGAGACTGTAGGTCTGACACGGTGGTCAGCAGCACAGGGGCGCCGCAGGGGACCGTACTCTCTCCGGTCCTGTTCACCCTGTACACATCAGACTTCCAATATAACTCAGAGTCCTGCCATGTGCAGAAGTTCGCTGATGACACGGCCATAGTGGGGTGTGTCAGGAATGGACAGGAGGAGGAGTATAGGAAACTGATACAGGACTTTGTGATATGGTGCAACTCAAACTACCTGCGTCTCAATATCACCAAGACCAAGGAGATGGTGGTGGACTTTAGGAGATCTAGGCCTCATATGGAGCCAGTGATCATTAATGGAGAATGTGTGGAGCAGGTTAAGACCTACAAGTATCTGGGAGTACAGTTAGACGAGAAGCTAGACTGGACTGCCAACACAGATGCCTTGTGCAGGAAGGCACAGAGTCGACTGTACTTCCTTAGAAGGTTGGCATCATTCAATGTCTGTAGTGAGATGCTGAAGATGTTCTATAGGTCAGTTGTGGAGAGCGCCCTCTTCTTTGTGGTGGCGTGTTGGGGAGGAAGCATTAAGAAGAGGGACGCCTCACGTCTTAATAAGCTGGTAAGGAAGGCGGACTCTGTCGTGGGCAAAGTACTGGAGAGTTTAACATCGGTAGCTGAGCGAAGGGCGCTGAGTAGGCTACGGTCAATTATGGATAACTCTGAACATCCTCTACATAGCACCATCCAGAGACAGAGAAGCAGTTTCAGCGACAGGTTACTATCGATGCAATGCTCCTCAGACAGGATGAAGAGGTCAATACTCCCCAATGCCATTAGGCTTTACAATTCTACCGCCAGGACTTAAGAACTTTTTAAAAGCTATTATTAATGCTTTTTGAGATAGTGATTTAGATGCATATCATATTTTTTACTGAGTTAAGTATTGTATGTAATTAGTTTTGCTACAACAAGTGTATGGGACATTGGAAAAAAGTTGAATTTCCCCATGGGGATGAATAAAGTATCTATCTATCTATCTAATTGACATCTTTCCTGTAGGCTAGCGACCAAAACTGCCCACAATGCTCCAAATTAGGCTTCATAAATGCCTTACACAGCCCCAACATAAAATCCCATCTTCTGTATTCAACACATTGATTTACAAAGACCAATGTGCCAAAAGCTTTCTTTACGACCCTATCTACCTGTGATGCAGCTTTCAATGAATTATCAACCAGTATTCCCAGATCCCTTTGTTCACCCACACTCCTCAGTGCCCTACCATTCACAGTGTAAGACTTACCCTGGTTGATCCTACCAACACCTCACACTTCTCTACATTAATTCTATCTACTACTTTTCAGTCCATTTACGGCTGTTCCAAATCCCAGAGAAATCTCTGATAGTCTGCCTCACTGTCCACTACACCCCCAATCTTGGTGTCATCTGCAAATTTGCTGATCCAGTTAACCACCTTATCATCCAGATCATTGATATAGATAACAAACAACAAAGGACCCAGCACCGAATCACGGAGCACTCCATAGGTCACAGACCTCCAGTCAGAGAGGCAACCATCTACCGCTCTTTGGCTTCTCCCACAAAGCCAATGTCTAATCCAATTTACTAATTCATCTTGAATGCCAAGTGACTGAACCTTCCTTACTAACCTCCCATGTTGGAAGTTCTCAAATGCCTTGCGAAAGTCCATGTAGACAATATTGAATGCCTTGGCTTCCTCAACCTTCCTAGCAACTTCCTCGAGAAACTCTATAAGATTGGTAAGATACGATCTACCACACACAAAGTCATGCTGAATATCTTTAATGAGTCCATGCCTATCCAAATATTCATATGTTTGGTCGACTAGAATACCTTCCAATAACTTTCCCCATTACTGATGTCAGGCCCACTGGTCTACATATTCCTGGTTTATTTTTAGAGACTTTCTTAAACAGCAGAACAACATTGGCTATCCTGCAATCCTCTGGTACCTCACTTGTCACTAAGGCTGATTCAAATATATCTGCTAGTGCCGCTGCATTTTCTGCACTTGTCTGCCACAGGGTCTGAGGGAACACCTTGTCAGGCCCTGGGGATTTATCCACCCTAATTTGCCTTACAACAGCAAACACTTCCTCCTCTGTAATCTGTATAGTTTCCATTACCTTACTGCTGTTTTGCCACACTGCTATAAACACTGTGTCCATCTCCCGAGTAAATACAGTTGCAAAAAAATTAATTTACGATCTTCCCGTCTCGTTTGGCTCCATGCATAGATTACCATTCTAATCTTTCAGAGGATCAATTTTGTCCCTTGCAATCCTTTTGCTCTTAACATATCTAGAATACTTCAGGATTCTCCATCAGCTTGTCTGCTAGGGCAACCTCATGCCTTCTGCTTGCCCACCTGATTTCTTTCTTCAGTATTCTCTTGCATTTCTTATACTCCTCAAATACCTCACTTTTACTACCTGCTATGCACCTCCATTTTTTTTCTTAACCAGGACCTCATTAGCTCTCGAAAACTTAGGTTCCCTAAACCTGGTATCTTTACCTTTTATACTGACAGGCAAATACAAGCCTTGTACTCTTAAAATTTCACTTTTGAAGGCCTCCCACTTACCAAATATACCTTTGTCAGAAAACAACCTGTCCCAATCCATGCTTGCCAGTTTTTTTTTGAGTATCAAAATTGACATTTCTCCAATTTAGAATTTCAACCATGCCTATCCTTTTCCATAATTACTTAGAAACTACACAAACTTCTGTCACCTGCCTTGTCTCATTCCCTAATAGCAGATCAAGTATCACGTTCTCTCGTTGGGACTTCTAAATACCTATAAAGAAACCTTTACTGAACATATTTGACAAACTCTATCCCATCTAATCCTTTTACAGTATGGAAGTCCCAGTCAAAATGTGGAAAGTAGTGGTGAGAAAGTACAGGGAAAGACTTAAGAGACAGGATATACCCTCTGCAAGAGACAAAATGCTGGAGGAACTCCACAAGTCAAACAGCATCTGTGGAGACATACGGACAGTCGATGTTTCGAGTGGAGACCATTCACTTTGAGTTGCTCCAGCACTTTGTCTTTTCTCCATATTCCAACGTCTGCAGTCCCTTAGGTTTCAGATCTGCCTGCAATTAGAAAGACAGAGACTAATTATGGATAGTCAGCAAGGCTTTACATGTGGGAAATCATGACTCTTGATTTTAATTGCATTTTTTGAAGAGGTAACAAAGAGGATTGATAAGGGTAGAACAGTAGATGTTGACTATATGGACTTTAGCAAAGTCCCACATGGGATCCACAGTGAGCTTGCCAGCATTTTTTTTCAGATTAGAGGCCTATGCCCAATGGTGTGCTGCAAGGATTTGTGCTGAGTCCATTCTGGTTCATCATCTGGATTTATGATGTAATAAGCATGGTTAGTAAATTTTGCAGATGGCAACAAAATCATCAATATAATGGACAGTGAATTAGGTTATTTAAGATTACATCAGGATCTGAACTAACTGAGAAAGTGGGCCAAGTAACGGCAGATGGATAATGTGAATTGCTTCAGTTCAGTAAATTAAATTATGGTAGGGCCTACACTGTAAATGGCAGGGCTCTGTAGGATGTTGTAGAACAAAGAGATGAAGTCCATAGTTTTCTGAAAGTGGCAACACAGATAGGATGGTGACAATGGCATTTGGTATGCTTTTCTTCATCAGACTGGGCACTGAGAGCAGGAGTTGGGACATGATGTTACAGCTGTATAAGATTCTGGTCGGGCCACAATTGGGGTATTGTGTGCAGTCCTTGTCACCCACTTATAGAAAGGATGACATTAAACTGGAAAGGGTACGGGCAAGATTAACAAGCAGGTTACAATTAGTGGAGGATATGATTTATAAAGAGCTACTGGATAAGTAGGAGATTTTGTTTTCTAGAGCACAGGAAGCTGAAAATTGACCTTACAGACACATATAAAATGAGGGGTAGAGATAGGATGAAAGGTCACAGTCTTTTCCTTGGGGTAGCAGAGTTTGAATCTAGAGGCCACAAATTTAAGTGAGAGGAGAAAAATTTAAGAGAGACCAGAGAAACAATTTTTTCCATACAGAAAGTGGTGAGCAGGTGGAACAGGGTGTAGAGGAAGTGACAGAGATAGATACAATTACAACTTTTAAAAGGTATTTAGACAAGTACATGGATAGAAAGTGTTTAGAGCAGGTGTTCCTCATCTGAGGTCTATAGACCCCTTGCTTAATGATATTGGTCCATGGCATAAAAAAGTTTTGGAACTCCTGTTTTAGAGGGATATGGGCCAAATGGGACTAACTCAGTTGGCATCTTGTTTAGCATGGACAAGTTGGACCAAGGGCCTATTTCTGTTTTGTATAACTCTATAAATTTAACCAAGGGTCACGGTCACTGGATAGGAGCTGTTACATTTAGAAGTAACCAATGGAGTTGAGCTCCACTAAAGAATTATCTATATCTGCACTTCTTGGCTCTGCACTCCCTAGCAGCCTGCCCAGATCAATAGCTAATCCTCTGGTCAGACACACTTTGCGTATATGGGCTCAGTTCAGGAAATGCTATGGTTTCCAGGGGTTTTCCGTTTCTAGCCCTGTCACACATAATCACCTTTTTTTACCTACTACGTACGATTCAGCATTCCATGTTTGGTACAGGAAGGGCATTAGACATTTTGAAGATCTCTTCATTAATAATCACTTCGCTTCTTTTCAGCAGCTCTCCGTTAAGTTCAACCTGCCTAACGCTCACTTTTTAAGATATCTCCAAATCCGACACTTTACTGCTCCTTTAATTCCTAACTTTCCTGAAATGCCTGCGAAAAATGTTATGGACCTATTTCTTTCCATTAATCCACTAGGTAAAGGTTTAATTTCAATTATCCGAGATAAACTAGCAGCCTTACGACGGGCCCCTGTGGATAAAATTAAAATGACCTGGGAGCAGGATTTAAATATCTCCTTATCCGAGGAGAGCTGGGACTCAGTTCTCAAATTGGTCAACCCAACCTCCCTTTGTGCTCGCCATTGCCTCTTACAGTTTAAGATTGTTCATAGAGCCCATATGTCTAAATCTAAACTATCTCAATTCTACCCTGGCATTAGTCCGCTCTGTGATAAATGCAAGAGGGGCGTGGGCTCTCTCATCCACATGTACTGGTTCTGTCCTAGCTTGGAGAAATTCTGGAAAGATGTCTTCACTACATTATCGGGTATTCTGAATCAGCACCTAGAACCTAACCCCTTAATTGCTCTGTTCGGTTTTTGGGGCGAGACAGATTTATGTCTGGGTCCGACCAAATGCCGAATACTATCCTTTGCCTCTCTCCTGGCGAGACGCTTGATCCTCCTTAGATGGAGAGATGTTGCCCCGCCCACTCATGTGCAATGGCTTAACGACATTATGGCCTGCTTGGACCTCGAAAAAATTCATTATTCAGTTCTTAATTCGGATCTAAAGTTCCATAAGGTCTGGGGACCTTTTATCGAGTACTTTCATAACCTTCCTCTTGACTAGGGTTTTTTTTTCTTTTCTTTTTTTTTTCTTCTTTCAGCTCCCTTTTTTTTCTGGTAGTAGGCATTATTATCCTCTGTTGCTAAGTGTATTCACAGTCTGGGAGTTTGACAGTCCTGACTTATACTCTTTATATCGTGTGGTGGTTGGTCTGGAGTTGTTGTTGTTTTTTTCTTGTGTTGTGGGGCTTGGGGAGGACACTAAGCTCACTTGTCTTTAATTTAGGTGCTTTTTTGTTAAATTCTCTTCGTTTGTAGCATATTGTTATTGTATGCGTAATCTTGCACTGTATTAATGCTCCCCACTGGGATTTGGGGTTTTTAATTTTGTAAAATGTTTTGAAAAACTAATAAAAAAAAATTTTTTTTTAAAAAAAGTAACAAAGTCAGAAGAAATTACTTCACCCAGAGGAACCCTAAGTGGTTCGCCTCTTATTCTCTGGCTGCTCCTCCTAGTTCTGGACTACCTTACCATCCGGAACATGCAGAAATATATTCAAAACTTTGAAATTTTTTATGTATTTAATCTTGTAATATTACAAAATGGAACCTGCATAATCCCAGAGTGTTTTGCTGTATGCTAATTGTGTGCATGACAGGAGGCGCGTAATGTTCTGAGGTTTGTTCATTGTGTAACTAAGAGAAGATCAGTACATTGAATACTGCAGCTGCAAAGTGGAGGAGCTGACTCCCAGAACTGATAACATCCAAAGAATAACCTGAAAACTTGTATAAAAAATGCACTTTGTAAGCTGTAAAATGGAAGCTGCCTGCCATCCATTGAGGACTGGAGGTGGTCATCTCCTTGCAAGTAATAAACATGCTTCTGAATAGATCCACTCTGTATTTTTTGGTCCTTTGTTACAAGACCTAGTGAAAGGCAACTTTCCTGCATCTAGTTTCTCTGGTCCATTAGAAGTTTCAGTGAGGTTCCCCTTCATTCTTCCAAATTCCAGAAAATAGAAGCTAAGTTATCATCACATCAGTTCTCCCATCACTGGAATCAATCAGGTTTCACTATACTCTCCGAGATTGAGGCCAAACTGTACACAATAAGGTTCAATTGCAGGTCATGTTCTTGCCAAGGCCCTGCTCAGTTGCAGTAGGACATCCCTGTTCTCTCACAATAAAATTCAGTGTCCAGTTTGCCTTCTTCACTGCCTGCTGCACCTACTTTATCCTGAGATCCAAGCAGTGAACCTTGCAATATCCCATTAATCTCCATTCATGAAATGACCATTTTATTCCTGCTCTCTGGTTCCTATCTGTCAACCTCCCCTCTGTCCATGACAGTACATTATCCCCAAACCCATCTGCTTTAACTTTGCACACTAATCTCTTCTGTGAAAAAGGTCCAATATACCAACCTATCGACTTTCCCAGTTCCCTCCTCAAAAATTCCAGTGAATTTGTCAAATAGTATCACCTTTTCTTAACTCCATGCTGATTTTGATTAATACTGCCACTAATGGTTACCTTTGCAATCAGTGCAGAAGAGGTATAGTTTTTCCTAAACATTAACCCTGACATTGTCCACATATAAGATAGACTCTTGACTTTTCAATGTACCTTGTTATGACCATGCACCTTATTGTCTACCTGCATTTTAGTACTTTATTCTGCATCTTGACTCCTGATGAAGGGTCTGGATACATATGACAATAATAAATCAATTTATTAATACAATTTGAGATTATAGCCTTTATCCAAAGTGTGATTTGCTTATTCACTGAATTTGCCTGCCTTTCAACCAGTTTGTGGAAGGAAGGGAAATTCAAATTGACTAAATCAAGCCACTGATTTTTTAGGCAAGTATGTTCTTTATCCCACTTCTCGCTTATCTACATTTACAGCCAATGAAATGTGAATATTCAAATTTATTGTATTCCATAATCCCCAGTGGTTGATGAAATAGTTATTGCATTGCCAAAATTTTAAATCCATCCGGTTGAAAATGAGACTAACAAATTATATCTTACATCTCTGCAATTACTTTTTTTTTCATGTATAAAGCCAAGTAAGGGAGCCAAAAGATTTGAATTCAAATAAATTTGATGTAAGTTTACTATTGAAATGTGAAGCAACATGATAACTGATTTGTCCACAATCCAGTCCCATAATAGCCATGGAAGAAAACTGAACAAATAATTTGTTTGTGGGTATTGTTGTGGGGAAAAAAAATAAGGATGTGGGCATTACTTGCCAGCGTTTATTGCCCTTCTAAGGACAGCCTGAAGTCACATTAAGAATAGACAGAATTTCTCTCTGGAAGTATCAAAGAGCGATTGGAATCAGGAATTTGTTGCCCGAGGAGGTGGCGGAGCATTTTGATCAGAGGATGGAAAATTTGACTGAATAAAGTCACTGTAGTCAGTAATAAGGAGGGCAAATGCAATCTTAGCACTCATTTCAAGATTTATTATTTATTTACTTTATTGAGATACAGCACAGAATAGGCTTTTCAAGTCATGCCATCCAGCAATCCGTCGATTTCATCCTAGTCTAATCACGGGACAATTTACAATGAGCAGTTAACCTACCAATAGGTACATCTTTGGATTGTGGGAGGAGACCCACATGTAACGGGGGAACATACAAACTCCTTACAGGTTGTGGAAGGAATTGAACCCGGGTTACTGGTACTAACCACAACGTTACCATGCCACAAAGTAATGCTGACAATTGATGAAGCATTGGGCAAATCACAGTGGGTCCCATAATTTAAGAAGGAATGTGCTGAACTTGGAAAGGGCCCAGAGGTGGTTATGTGAGGATTATCCCAAGAATGGAAGGGTTCATGTATGTCAAGTGTTTGATGCCTCTGGGCCTGTACTCACTGGAGGTTAGAAGAAAGATCTCATTGAAGTTAGGAGAATTTAGCACCAGAAAGCAAAGCCTCAGAATATAAGGATGTCCCTTTACAGCAGAGATGAGGAGGAATTCCAGTTAAAATGGCAGTACCGAACATGTGACAGCTCACTGGTAGTTAAAAAGGCAGGAATTTCAACTAAAAATATCGCTAGAAACACCTCTTCTGAGTTAAATTATCACTGAAAGTGGTGGGGGGAGTGAGCGACGCAGAGGCGAGTTCAAGGGGTGAGCCAAGATGGTGTGTTGCAGAATCGACGCAGATGGAGTGAGCCATTCAGAGAGAAGAAGTCAGGCAGAGGAGATTCAATGCCCATACAACTGGCCCGGGTGCGAGTTTGGATCGCTCTGTGTGCCATGCTGATTTGAAGAGCTTGAGAGTGGCTTTGGGTTGGATGGTGAAGTCTGGGCCCAAAGTGAGTCACTGGTTGGCATGGTCTAAGCTCCGAGCCCTTCGCAGCAGCCAGATCCTATTGCCAGGTACGATCTGCTCTTTAGACAATTTAAACACTGGCCCAGATTAGAGGCAAGAGCCAATTTCACTCACTCTCTGTAGTGTTCACTCCTCTCTCCAGGGCACCAGAGCCTTTTGCTGTTCCATTGTTTGGTCAATTGAAGTGCCAGCTCAGATAAACTGAAAAGAAAGGGTGTTGGAATCCAAGGGGTGAGCTGATTTCATTTGCTCTCTGCAACACGCTCTCCTCTCTCCTCTTCTCCATGGTGCTGAGGCTTGAAAACTGCCCAGGCTGCTGTACTTTGTGCCTGCTAGTATGATGAACCAATGAGTGAGGCTTTGGGCCTGTTCCAAGCTGCTCCTGAGTTTGGAGCTGAGAACTCAATTTTGTTCAGAATGCTGTTTTTTGCTTCAATTGTTTGCATGATTTGTGTTTTGTTTACACTTTCTGTTGTGCATCAGGTGCTGGTCTTTTTAATTTTCTTCTTTAATTGGGTTCTTTTGGGTTTCTTGCTTTGTGACTACCTGTAAGAAAACAAATCTTATGGTTGTGTAATGTACACATTCTTAAATTATAGGTGTACTTGGAATTTTGAATTTGTTTATCAGAGGGTGGTGAACCTTTGGAATTCATTGCCACAGACCAGCTGTGGAGGCCAAGTCTTTGGGTATAATTAAAGCAGAGATTGATAGGTTCTTGATTAGTAGGGGCATCAAAAATTACAGGGAAAAGGCAGGAGATTGGGGTTGAGAGAGAAAATAAATCAATCATGATGCAATGGCAAACATGATCTGCTCTTGTAGCTTCTGATCTTATGAAGTATCAAGACAAGAATTACCAAGGTGTAGAAGACTACAGATCAGGTTCTAGAAAATGAGTACAAATGGGTATTGATGATTGGCATGGGCCTAAGTCTGCTTTTTGTGCTGAATGATTCTATGATATTACTGATTTACAATAATGAGTTTTTATCACAATGCATACTTTATGGTAGTAAAGTCTCAAGACTCCTACTTTCAAAAAATCCACATCATTAGCTGAATGTAAATTTTATAGCTGATGGGATTCAATCTCAGATGTTTGCATTGTTAAATCAGTAATTTAGCTTGTGCATCACCGTCAGCTTCTGAATTGTACGTGTGTGCGTCTTTTTACATCTGCCTGAAAAACATAGACTAATTGCACAAAATTCTTACTATATTACTGTAAAAAGCTCAAGAAGCTTACACTGCAACATTAAAATACTACATATATATATATAAATTTGGCTGCATCCAGTTCAGCTCCAGCACTCTATTGTCAGAGGATGTTTCACATTCACTTGAGTGAGAACATGGAGCTTGGTTTAGCAAAACTGAAATAAAACTCTGCAGACAATGGAAATCTAAAACAAAAACAGAAGGTGCTGGAAATACTCCGGTCAGGCTGCATCTATGGGAAGGGAAACAGAGTCAACTTCTCAGGTTGGAGACCCAACATCACCTGTGACAAAAGATCTCCAACTTGAAGCATTGACTTTATTTCACCTCCCACGGATGTGGCCTCAGCTGTTTCTGTTGGAGAGCTCAGTTTAACATCTCATTGAAAAGGGTACTTCCAACCCAACACCACAGAAATAGCAGACATAGAGAGGTCTTTGTAATGGAGGTCACACCCAAACCTCTCTACAGAACACAAATGCTGCAAATCTGAAATAAAAATAGAAAATGCCAGAAGCATGCATCAGGTCAGGCAGCACCTGTGGAGAGAGAAACAAGAGTTAATGTCAGAATCTGTTTTAATATCACTGGCATATGTCATGAAATTTGTTGTTTAGCGGCAGGATTCCATAGTGATAATAACTATAAGTTACAATAACAAGTATATTTTACAAAAAAAATAAATAAGTAGTGCAAAAATAGAGGGGAAAAAGACTGAGGTTCATCAATGCCTACTCAGAAATCTGATGGTGTAAGTATGTGTCTGCAGGCTCCTGTACCTCTGCCATGATGCTAGCAATGAGGGTATGCCCTGGGTGATGTGGTTCCCTAATGATGGATGTCGCCTTTTCTGGGGTTTTTTTTGTTCATGTTTTGGTTCTGAAATGTTAACATTGTTTATCTTTCCCCAAATTCTGAGTGTTTTCATCATTTTCTATTTATAGCCCTCTTATAGACAATAGACAGTAGGTGCAGGAGTAGGCCATTCGGCCCTTCTAGCCAGCACCGCCATTCACTGTGATCATGGCTGATCATACACAATCAGTACCCCGTTCCTGCCCTCTCCCCATATCCCTTGACCCCGCTATCTATAAGAGCTCTATCTAACTCTCTCTTGAATGCATCCAGAGACTTGGCCTCCACTGCCTTCTGGGGCAGAGCATTCCACATATCCACCACTCTCTGGGTGAAAAAGTTTTTCCGCATCTCTGTTCTAAATGGCCAACCCCTTATTCTTAAACTGTGGCCTCTAGTTCTGGACTCACCCATCAGTGGGAACATGCTTCCTGCCTCCAGTGTGTCCAATCCCTTAATAATCTTATATGTTTCAATCAGATCCCCTCTCATCCTTCTAAATTCCAGTGTATACAAGCCCAGACGCTTCAATCTTTCAACATATGACAGTCCCGCCATACCAGGAATTAACCTTGTGAACCTACGCTGCACTCCCTCAAAAGCAAGAATGTCCTTCCTCAAATTTGGAGACCAAAACTACACACAATACTCCAGGTGGGGTCTCACCAGCTGCAGAAGGACCTCTTCACTCCTATACTCAATTCCTCTTGTTATAAAAGCCAGCATTCCATTAGCTTTCTTGGAAGCAAAAATATTATCACTGAGTCACGACTACAAAAGTAGCATTTCTGAATTTATAATTCACTTTCAACATGACTTATCTATCACTTCTAATACAGAAAAATGCCCTACAGCTGTTTACATAATCAGCTAGAATGTAAATTGATCTAAGGATGTTGTCAGGGAATAGGGTGATGTTCAGGTTAACAGAGCGAATTTCAGACCATAGCATCTTACCAGCTGAAGGAACAGAGATAAATACACAAGGGGCCAGTATTTTGCCATCAAACCAAAGATGTTATTGAGATATTGTTAAGATGTAGTCCTGCAGGTAACCTTCAAATTAACTGAACCTTGCAATTAAATTATCTTCTCGCCAGATAATAGCAGTTATGTATAGAGTTGTATGGCCCAGAAGACAATCCCTCAGCCATCCAAGTTCTCACCCATAAGGCGGTGCTGAATCAGCATATAGGAGGGAGACTGAAAATCTGGCTGAGTGGTGACACAATAACCTCTTACTCAATGTCAGCAAGTCCAAGGAGCTGATTAAAGACTTCAGGAGAGGGAAACCAGAAATCCATGAGCTCGTCCTCATCAGAGGATCAGAGGTGGAGAGGGTTAGTAACTTTAAATTCCTCGGGGTTATTATTTCAGAAGACCTGTCCTGGGCCCAGCACATAAGTGCAATTGCGAAGAAAGCACAGCAGCGCATCTATTTCCTTAGGAGTTTGAGGAGATTCAGCATGACACCTAAACCTTAAACCTCTATAGATATGTGGTGGACAGTATATAGACTGGTATGGAAACACCAATGCCTTTGAATGGAAAATCCTACAAAAGTAGTGGATATGGCCCAGTCCAACACGGGTAAAGTCCTCCCCAACATTGAGCACATCTACATTAAATGCTGTCACAGGAAAGCTGCATCCAACATCAGGGACCCCCACCACCCAGGACTTGTTCTCTTCTTGCTGCTGCCATCAGGAAGAAGGTACCAGAGCCTCAGGACTCGCAACACCAAGTTCAGGAACAGTTACTACCCCTCAACCATCAGGCTCTTGAAGCAAAGGGGATAATTTTACTCAACTTCACTTGCCCCATCATTGATATGCTCCCACAATCAATAGACTCACTTTCAGGGACTCTTCATCTCATGTTCTCAATATTTTTTGTTTATCTATTATTATTGTTTCTTTGTTGTCTTCTCCACTCTGGTTGAATGTTGTAGTTGGGGGGTCTTTCTTTGATTCTGTTGTGGCTATTATTTTACAGAATTATTGCATATGCCCACAAGAAAATAAATCTCCGGGTTGTATATGGTGACAAATATGTACTTTGATAATAAAATGTACTTTGAACTTTGAATCCATTTACTCTAATTCCACAACAATCCCATTTTATTCTCTCCTCATCCATCTACCCTGAATCTATCCTTCATCATTTACAATGGATAATTATTCAACCAACCCAGGTGTCTTTGAGGTATGGGGAAAAAGCTGAGCCCCCAAGGAAAACACAAATAGTCAAAATGAAAAGATGTAACTGCAGAAAGACAGTAGAGAAGATTAAATTGAACACAGGTAATTGGCACTATGAGGCAGCAATCTGGAGTTGTGAAACTATGTTATTCCTTCCCAGTGAGGAAGAACAAGCCTACTGCAACCTGCCCCACATCATGCTGCTCATGTTTAAAGTGTATTGCTGGCAGCCCTAAATGTGACTCAATGAAACTCACACTTATAGAAGAGCATCAAATTGCAGTGACAAGTAGTTAATTTTCACCTGTTGGCCTGATCATTTCTTTAAGTTACTGGTGACTCCAATGCAAGTCCAAAGAGTTTCAGCTTCCCAGATGTGGTATTAGTAAGAGATCATAATTGGTCAAATACCAAAATTTCAGGAGCCACGCAGCTCTGTAGAAAGTTATGAAAATATTGTAAGATGAGACTCGTGAAGAGATTTAAATACAATGACAATAAAAAATCTGAAAGGCAGTGGTCCACAGTAGGGCAGAAAGGATAGAGGTTAAGATAGAATATGGAAACCATTGCATTTAATGTCTTGAAGTTCTAAGAAGATTGAGCATGGAAGATAGAATAGGGAAATGCTGGAATAGTGAAGTTTGAAGGCTTGGGTCACATATGAAGCTTTTGACTAGGAATAATTTGTTGTATGACAAGTCTGATATCTAATTACCACAATGAATGTATTTTACATCAAAGTTTTTTCTTTGAATTGCACTCCCTAAAAACAATGGTATCTTTCTGAGCTTCCACAGATCTCAGCAGCAGATGAGGCGGAACAGAGATGCAGGACACCATACTGCAGGGATAATGGGGAAAAAAAGATATTGGTAAGGTGCATAGAGATAAAGTTAGGCTACTAGCAGTCTGATTCAACCTGAGGCATTGGGCAGAAAGGGATCAAAATATTGGTAAGACATTGGCTCTGTCCTGTGCATATAGGGATTCCTCACACATTTAGAATAGGATTATGCATAAGGAATCTGCCAGCATGGAGGCAAATAAGGTAGTAAGATTGTTTGGAATGATAGATGTTATCAGTATGCAGATAGAAGTTAATTGATGCCTTTGGATGATTTTGCCAACAGACAATATACAAAGAAGGAGAAAACAGGGGGAACCAAGAATTGCAACCTGGGGAAATCCAAAGAAGCTGATACAGAGAAGGCAACAGAAGCATTTTCAGTTTTGTATAATGAAACCAAGTGAAGGGATATGGACAATGGTGAGAAAAATTTGGAGAAGCAGTTGTGGTTAACCATGTGAAAGCCTGTGGTCTTTACTAGATTGACAGATAGTCTAAGTCACAAGCTATCTAATTTTGACTTTACTTTTGTTTCAGCTATATGGGAATGCTGACAATTGGAAAATAAAGAAAAATGCCTGCATTTACTGTATATGTCAACCCTTTAGGCCATTCCGAAAAGCTCCACAGGCCCTAAAGCAGCTTTAAGTCATTATTTTGATGTAGTAACTATGGCCAACAACTTTGCCACAACAATATCTCACAAACACTGATGTGTTAATAGCAAAATCATCTGTTTCAGTCGCGCTGACTCAGGACATTCGGATGAGCTCCCTTGATCTTCTTTGAAAGAGTGTGATAACAATTTTAATATCTAACTAAGAATGGAACTCCATTTAGGGCCCTCCAAGGAGGATTGTGATAAGTAGAGTTTTGAAAGGGAGCATTTCATGTTTAATGTAATAGAAATCAGAATTGATTATAATGTAAAGCAATTAGCTTCTTAAATATCCTGCCAAAAAGTAAATGCCCAAAAAGTAAAAGGTTCGTATTCAGTGAACCTTATCCTTTGCCATGTCACTATCAAGTGCTATATTTCTGTAAAGCCTAAAATTCTAATTCCAAAGGTCAACAGTACTGTTGGTGTTCCATGTCATAGAAAGCAAGAAATTATAAATTTATATGGCATATATGCTTGGGTGGAAATTTTGAAATGATCCTTTGCAAGGCCAAAGTTATTTCTCTCAGGTGATGAAAACAAGTTTTTTTTTACACCAACCATTGGGCAAAGAGCATACTTAAAGCAATTGAATTTTGAAGCTTGTTTTCTTGCCATAGTTTCTCACTTATTACTTTCTCTACCTTAAAGCACCATGGTCAGTTTCCACTTATGCAAGCATTTCTTCCACCTTGCTCCTTGATCATTCGCAACATTATTCATGTATTTGTGAAGAGAATTGGCCATGCTTCAGAAACCTGCCTAGATACAGGGCTCTGAAGAGCTAATTGACCAGAATCTTTAACTGCTGCCTGTTCTGTAAGAGTGAAAATGTCCAGATAAATGTGTTTCAGAAAGAATATATCAGAAACAAAAACAGTTTCCACTTCAATATTCTAATAAATAAATAATATACAATTTGATATGTTCATAACATAGACTATTGTAAAGGGTAGCTGACACATCAGAAAGATGCCAGAATGGAAATAGATAGCATAATGAGCTCTCCAGGCCTGTGGGGGGAGCCAGAGAGCATTGGGCTCCTAGGTTTCTGGAGTACCTCAAATGGTTAATTATTATTTAACTAGTATTATTAATTGCTTAACCTTGTTAAGTTTATTTTGATAGACTCAGGGATTTCTTGTCATCTGTTCTATTAAAACAGACATTACTTAATACTTACCATGGGGTTCTAGTTTGGAGAAGGTTTTGTGTTGTGGTGTTGCTTGGTTTGGCCACTGATGTTCTGTTGAAACTCTGTTTGCCTCTTCTTGGGAGTTTGTTGTTCCTCTGTACTTGGGTTCAGTAATTGCTAGCGCACATCATGACAGAAGGACCCTGTGATATAATGGACCCAGCAGAGTACAGCAGTGTCTCTATTCTACTTTCTAAGTTTCTCTCGTCAATGTTCTGAGCTTCTCTAATTACGTTCAAGGCTTTCTCCAAGCTTCTCATGGTCGACAAGGTTCGCTAAGTTTCCCATGGCCCTTCATGTTTCCGAGTTTTATTCAATATCTCTGAGGTCATGAAAAATAGTCATGAGGGAATTCTAGTAGGTGGTTGGTGCACAGGTGACACCCACCAGTTTCAGTGCCTTCATGGGAGGAAGGAAGTAAACTAATCCTGTTTTTTTCCCTCTAAATTTACACTCATTTATGATTCACCTGCTATTGTCTCCAAACTTCACCATCCCTCCCCTCCCTGCTGCAACCTGCCTGCCAACTTTCACCCTTTCACAGTCCATCAAACACCTCAGGCTCCTGTCTCTCCTCTGTGTTTATATTGGCTATCCCCTTCCCCACCACTCTCAGTCCTAATATAGGATTTTGAGCTGAAACATTAACATCTGCTTTCCTCCTACAAGATGCTGCTCAACCCACTGAATTTCCCAAACAATTGTTTGTTGAAACTGACAGCAAAAGATGTTTGGTACTTAGCCTCAGCATTGGTAACAACAAACCTAGATCTGATGAAAAATCCTGGCAGACCATGACACTGTCACTGAAAATATTTCAAGAGGAAATACACAGTTTGCCTCAACTCACAAATTTACTTTAAGTAGAGCTCAGGGGTTTCAATGAAAATAAATACAATGACACCAGCTATGAGAAATTTTAAACTTAATAAATGGCTCAGGAAAGTCAGTTCAATGGTTCCATTTAATGTCAGAGTATACAACCTGAGATTCTTACTCTTCATGGACATCCAAGAAACAGAAGAAAAACCTAAAGAATGCATGATAGAAAAACATAAGAACCCCTAAACTGCCTTGTCCTACACACAAGCGACAGCAAGCATCAACCCTCCCCCTCGCCATCCCCCTACCTGCCTCAGTAGAAGTATCAGCCCTCTCACTACCCATCATGCAAGCAATAGCAAAGCTCCCAAAGAGACCACGATCTAGAGTCTATCAAAACAAAAACACTGTCCATCCCAACACTTCAACATCCCACAGGCTCTCTCTCTCACTAATGAGGGAGTGAGAGGTATCACTCCTGCCTCAACAACAAGGGAGGCCAACAGCTCACTGTTTCAATGTTACATACTGCACCATCACTTATTTCGACAGCAGCATACATTGCTGTCTCACATGTTCCAATCTCCCACGATGCTTCAGTCGGTGATACCAGTGAGGAATCAGGCCGTTCATAGGGGCACAGGATTGCATCCTGAAGATACACTTGGTCACTCCTGAAGATATCAAAAATGCTCACCTGCTGGGCGAGTTTCAAGAGTGGGAAATCACCGCCATGAAGCTAAGCTTCTTTGAAAGAGAAGTGAATGAACTTCGGTGACTTTTGAACTTGATCACCCATATAAGAATGCTGATCCAGACACAATGATGAAAAGTCCAAATAGCAACAAACCTTTTAGAAAGACAAATTAGTGAAATCAGCCAAATCTAATTAAATAATAGGTTAACAGGGGAAGAGATTAAGTTAATAAGGATGCCCCTTGTTATCTGGGTTCAAGAAACAATTAGCTGTGGTTCAGGAGAGTAAAAGCTTTAATGGACAACAATATAAGATGGGTAAGTTCAGTTGTTCATTAAAATAGAGATGGACTAATAACTGATGGAGAATTATGATCTATTCAAGTGCTTAAAAACAAAAAAAATCACAGTTGAACCTTCAATTATGCATGGCCACATACTTAGCCCATTGCAGCATATAGAATTAGAAGATTTAAGCAAATTGTAATTTCCAGGATTGTCTATGTAATACTGAGAACTGCTGAAGTCATTTGCACTGGAGAAACAATGTATAGCCAGTTGCCTAGTGAGGAAAGAAAACATACAACTATGATTAATATATTCAAATGATAGAGGAATAACATGATGTATGAAAATACTTATGTATGTTTTAACATTTTAAAGAGAAGGATAATACCAAGATAATTGAGATAATTTCTGTGAGAAACTTACTTGGTCCTTGCATCAGATTAAGAAAAAAAATAATATTTTGTCAGAATAGAATTGTTAAATTGATGCAAAATCTTGGTAACTGAGAAGTAATTATGGAATCTGTAACAAACCCAGACAGTAAAATTCAAGGGCACTATTCTGAATTAGCATCATCCGAAGAGTAATTAAATTTAAGGCTGTTACTTTATGAATAGATCTGACAGTTTAGTGAAATCAATCTTGCCACTGTTGAAAAATGCAATGAAGTTTGGATAGATTCCTAATTTAGCAAAGTGTAGGGATGTGGAATTTAAGATTGGAGAATGATGTTAGAATGTGCTCCCATCCCTTCTCAATTACTGATGTGATCTAGTTTATCTGCTTTAGTCCTCTGCTCCTCTTACCTTACACAATAAATGCAATTATTTTGAAATATTGGATTGATACATGCACTTACTTTGTCAGTACCTTTTGCAAATTTCCATGGGTTAGAAATCCTTGCATTTCCTCCTAAAAATCAGCTAACAACAAATTAATATTGTAAAGGTAAATACTCATCACTTTTTGGGGGGTGTTGGGGAGAACAGGGATGAATGCAGAATGCAGAATTCCTCATTATTTAATTCAGTTTGTACTGACTCCCTTTTCAGACTACACAAATCATAATGTCACCTTCTGCCATACTTTTAAGTATTTAAAAACGCTCAGAGGAAGCTTTACTCTCAGCACTCATGTTGTCATATTTCCTGATTAGTTAAGAAAAGACAAAGCCTTGTACATGATTTTGTCTTGTTATACATCCCTTACTAATTAAGAGAACATTAGAAGTGAGACAGAGAGAGATTTAAGAAAGTAATGAGGGAAGTGGTGATCTAATAAAGGCAAGATTTGGAAGAACGTTGAAGACTGGTAGATTTTAACTTGAAATGTAATATGAAACCGTGTATTATACTGGAGCCAACTTACGTTATTAGATAAATGGGTGAAGGCATGGGGTACCGAGTTTTGGAAGCCAGGTTTTGAAAGCTTATGAACGGTCATGTTGTCCAGCAAGGGGAAAAATAGAATAGTGAAGTTTAGTGACCTTAAAATAAGGATACATAACAGTTTTAGTAAAAGATCAGCCAAGATAAATATAGGGTAACAGTACATAGAAGAAATGGTTGATTGTTGTTGTGGGGAGTGTATGAGATCTAAAAGAAGCTTGGCTTCAAATAACAATCAAGGTTCTCAAGAGTATGATTCAGGCTGAAGCAAGTGATTAGAAATGAGGAGTGAATCATTGATGTGGGATCAAAGCTTTTGGTGGAATTTGAGAACAATAGCTTCTGTTTCCTTAAAGTTTAATTAGTGGAAATTGTGGCTTATCAACAGAGAATGGTGTGCAAACAACCTAAAAAGAGTTTTCTGAAGTAAATCAAGATGTTGTACCTGAGGATCTGATGATAACAACAGAACATGCTGAAAACTCTCAGCAGCTTGGGCACCACGTATCGAGTTGATGTTTCATATCGAAGACCCAAGCACCTGAAAATGACTTTGGATGATGTCACCAAGGGAAATGGATAACTACTCAAGGAGAATATACTTGTAGGACCATGGAGAAAGGGAATTCAAATTTCATCACATTTTTAATATAATTGGCCAGATACTGTATCATGTACATGAAAAAATAGCAAGTGACCAGGATAGATCCTTGTGAAATACAATGCTAACTTTACTTAAATGAATATAGAACACATCTCAAGAGATCTTCTGGGTGGGTAAACATGGAACCACCTGAATGAAGTTGTGTCCTGTTAGACAATGGAAAGGGTGATCAGCTGTGCCATCAGCTGCAGAAGGTTTGTGTTGTTGACAAAGTACATAAATGTCACAGTCATACAGCACATTAATTGCATCTTTATTGTGCTATCTAGGTGTATCTGTTAGTTTTCTTTCTGCAGCCATTTCCTTGAGGGACCTTGAGAATTGTAGAAGTGTTCAGATCAGAATAAAAAGAGCTCCACACAGTGGCTAAAATGACAAACTGCAACAATATTCAGAAGCACATTTCTTAAAACTTTCTCAGAACAAAGCATTGCTTTATTTTTAATAAAATAAATAATATTTCCTCACTATTTTTGTTCTCTTACTTTCATCGTTATATGTCATGTCATATGATGTGGGTGATCATGTTCTCGTGACCATGATTGTTCTTGGCAAAATTGGCAAAGTGACCTGCGGGCTAGCGGAGTGGAGGAGCACCTTACACCTCCTTTGGTACAGACATATCTCCACCCCACCACCTACCATTTTCGCACTACTTACTTAATTAGGGGGAAATTTGGCGTAGAGATTTTGACCAGTGATCCAGAGACCCAGTTATACGCTGGGGACATGAGTCCGAATCCCATCATGGCAGATGGTGAATTTGAATTCAATAAAACAAATCTGATTACCATGAAACTATGTCGACTGTTATAAAAAAAAACATCTGGTTCACTAACATCCTTTAGGAGAGGAATCCTGCTGTCCTTACCCGGTCTGGCCTATATGTGACTCCAGACCCACAGCAATGTGGTTGACTCTTAAAAAAAATAGGGATGGGCAATAAATGCTGGCTTAGCTGGTGACACTCACATCCCATAAATGAATAGATTTAAAATATACATATATATATTTCTTATTGTAATTTGCAGTTCTTTTATGTATTGTACTGTTCCGCTGCTACAAAACAACAAATTGCAAATATGTCAGTGATATTAAACCTGATTCTGATTCTAATATGTTTTATTCTTTTTCACACAAGAGCTCTGGGAAAATGTACAATTTTAATCCATATAGATTAGATTGTTAAATTGAAACTGTCTTTAAGCAAAAAAGAATTGTGAGCAGTAGCACCGAAGAACTGAATTTTAAAGAACAATCAGAGGATGTTTACCTTTGAAAGAATGCATGTGAGAGGAGCCCTTGTCTGAAGCTGAAAGCAAATAAAAGTGGAATTATGTAATAAATCTTTTCCCTTAGAAGACATAGTCACAATGAACAAAAAGAGCTTACCTTTATATATTAAATGAGTGTAAAGTTGAATTTTGTTGATAAGTATACGCAAGATACCACAAAGCTCTTGATGTTATTATCATTTTCTCTATCTATCCAGGTTCATGATACTGTTTTCCCTCCTGACGACTTCATCATCCCCATCATCCTCATCGTATAAAATATTTTAGAGCCTGAATGTGCAAGGACCAACCTAAAGGCAGATGTTATTGTATTTCCCACTGTAGCAAATTATGGATGAATGTCAGTCTGAAATATTAATTCTCTTTCTCTCTCCATGAATTTTCTCCAATATTTGTGTTTGATTTGGCCACTGCAGATTACCAGATGACCAAATTGTCAAACTGATGAATATTACTTGGCAGAATTTTGCTCCTCTTCGAATGTTATTGAATCCATCAGAGACTTCAGAGACTTTGGTTCAAAGTCTCATCATAAACATGATGTCTCTGTCTGCATACATTCTCTTAGTAATGCACTGAGTGTCAACTTAGACACCTGTTCCAGGTTTTGGAGTGGGAATTGAAACCCATGATGCAGTGGCAAGAATGCTGCCAGTCAAAAAGTGTGACACGTGAAATGGCGGCTTCAGCTAATTGCTAATGGCATGTTTCAATGTGAAATTGTAACTCGGTTACCTCAATAGTTGTTGTTTGACTTGCTGAGTATGTTCAGCAGATTTTGTTTGCTCCCTGTAATGTCATTTGTACATAATTTTATGGTCATAATGACTTGTTTCTAAACTTCCCAAATCTGTGCTCCTTGATTTCTTATATGGTGCTTTTCCAAAAGCATAGGGATTATCCTTATATTGGATTTCCTCATATTTCATGTTGTTCATCTCCTTAAATAATTCTATGAGGTTTCACATACAAGGTTTACAATGACTTGGTCCAAATGGAGGAAATTAGGAATAGGATTGACATATTGGTCAGCATCAGAGTCTCAGCATCAAAACAGATCCTTCGGCTCAACTTATTCTAACTGACCAAGATGCCTATTCTAATTTTCCCTCATTAAAACCTACCTAGGCTGATTCCATTTTCTAAATGTTGTGGTAATTTCGTTCCTCTTTTAACACACAATAATTTTCCTTACTACAGGTGTTAGGTTTATCAGGCCTTCAAATGGACTGATACTGAATCCCTTTTTGAAAGTCCTAAAGTTGTGTAGGATTGGCTTCACCTTGATGGGAAAATGTATATGGAGATAGAAGGCTATATTTCAAAATTCTGGCAGAGAGACTTCCTGGAGAACATCCAGTCACTGACAATATTCACAAGTTCAAAGGAGAGTTTATCAGGTCTAGCATCCCTAAAGTCTGCAGTAACATAAGACAGCTCTGTAAGATTCTTGAACTAGGAGTCAGTTCATCAGCAAAATGGATAGACAGAGAACTATGAAGTTGCCAAAGATTTGCTGAAGAAGATTAAACCATCGAAGTATGACTTCCACTTGACGATCTTCTGCACTACCACAGCCTAAGGAATGAGCCTAATAAATATACTGTATTTACACTTATTGCACTATTCTCCCAACATTAGAAAGTCTGATAGAACTAGAAGACCAAGCAATTTCAGGAGATAAACTGGAGGTGGACAGGGCACTACAACACAGAGGCTTGTCCCACTGTGAGTTGGAGGCACAGTGAGTATGAAGAACCTATCTGTCCAACACCAGAGAACAATGGTGACTCGGTCCATGCCACATGCCAGATCATAATGTAGGACAGTGTTCTAGATCAGAGTACTGTCTACAGAAGACTACTGAGGGCACTGGAGTGTGCTTGGAAATGTCAGAGGGTGCACCACCACTTCTGTAGTGCAAGAAAATCACAGCTTGATAACAGGCCCCAGAAACCACAACCAGTTAAGACTAGAACAGGAAAGATAGTCTGTTGACCCCAAATACCTGAAAAATTCAAAGTGGAGCACGCAGATACTGGACTGTGGCTTTGCTTGTTTGAACATATAAACTAACTTTACAAATTCAGTTGGATTCCAGAGCTAGTTTGTATTTTACTTCTGCTTCTCGCCTTTGACAAGCGATGTGGATTATTACTAATGTACAGTACCTATAATAAGTATTCACCCCTCTTCGAAGTTTTCATGTCTTATTATCTTACAACATGAAATCACAGTAATTTAGTTTGGCTTTTTTGACACTGATCAACCGAAAAAGACTCTTTCGTGTCAAATTGAAAACAGACCACTACAAAGTTATCTAAATTAATTACAAATATAAAACAAGGAATAATTGATTGCATAAGTATTGTGCGTGAAAGGTCATGTCTGACAAATCTTATTGAATTTTTTGAACAGGTTACTAAGAAAGTTGACAAGGGTAAAGCAGTGGATGTTGTCTATATGGACTTCAGTAAGGCCTTTGACAAGGTTCCACAAGGAAGGTTAGTTAGGAAGGTTCAATCGTTAGGTATTAATATTGAAGTAGTAAAATGGATTCAACAGTGGCTGGATGGGAGATGCCAGAGAGTAGTGGTGGATAACTGTTTGTCAGGTTGGAGGCCGGTGACTAGTGGTGTGCCTCAGGGATCTGTACTGGGTCCAATGTTGTTTGTCATATACATGAATGATCTGGATTGTGGGGTGGTAAATTGGATTAGCAAGTATGCAGATGATATTAAGATAGGTGACATTGTGGATAATGAAGTAGGTTTTCAAAGCTTGCAGAGAGATTTAGGCCAGTTAGAAGAGTGGGCTGAAAGATGGCAGATGGAGTTTAATGCTGATAAATGTGAGGTGCTACATTTTGGTAGGAATAATCCAAATAGGACATACAGGTAAATGGTAGGGCATTGAGGAATGCAGTAGAACAGAGTGATCTAGGAATAATAGTGCATAGTTCTCTGAAGGTGGAATCTCATGTGGATAGGGTGGTGAAGAAAGCTTTTGGTATGCTAGCCTTTATAAATCAGAGCATTGAGTATAGGAGTTGGGATGTAATGTTAAAATTGTACAAGGCATTGGTGAGGCCAAATTTGGAGTATTGTGTACAGTTCTGGTCACCGAATTATAGGAAAGATGTCGACAAATTAGAGAGAGTACAGAAGAGATTTACTAGAATGTTACCTGGGTTTCAGCACCTAAGTTACAGAGAAAGGTTGAACAAGTTAGGTCTTTATTCCTTGGAGCATGGAAGGTTGAAGGGGGACTTGATAGAGGTATTTAAAATCATGAGGGGGATAGATAGAGTTGACATGGATAGGCTTTTTTCATTGAGAGTAGGGGAGATTCAAACAAGAGGACATGAGTTGAGAGTTAAGGGGCAAAAGTTTAAGGGTAACACGAGGGGGAGTTTCTTTACTCAGAGAGTGGTAGCTGTGTGGAACGAGCTTCCAGTAGAAGTGGTAGAGGCAGGTTCGATTTTGTCATTTTAAAAAAAATTGGATAGGTATATGGACAGGAAAGGAATGGAGGCTTATGGGCTGAGTGCAGGTAGGTGGGAATAAGTGAGAGTAAGCATTCAGCACAGACTAGAAGAGCCAAGATGGCCTGTTTCCGTGCTGTTATGGTTATATTCACCTCCTTTAATATGACACATTAAATCATCACTGGTGCAGCCAATTGGTTTTAGAAGCCACATAATTAGTTAAATGGAGATCACCTGTGTGCAGTCAGGGTGGTTCAATTGATTGTAGTAAAAATACAGCTGTAACTGGAAGGTCCAACTGCTAGTGAGGCAAAAACCACACTATGAAGATAAAAGAAAACTCCATGAAAGGGTAATTGTAAAGCACAAGCCAGGAGATGGATAGAAGTAAATTTTCAAGTCACTGAATATCCCTTGGAGTACAGTTAAGTCAACCATCAAGAAATGGAAAGAATATGGCACATCTGTAAATCTGCTGAGAAACTGAATGACTATGCAGGAAGTGGTCTAGTGAGGGAGGCCACCAAGAGACCTATCACAACTCTGGAGAAGTTACAAGCTTTAGTGGCTGAGATGGGAGAGATTGCACATACAACTGTTGCCCGGGAACTTTACCAGTTGCAGCTTTATGGGAGAGTGTCAAAGAGAAAGCGACTGTTGAAATAAACTAACATGAAATCTTGACTGGAGTTTGCCAGTAGGCATGTGGGAGAATCTAAAGTCAGCTGGAAGAAGGTTCTATGGTCTGATGAAACCAAAATTGAGCTTTCTGGCTTTTAGACTAAATACTATGTTTGGCATAAGCCCAACACTGTACATCATCAAAAACACACCATCCCTACTGTGAAGCATGGTGGTGGCTGCATCATGCTGTGGGGATGCTTCATTCCAGCAGGCCCTGGAAGGCTTGTGAGGGTAGAGGGTAAAATGAATGCAACAAAAATACAGGGAAATCCTGGAGGAAAACCTAATGCAATCTGCAAGAGGACTGTGACTTGGGTGAAGATTTGTTTTCCAGCAAGACAATGACCCAAAGTTACACAGTAATGGCTTAAAAACAACAAGGTTAATGTCCGCAGTGGCCAAGTCAGAGTCCAGACCTCAATCCAATTGAGAATTTGTGGGTGGGCTTGAAAAGGGCTGTTCACTCACAATCCCCAGACTATCTGACACAGCTTGAGCAGTTTTGTAGAGAAGAATGGGGAAAAAAATTGCACTGTGGAAAGCTGACAGAGATCTATTCACACAACCTCAAGGCTGTAATTGTTGCCAAAGGTGCATCTACTAAATATTGACTTGAAGGGGTGAATAGTTATGCAATCAATTATTTTGTGTTTTATATTTGTAAATAATTTGGATCACTTTGTGGAGATCTGTTTTCACTTTGATCCAAAGGAGTCTTTTTCTGTTGATCAGTGTCAAAAAGCCACTGTGATTCAATGTTGTAAAACAATAAAACATTAAGACTTTTAAGGGAGTTGAGTACTTTTTATAGGCACTGTATGTACAAACCATGCTGTGCAAGTAACTGCTGACTGCACTTATCTTGTTACGTTGTTGTTGTTGAACAGACTTGAACCAGTTGCTAGTATGGTGCTCGGTATACAGTCAAAACTACTCTCTCCCCATAAATTTTGTTTAATAAAATTGTTTGCTTTCTTACCTTGCTGCTCTCCTCCTCTATTAGAGGGAGTGATAAGATACAGCCAGACTGATACATCTCCCTTGCTTCCTTAGGATCTCATAAAGTAAAGATGCAGTCCTTTGCCTTCCTTTTGAATTTTACTTTTAATCTGCAATAACCAACTTAATTATTGCAGAGTTGTGGGCATAGAGAATGCATAGAAAGTCTGCAAGATATCAATTATTCCATGATGAATTTCAAGCACCAATTTTCTAGATTGTTAAGCAGCATCCGTGGAGGTAAGAAGGTGATCAATGTTTTGGGTGAAGACTCTGCAACAGGACACTTGCGATGGTGCAGGGTCCTCATGCAAGGTGTTGAACCATCCATTTGCCTCCACAGATTCCACTGAGTTGTCCCAGCAGTTTGCCTTTATGTTCCAGATTCCAGCATCTACAGTCACTTTTGTCACCAGCTTTCTGGGTTCTAGCAATGGTGAGATATTGATTTAATTACGAAGGTGGCGCAGTAGTGGCTATATTTCATTAGGAATTTGAGGAGATTTGGTGTGTCACCAAAGACTCTGGCAAATTTCTACAGATGTATCATGGAGCACATTCTGACTGGTTGCATCATTGACTTTTGTTGGTGTTCCAAACCACAGATCGAATTGTACTACACTGCAGCTACAAAGCAACAGATTTTATGACATGTCAGTGAATTTAAATGATTCTGAATCAAGGTGAAACTTGCCATTTGTTCTTGAGATCAATTTGAATGCCATATATGGATGAACGGTGTATACATTATTGTAGTATTAATGTCAGTGATTTTATCCCTGATTCTGTGTAGCCTTATCACTCACCACTGCTGCTACACATCACTGGTAACACAGGCAGCATCAAACAAAATGGGCTGATTTGCTGCCCATACTGATTGCCTCTGTTATTCCCATGTCTTGCAGCCTTGAAGCTCCAAACAAACTGGAGGCATTGTGACCATGGCTGACTCATAAGCTGGAAGGAGCTTCCAAATGCTGACTGACCCTCAGTTGACATGTCTGAGGACCTGCTCCTGCAAACACCACAATAGCTTTCTAATTCAGGCAGCTGCAAAAAGCTTCTGGATCCCTTTTAAGTGTCTCTTGTTAACATTAGCAGGGGTTTTCTCTCTAAATATGCTACCTGACCTGTTGAATATCCCTGTAGCGGTGTGCTACACGCAGCGCTGAAATAACGACACGTAGTCAGTGAGCTGCAGTTGCAAAAGAGGTTTATTCAAACTTCATGGCCTCACTTTAAAGCCTTCCCCGGGCAGGAATGCTGTAGGGGGCGCGTATTCACAGTCCCGTCCCGCGCGCGGGCTTTTCCCCTTGCTGGTGAAGCAGGCTTGGCGCCCTCTTTGGGACCGGCCTCAATGCCAGCGCGCGCCACTTTGTGAGCCGGTTCAAGTGCACTGGGAAGTGGGTTGCCACGTAACCCCCCCTCCAGATCCGGCGATACACCCCCCAATGTCCTCAGTCTGGGTCGGACTCTGTTTGGGAGGTCTGCCTCTGCGCCACGGTGCCTGAATCTCGACCGGCTGCGCCAGGTCCACATGGGCCGGTTTGAGTCAGTCCACTGTGAAAAACTCCTCTTTCCCCCCAATGTCCAGCACGAATGTGGACCCGTTGTTTCTGATCACCGTAAACGGCCCCTCATAGGGCCGCTGTAGCGGTGCCCAATGTCCGCCCCGTTGTACAAAAATGAACTTACAGTTTTGCAGGTCTTTGGGTACGCAGGTCGGGTTCTGCCCATGCTGCGAAGTGGGTATGGGGGCCAGGTTACCGAGCCTCTCACGTAGTCTGCCCAGGACTGCTGCGGGTTCTTTCTCTTGCCCCTTGGGGTTGGTATGAACTCTCCTGGGATGACCAGGGGTGCGCCGTATACCAACTCGGCCGACGAAGTGTGCAGATCCTCTTTGGGCACCGGGCGGATTCCGAGCAGGACCCAGGGAAGCTCGTCCACCCAGTTAGGCCCTTTGAGGTGGGCCATGAGAGTTGACTTCAGGTGACGGTGGAAACGCTCCACCAGTCCGTTCGACTGTGGGTGGTAAGCAGTTGTGTGGTGCAGCTGTGTCCCCAAAAGGCTGGCCATAGCTGACCACAGGCTGGAGGTGAACTGGGTGCCTCTGTCGGAGGTAATGTGGGCCGGTACACCAAAGCGAGATACCCAGGTGGCAATCAGTGCCCGGGCACAAGATTCGGAGGTGGTGTCGGTGAGCGGTGAACCCGTCCACGATAGTCAAGAGGTGCCGCGCTCCTCGCGACACTGGCAGGGGGCCCACGATATCCACATGAATATGGTCGAAACGCCGGTGGGTGGGGTGGAACTGCTGCGGCAGAGCTTTGGTGTGCCGCTGCACCTTGGCCGTCTGGCAGTGCATACACGTTTTGGCCCATTCACTGACCTGCTTGCGGAGTCCGTGCCAAACGAACCTGTTGGCTACCATCCGGACGGTTGTTCTGTGTGAGGGGTGCGCTAAGTTGTGAATGGAGTTGAAAACGCGCCACCGCCAGGCCGCTGAGACGACGGGGCGGGGTTGGCTGGTGGTGACGTCACAGAGTAGGGTCCTCTCACCTGGGCCTACGGGGAGGTCCTGGAGCTGCAAACCGGAGACTGCGGCTCTGTAACTTGGCATCTCCTCGTCTGCCTGCTGCGCCTCCACCAGTGCTTCATAGTCTACCCACTGGGACAGGGCTTGGACGTTAGGGCGGGAGAGGGCGTCCGCCACGACATTGTCCTTTCCCGAGACAAGCTGGACATCCGTCGTGTATTCGGAGATGTAGGACAGATGTCGCTGCTGGCGGGACGACCAGGGGTCGGATGCCTTCGTGAACGCAAAGGTAAGCGGTTTGTGGTCCGTGAATGCGGTGAAGGGCCTACCTTCTAAGAAGTACCTGAAATGCCGAATTGCCAGATATAGGGACAACAGTTCCCAGTCGAAAGCACTGTATTTGAGCTCGGTTGGTCATAGGTGTTTGCTGAAAAATGCCAGAGTTTGCCAGCGACCCTCGATGAGTTGTTCCAGCACTCCACCGACTGCCATGTTAGATGCGTCCACTATGAGGGCGGTAGGGACGTCCGTTCTGGGGTGCACTATCATCGCGACGTTTGCCAAGGCTTCTTTGGTTTTAATGAAAGCGGCGGCGGACTCCTCGTCCCAGGTAATGTACTTGTCCTTACCCAACATCAGGGCAAGCAGGGGGGCGCATGATTCGGGCAGCTGAAGGGAGGAAGCGGTGGTAGAAATTCACCATACCCACGAATTCCTGAAGGCCTTTGATTGTGTTGGGTCGGGGGAAATGGCGGACCACGTCTACCTTGGCGGGCAGAGGGGTTGCCCCGTCTTTAGTAATCCTGTGGCCCGGAAGTCAATGGTGTCGAGCCCGAACTGGCATTTGGCCGGGTTGATTGTCAGGCCGTATTCACTCAGTCGGGCGTAGAGTTGACAGAGCTGGGACAGATGGTCCTGACGACTGCTGCTGGCTATGAGGATGTCATCCAAATAGATGAATGCGAAGTCCAGGTCATGTCCCACCGCGTCCATTAACCGCTGAAACGTCTGTGCGGCATTCTTTAGGCCGAACAGCATGCGGAGGAACTCGAAAAGGCCGAACGGGGTGATGAGTGCTGTTTTGGGGACGTCGTCCGGATGCATCGGGATTTGATGGTATCCCCGGATTAGGTCTACCTTGGAGAAGATCCGTGCGCCGTGCAGGTTTGCTGCAAAGTCCTGAATGTGCGGCACAGGGTAGCAATCCGGTGTTGTAGCTTCGTTCAGCCTGCGGTAGTTGCCGCATGGTCTCCAGCCCCCGTTGCTTTGGGCACCATGTGCACAAGGGAGGCCCATGGGCTGTCGGACCGCCGTATGATCCCCAATTCCTCCATCCTCTTGAACTCCTCCTTTGCCAGTCGGAGCTTGTCCGGGGGAAGCCTTCGAGCACGGGCGTGGAAGGGTAGTCCTTGTGTCAGGATGTGGTGCTGTACGCTGTGTCTGGGCATGGCTGCCGTGAACTGCGGTGACAGAACCGATGAGGAAATCCGCCAGGACTCTGGTGAAGTCATTGTCAGACAGCGTGATGGAGTCTAGGTGTGGGGCCGGCAACTGGGCTTCACCCAGGGAGAACATTTGAAAGGTCTCGGCGTGGACCAGTCTCTTCCTTGGCAGATCGATCAGTAGGGTGTGAGCTCACAAAAAATCCGCTCCCAGGAACGATTCGTCTATGGCGGCCAGTGTGAAGTCCCACATGAACCGGCTGGAGCTGAACTGTAGCCGCACCATACGGGTGCCGTAAGGTCCTTACTGTGCTGCCATTCACGGCCCTCAGGGTGGGACCCGGTTCTCTGTTGCAGGTGTTGTAACTCGTCGGAGGTAAAACGCTGATCTCGGCTCCGGTGTTGACCAAAAAGCGGCGTCCCGACTGCTTGTCCCAGACATACAGGAGGCCATCCTGATAGCCAGCCGCTGTAGCCATCAGTGGCGGCTGGCCCTGGCGTTTCCCGGGAACTTGTAGGGCGGGCTACAGCAGTGGGCTTCTGTGCCCCACTGCTGGTGGTAGAAGCACCATTGTTCGTTGGTCTCCTCATCTCTGCCTCTGGGGTTAGTAAGCTCAGTGGCCGGGCCTGGTCTGGTTTGCTGCTGGGAGCGTGGCCTGGTGATCTGTGCGATGGACGCCCCACTCTCCTTCTTGGCTTTCCACAGCACGTCTGCCCGGGCTGCCACCCTCCAGGGGTCGCTGAAATCTGCGTCAGACAGCTGCAGGTGTATGTCCTCAGGCAGCTGCTCCAAGAATGCCTGCTCAAACATGATGCAGGGCTTGTGTCCTCCAGCCAGGG
Source organism: Hemitrygon akajei (assembly GCF_048418815.1). NCBI lineage: Eukaryota > Metazoa > Chordata > Chondrichthyes > Myliobatiformes > Dasyatidae > Hemitrygon > Hemitrygon akajei. Next base: position 146,735,307 of record NC_133130.1, on the reverse strand, counting down.
ACAGCATCTCGTTCATCAAAGCCGACGGTGGCCTGTCCCCCAAACCATCCAGGCGCAGTAAGCAGGCAGCTCGCTCGCGCCGTGAGAGTCCGAAAGTCCTTATGAGCAAGGCTTTGAATTCTGTGTATTTGCCATCCTCCAGGGGCAACTGTATGAACTCCTCAACCTGAGCGGCTGTCTCCTGGTCGAGGGAGCTCACCACATAGTAGTAATGTGTGGCATCCGAGGTTATCTGCCGAATGTGGAATTGGGCTTCTGCTTGCTGGAACCATAGGTGAGGTCGCAGCGTCCAGAAGCTTGGCAGTTTTAACGAAACTGCATGAACAGATGCAGCGTCGTTCATCTTCGGTCCAAATATTGTTTGGGCCGTCGGGCTTACCAATTGTAGTGGTGTGCTACACGCAGCACTGAAATAACGACACGGAGTCGGTGAGCTGCAGTTGCAAAAGAGGTTTATTCAAACTTTGCAGCCTCGCTTTAAAGCCTTCCTGATCCCACCCTCTCCGGGCGGGAATGCTGTAGGGGGCGCGTATTCACAGTCCCGTCCCGCGCGTGGGCTTTTCCCCTTGCTGGTGAAGCAGGCTTGGCGTCCTCTTTGGGACCAGCCTCAATGCTGGCGCACGCCGCTTTGTGAGCCGGTTCGAGTGCGCTGGGAAGTGGGTTGCCACATCCCTACCATTTCCGGTTTATCTTTCCAGCATTGGTAGCTTTGTTCTTTGATCATTTAAAATGCACGTTAGCTCTCACACTTCAACACATGGGCAAATCTGTATATTATTCTTGCGTCATGTAAATTTTCAAAGCTAACATCCATAGAACAATCCCAAATAGCGCGAGAAAAGCATATTCCTACCATAGAAACCTCATCTAAAGCCATGTTGGTACTGTTGGATCCAATTATTTAATTCTTAGATTAGACTTTTTTCAGTTTAGCAATTAATTGTCTGCTTGTATTTTGTATCTTTTTTTGTATACAAGTCACTGGGCCCCACTGCCTGAGTAGAAAAGTCAGTGGGTTGCTACAGCAAATAAGAGCTTTGACCAGAGACTTAACAATGTTCGGGATTGATTAGCAAGAGCAAATTAAAGGAAGGTAGGGGCAAGTGCAGTTGCCATCGTTGTAAAGGCCGTTGACTAAGTGGACAGAGTTGGACTGGTGATCTTGAGGCTTTTACGTTTTGAGGCTTCAATGGAGAGAGGCTTCAGTCAGAGAAAGCAAAGGAAAGAAACGCTCAAGGTCAAGTTGTTTTTTTTTTTATCTGCCCAGCTAGGACAGTAGAGATACCAGTTGAACGTTCCTCTTGTGGGATGTGGGAAGGCAGGGAGACCTCCAGTGACCCTGATGACAACTGTGAGAAGTGCCTCAAGCTGCAGCTTCTAATAATCCATGTTAAGAAGTTGGAGCTGGAAATGGATGAACCCTGGATCATTTGGGGGGCTGAGGAGGTGATAGATAGGACATATAGGCAGGTAGTTACATCCAAGGTGCAGGACACAGGAAACTGGGTGACATTCAAGAAGGGGAAAGGGGTTAAGGAGCCAGTGCAGTGTACCCCTGAGGCCATCCCTTCTCAACAACAGGTATATCACTTTGGATACTGTTTTTGTGGTTGGGGGGAGGTGAAGTCACAGTGGTCGGGACTCTGGCACTGAGTCTGGCTCTGCAACTCAGAAGAGAAGGAGGAGAAGAGGCACGCTGTGGTGATAGGGGACTAATTAGTTAAGGAATGGACAGGAGCCTCTGTGGGCAAAAATGAGATTCCCAGATGGTATGTTGCCTCCTGGGTGCCAGGGTCCAGGATATCTTGAATCAAGTCTGCAGCATTCTTAAGTGAGAGGGTGAAAAGCCAAAGGTCGTGGTCCATGTAGATACTAATGACGTGAAGGATGAGTGATAAGGTTCTGCACAGGGAGTTCAAGAAGTTGGATTAAACAGCTTAATACGTGGCTAAGGAATTGGTGTAGGAGAAAGGTCATAAGATTTTTGGGGCATTGGGCTCTCCTCCAGGAAAGGAGGAACCTGTATAGAAGGAAAAGTTTGCACCTGAACTGGAAGGGTATTAGTATCCTAGCAAGAAGACTTGTTAATGCTGCACGGTGGGGTTTAAATTAGAATTGCAGGAAGGTGGGAAGCAAAGTACCAGAACAGTTCATGGAGAGGTTGTGGAGACAGATGTTGGTAAGACCTTAGACAAAATTAGCAATCAAAAATTTGAGCATGATGCGACTAGTGTCCTGAGCTGCGTCTATTTCAATGCAAAAAGTGTCATAGGAAAGGTGGGTGATAGTGATGAAGAAGTAGCTGGTTTACAAACAGAGGCAATGTGTAGTGAGGAGAGGCTGTTGATGGGGCATAATTTCAGTCAACAGGATGAGTTGCAATGTAAAGGGTTGCTCTGTTTGTGTTTTTTAAAAAGAAACAATGAATCATTGTGGACAGAGCCAAGGAACAGCAAAGGTGAAAAGACCCTGATGGGAGTTGCATATGGACTCACAAACTGTAGTGAGGATGTGGTCTACAACAGGGGATAGAAATGCATACCAAAAGGGCAATGTTACAGTAGTCATGGGGGATTTCAATATGCAGATAGATTGGGAAAATCAGGTTGGTGCTGGATTCCAGGAGGGGTAATTTCTAGAGTGTCCACAGATGGCTTTTCAGATCAGCTCATTGTGGAGCCCACTAGGGGATCAGCTGTTCTGGACTGGGTGCTGTGCAAAACAAAAACAGAATTGATTAGCGTGCTTAAGATGAAAGAACCTTTGGTCAAATTCACCCTGAAATTTGAGGAGAAGCTGAAGTCAGATGTAACAGTATTACAGAGCAGTAAAGGAAATTACACAGGCATGAGAGGAGCTGGACAGAATCGATTGGAAAAGAACACAAGCAGGGATGATGGCAGAACAGCAGTGACTAGAATTTCTAGAAACAATTCAGAAGGCACGTGATGTACACATCCCAAAGAGGAAGAAGTATTCTAAAAGCAAAATGACACAACTGTGGTTAACAAGAGAATTCAAAGCCAAGATAAAAGCCAAAGAGAGGGCATATAATAGAGCAAAAGTTAATGAGAAGTTTGAGGATTAGGAAGCTTTTATAACCCAACAGAGGACAACTAACAAGAGAAAATCTGCAGAGGCTGGAAATCCAAGCAACACACTCAAAATGCTGAAGGAACTCAGTAGACCAGGCAATATCTATGGGAAAAGAATACAGTCGATGTTTCGGGCTGAGATCCTTCAGCAGGACTAATGAAATAAGTTATTAAGAATGTGAAGATGGAAAATGACAATAAGCTGTCAATGATATTAGATAGATAGATAGATAGATAGATACTTTATTCATCCCCATGGGGAAATTCAACTTTTTTTCCAATGTCCCATACACTTGTTGTAGCAAAACTAATTACATACAATACTTAACTCAGTAAAAAAAAATATGATATGCATCTAAATCACTATCTCAAAAAGCATTAATAATAGCTTTTAAAAAGTTCTTAAGTCCTGGCGGTAGAATTGTAAAGCCTAATGGCATTGGGGAGTATTGACCTCTTCATCCTGTCTGAGGAGCAGGCATATTAAAGGGGATACCAAAAATTTCTTCAGATACATAAAGTGTAAAAGAGAAATGAGTGGATATTGGACCACTGGAAAACAATGCTGGAGAGGTAGTAATGAGGGACAAGCAAATGGCAGACAAATTGAATAAGTACTTTGCATCAGTCTTCACTGCAGAAGTCACCAGAATTATGGTTGAATTTCCAGGTGTCAGGAGACATCAAGTGTGTGAAGTTACCCTTTCTAGAGATGAGGTTTTTGGGAAACTGAAAGGTCTGACTGTACATAAATCACCTGGACCCAGATGGTGTATGGCCCAGTGTTCTGAAAGAAGTGGCTGAAGAGTTGGCAGAAGTATCTGTAATGATCTTCCAAGAATCTCTAAATTCTGTTATGTTTTGAGAAGACTGGAAAATTGCAAATGTCACTCCTCTCAAGGAAGGGAGATAGGCAGGAGAAAGAAAAATTATAGGCTAGTTGGTCTGAACTAAGTGGTTGGAAAGATGTTGGAGCTGATTATTAAGGACTGGGTCTCAGGATACTTGGAGGCATGTATTAAAATGGGCCATAGTCAGCATGGTTTCCTCAAGGGGAAATCTTGCCTGACATATCTGTTAGAATTCTTTGGAAAAAATAACAAGCAGGATTGAGAAGGGGGAATTGGTTGATGTTGTGTACTTGGATTTTCAGGAGGCTTTTGACAAGGTGCCACACATGAAGCTGCTTCACAAGCTATGAGTCCATGGTGTTACAGCAAATATTCTAGCATGGATAAAACAGTGGCTGATTGGCAAGAAGCAAAGAATGGAAATAAAGGGAGCACTTTCTAGTTGGCTGCTGATGACTAGTGATGTTCCTCCGGTCTGTGTTGGGACTGATTCTTTTTATGTTTTATGTTAATGATTTGGATGATGGAATTGATGGCTTTATTGTAAAGTTTGCAGATGATCTGAAGAGAGGTTAAAGCACAGGTAGTTCTGAGGAAGTAGACAGGCTATAGAAGGACTTGGACAGATTCTGAGAAAGGCAAAGAAATGGCAGGTGGAAAACAGTGTTGGGAAATGTATGGTCATGCACTTTGGTAGAAGAAATGAAAGGATTGACTTTTTAGAGGGAAAATGCAAAAAACTGTGTTACAAAGGGACTTCGTCATTCTTGTGCGGGATTCCCTGAAGGTTAATTTGCACATTGAGTCTATGGTGGGGAAGGCAAATGTAATGTTGGTGTTCATTTCAAGAGAACTAGAATATAAAAGTAAGGATGTAATTTTGAGACTTTATAAAGCACTAGTCAGGCCTTACTTGAAGTATCATGAGCAGTTTAGGGACCCCTTATCTTAGAAAGGATATGCTGAAACTAGAAAGGGTTCAAAGGAAGTTCACACAAATGATTTCAGAATTGAATGGCTTGTCATATGAAGAGCATTTGATGGTTCTGGGCCTGTAGTCACTGGAATTCAGAAGAATGAGGGATGACTTCATTGAAACTTATCCAATGGTGAAAGGCCTTGATTGTGTGGACATGGGGAGAGGATGTTTCCTTTGATGGGAGAGTCTAAGACCAGAGGACATAACCGTAGAATAGAGGAGCAAACTTTCGGTATGGAGATGAGGGGGAATTTCTTTAACCAGAGAATACTGAATCTGTGGAATTCTTTGCCAGAAGCATCTGTGAAGGCAAAGTCTTTATGTGTACCTGAGGCAGAGATTGATAGTTTCTTCATTGGTCAGGGCATGAAGGGATACAGGAAGACAGCAAGAGAGTGGTAGTGAGGAAAATTGGATCAGCCATGATGAAATGGTGGAGCAGACTGAATGGTCCAAATGGCCTAATTATGCTTACTGGTGGTCACAGTGTGTATATTCAGTTGTTCGGTGTACTTTCCCAGTAGTATGTTTCGGGTGATTTTCTCGTTGTTGCATTATTTGAATAAGGGCTTTCTATTTGACTCTAATCTGTAAATTTGAATGAAGTTTTCTCATTTATTTTTTTACCCATAGCTGACTGCCAGGCAGAGCTATCATAGTCTCTACCTTTTAAGCCTTCTGCTTTAGCTTCTCCTCGTGCTACATCAGGATCCAGCAGTAATTTTACATTCTTACTCAACCATGCTCGCATATTCCTACTTGAACTCATACAGTCATATTTGTATATATTAAAACATACTCATAAATGTATCTCTCACTCCTACACTCGTTACCCTCAATTTTTAAAAACCCTCATTTCGTGGAACTCATTGTAGTAGAACTTATAAGATGCAGAAATCTCTCTGAATAATTAAGAAATACTCAGCGAGTTTTGTATGTACAGATTTTAGAATAAGACAAAGGAGCAGAATTAGGTCATCTGGCCCATCAAGTCTAATCTGCCATTTGATCGTGGCTGATCTATTCCCTCTCAACCCCATTCTCCCACCTTCTCCCCGTAACCTTTCAGCCAACTTTATCAAGAATCTATCAACTTCCCCTTAAATATACCCAATGACCTGGCCTGCACAGCTGCCTGTGCAACAAATTCCACAGATTCACCACCCTCTGGCTAATTCCTCCTCATCTCTGTTCTAAAAGGATATCCCTCTATTTTGAGGATGTGCCCTCTGGTCCTAGACTCCTCCACTATAGGACACATCCTGTCCACATCCACTCTATCTAGGCCTTTCAATGCTCTTGGTTTTTAATGAGATCTCCCCTCAGTTTTCTAAATTCCAGCACTACAGGCCTGGAACCATCAAATGCTCTTCATACATAAGCTTTCATTCCCAGAATCATTTTAGTGAACATCCTTTGAACCCTTCCAATGTTAGCACATCCTTAATTGGATAAGGGGCTGAAAACTGCTCACAATACTCTAAAGAAGGTGCCAGTGCCTCAGCATTACATCCTTGTTTTTATATTCAATGAAGTTGAAGTGAGAAGAGATACTGAAACAAACATTATATATCTTGACAGTAGGACAGACAGGGATGCTGTCACATTTCCATTTGTGGAAACGTTAAAAGTGATCAAACATACGACAGGCTATTAAAGCAATATTAGATAGGCATATCAAAAATGAATTAAACTATTAAATTCAGTACATTGCAGTAAAACATTAATTCCACAGACTTTGCTCAGGAGAACACAGCAGTAATTCTGCCCAATGTTTAATCACTGCATTCTTTCAATTAGTCAGTAGTTTCAACAATAATTGCATTTATGGATTAAATAAATCAAATTAGATCTGCAATTGAGTTGAACTTGGCAAATAGTTAGATGCATAACAGAATTTTCCAACCAATTAGTACAGGAACACAGAGTAAATAGCAAACTGAGTTAGTGGCTGTGACTTTGTCAAACAAAATAATTTATAATTGTGAGAGATTTAATGCAGTGATATGTTTCAGAGCATTTTATGGCAGCTTTATTGAAGAAAATTTGACATCAAACAACAAAGAAAGGATAAGGACAAATAAACAAAAGCTAGGTCAAAGCCAGGCTTTAAGAAACCCCTTAGAGCAAATAAAAGAGATATAGTTTATTGATCCAAAAGGAAATTACAGTGTCACAGTAGCATTACAAGTGCACCAGATATACAAATATTAGAAGAGAAGTAAGAATGGGTACTGGGACCACACGTTTTCCATACAGTTAGGACCCTTTCCAGGCTGAGACTCAGAATGAAAATGTGCTGGAGAACTATACACGGATGCTGCGCACACTCCTTCAGGATCTTTGGGTTCACTCCAGTCAGTTCCAATGCTTTACCATGTCTGACTTTCCCAGAGCCCTTCTCACCTGCTCAGTGATGAAGGTGAGTCCATGATGAGTGGGGAGTTGGTGGAAGGTGGAGGCTGGGGGAGGTGAAGATTGGGATGGTAGCAGTGGGTATGTGGAGGTGTGGGTGGCAGGTACAGGGCAAGGAGGAGATGTAGACAGTGGTGGCCTGTGGTGTTCATCCACATGCTGAACTGGGGGGTGGAAGAGGTGCATTGGTGCTGAGGGAACCGGGTGCCTCAGCACCTGGACTGGTGTGCTGAGGGGGGTGTGAACAGGAGGGCAATTGTCAAACCTATTGGAAACATAGGTTTAGCTCTTTCTCATAACAGCAAAAGGTGCAGAGATTTATGGAGGAGACTTCAGAACTTTGGATTCAGTTACCGAAACGCACATCTGCTAGCAGTGGAGAAATTTTAAACTGCTTGATTCACAAAAGTGTGAATTCAAGTTGGAGGAGGGACTAGAAAAGGCCACAGGATGGGAAAGCCATAGTTTGTAAACAAGGCAACACATGCAAAATGTTGGATGAACTCAGCAGGTCACACAGCATCAATGGGAAAAGAGTAAACTGTTGTCCTTTCAGGCTGAGACCCTTTAGGATGAAGGAAGGGGGGGAAATGCCCAAATAAAAAGGGAAGGAGGCTAGCTGGAAGGTGATAGGTGAGGCCAGGTGTGTGGAAGAGATCAAGGGCTGGAAAAGAAAGAATCTGATCGAGAGAAGAGTGAATAATAGCAGAAAAGGAAGGAGTAGGGGACCCAGGGGAAGTAATAGGCAGGTGAGACCAAGTGAAAGGTCAGATTTGGGAATGGGGGGAGGGAGGTAAATTGATATTCCTACCACCAGACTGGAGGGTACCCAGACAATACCAGGCGTTGCTCCCTCCACCCTGAGGATGGCCACCTCTTCGCACAGGAAAGGGCCATGGATCGAGAAATAGGAATGGGAATTGAAATTAAAATGCTTGGCCACTGGGAGGTTCTACTTGTGGTGGATGGTGCAGAGGTGCTCAACGAAGTGCCCCCCCCCCACCCCCACGCTTTGCAACAGGTCTCACCAATGTAGAGGAGGCTGCATCAGAAGCACTGGGCACAGCAGACAACCCCCAGCAGATTTGGAGGTAACGCGTTGCCTCAAATGGAAGGACTATTCGTGGGCTTGAAAGGAGGTGTATGGCAGGTGTAGCACTTGGGTCACTTGCATCCTCGTAAACAAGGATGGGAATTTTAAGATTAAGTCATTTTTGTTATTTGAGCAATAGAGCATTGAGTCGCACCATATCTAAAGCACATAATGAAACATTTATCTATTTTGTCATAGTTATTATTGCACAGAAGAAGGTCATTTGATACCAAGGAGTCCTGTTAAGACTGATGTCAATGTCATCAATCAGTAACTATTCATAACTCACTGAAAGGAAGATAGTTGTGGTTGCTGGAAGTCAACCATTTCATCCACATTGCAGAAGTTTCTTGGGGTAGAGAACTAGGCTCAACCATCCTCAAATGATTTTTCAGCAACCTTCCATCCATCATAAGGTTCAGATATTGACTACTGGTTATGCAATTATTTAGTTTCATTTGCAACTCTTCAGTAAATGAAGTAGTTCATATCCATATACTGGAAGATCTAGAAAACACTTGGGCCTGGACTGATATCTTCCACAAGAGATCTAACTAATTACGTTCAGTGGCATTACCATAATCAATTCCCACATGTCAATATTAACCAGAAATGCAATTGAACCAGTCGCCTCTGATGAATTACTTCTCTCTTGTCACTCTAAGGCCTTTCCATCAACTACAAGAGTCAACAGGAGCCTGGATGATGGCAATTTCAACAACACTCTCAGAGCTCGATTCAGCACCCAAGAATGCAGACAGAATTCCATCTCATTCCTTCTCATCTCTTCTAACTGATGGGAAAGCTTTGGAATGTCAAGAGATGAGTCACTCACCACAAAATACCCAGGGTGTGGCCTTGTCCAGTTGAGTCTAGTTTAATTGCCACTCCCCCACCATCCCGAGCATTCATTCCTCCATTAGAGACAGAGGGAGCCGTATGTGGTATCTGAACAATGCACTGTATCAGCTCAGTTAGACCACTCTGACAGTACCTCCCACATCCATGGTTTTCACTGTCAAGAAGAATAAGGATAGAGATTCATGAGGTCACAGCCATCAGCAGGTTCCACTCCAACTCACTTGCCAACCTAACTTGCCGAGAACTTATAAGCGGAACTATTCCTTCACCACCACTGAGTGTAAATCCTAGAGCTCCCTAACCTCCAACATCAGGAGATCCAGGAATTAGCCTCGATGATGATAGAGTGCAGCGATTCAAGAAATAAGGTCACCTCCACCTTCTCGGCGGTGAGTTGTGCTTGGCATTTAATGCTGAACTTGCTGATAGTTCACGCATTCAAAGGGAAAAAAAATTGTAGAAAGCCATGTAATCATACAGCATGGAAACAGACCTAACTGGTCCATGCCAATTAAAATACCTATCCAAGCTGTTCTCATTTGCCAATGTTTGGGCCAAAAACCCTATGAACCTTTACTCTCTATGTTCCTGTCCAGCTGTCTTTTAAAAGATGTTATTGTACCTGCCTTAACAACATCCTCTGGCAGTTCATTCAACATACACACCACCTTTTGTGTTAATTTTTATTTTAAAAGTTGCCCTTCAAAAGTTCTTAGTAAGTCTTTGCCCTCTCTCCTTAAACCTATGCTCTTTAGTTTTAGTTTTCACAGTGCTGGGAAAAAGGCTGAGTGTGTTTGTTCTATCAATGCCCCTCATGAATTTGTGGACCAATATAGGATCACTTCTCAGTCTCCAACACTCCAAGGAATAGAGTGGCAAAAGCCATTGAAGTTTAAGGAGGGAATCATGAAGTTTGGCTGTTGAACATCAGGTTTCCAGATGTAGAATTAAAAACCTGAAGGCTTAGAGGCCCAGACACAGGAAGCCAAAGATCTCAGTGTAGGTCACAGAGAAAGTGAAGGGTGTGATTTAACTAAAACATTTATATTTGCTTAAACAGTTAAACTTGAATATTTTGTACCCTGTTTTGAAGCATAATACCATTTGATAATTCAGCAATACACCAAGTAATGAACAGAGCACGAGGGAATGATACAATTTTCACTGGGATTTCCTACAGATTATGAGATACCCACCCTCACGACGGGACAACATTAAAATAATTAAATAAATCTAACATGAAAATGATAAACCATTGGGTTATTCTATATTTTTTTAAAAATCTGATCTCTGAAATATCCTTTAAGGAAGGAAACCTGCAATTCCCACCTGAATCATTTCAATTTCAGCTTACTGGGTTACAATATCTCTGAGGATATTGTATATATCCCGATATAGCTACCAAGAAAAAGCTATATTTCATTAGGAGTTTGAGGAGATTTGGAATGCCATTGAATGACACTTGCAAATTTCGACAGATGCACCATGAGGAGCAGTCTAACTGGCTGCATCACTGTCTGACATGGGGGTGGGGGGGTGGTGGAGGGTACTATTGCACAGGATCAAAATAAGCTGCAGAGAATTGTACAATTAGTCTGTTCCATCATAGGCACTAGCCTCCATAATATCCAGGACATTTTCAAGGAATGCTTCAAAAAGGCGGAGCCTTTTATTAAGAACCCCCATCATCCAGGTCATGCCCTGTTCTCATTGCTACCGTCAGGAAGGAGGTGCAGAATCCTGAAGGTGCACACTCAATGATTCAGGAACAGCCTCTTCCCCTCTGCCTTCTGAATAGACATTGAACCCATGAACACTACCTCATACTTTTTATTTCTAATTTTGTACTAATTTAAATATTTAATTACAGCAGGTATATATACTGTATATTTAGCTTTTTGCTCTTATCGTGTATTGCATTGTACTTCTGACACAAAGATGACAAATTTCACAACATATGCCAGTGACATTAAACCTGATTCTGATTATTGAGTCATAACATGCTTACAACACCGAAGACCATTGGACCGGCTGTGTCTGCACCAGCTCCCTACCAGAGCAACTAATAAGATCCACACAAATTCCAGATCCACAACACCGTGATCGACTTTTCTTAAATGGCCTAAGTAAATAGCTCAAACAGCTAATGGGAATGCCATTGATAACTACAGCCCATGAAAGAATAAAAAGGCTATTTACAAATTATCACCTTTAACAAAACTCTTATGTGACATTAATAATACTTATTTTACATATTCAGAGGTAAAGAAAAAAAAACCTGTTTACACTGAAAAGTATTTGTAAGATGACTAAATGCTTCAACGCTAAGAAAGGGTAAGACAGGTTATCTATGTGTGAAACCATGAAACACTTCAAAAAAAAATTGCTCTGCATGTGACCTCCTGAAACTGCAGATTTGTGGATGCAACCTAGCATGCCATGGAAACCAGCCTCTCCTCCCCCACCCCTGTGGATTCTGTCTATACTACTAGCTGCTTCCATAAAGCAGCCAGCATAATCAAAGACCCCACCTACCCTAGGCATTCCCTCTTTTCTCCTCTCCCATCAGGCAGAAGATACTAAGGCCTTAAAGCATCTACCAGCAGGCTCAAGGACATTTCTTTCCCACTGTTATCAGACTCTTGAGTGATACAATGGACCCCTTGACCTCCCAATCTACCTTGTTACGATCTTGCTCTTTATTTACCTGCACTTCATCTGCAGCTTTTACACTTTATTCTGCAATTTTATTATTTTACCTTGTTCTAGCTCAATGCACTGTGTAATGATTTGACCTGTATGGACAGTATGCAAGAGAGGTTTTTCACTATATCCTCGTACATCTTAAGAAGCTGGACCCCTCTCTTCCAAGACGGATGTTGAGACTAAATTTTTAAATTAAGTGAATTAATTGTTGAAACTGAAACTGATAGTGTTCTATTAGATAAAGCTGATGATGGATGGAGATGCCAGATTTGAGATAGAGATCAGTCCTAATCTAACTGAATTTATTACACAGTGCCAGAACATTTCAGATATGATTCCTGGCTTATGCTGAGCAATTGCTTTCAGCCAAGGAAACTGCTGGAGGAGCTTCAAGTGAATTCAACTTCCTCTTGATGGTGGAGAGAGAAGCTGCATCACTAAATAAGACAAGTATTATTAAATAAACAAACTATCATTGGAAAGTTTTGGACTCTGGAATGGAGCTATTACATGCTAAAAGATGAATTCTTGATCTCCCAATCTAATTCATCATGGCTTTACCTGTCTACCTATGCCGCACTTTCTCAGTAACTGCAACAACTATCCTGCATTCTGATTTCTTTTCACCACTTCTGTGTACTGATCTATGGAATGGTCTGTCTAGGTGGCATTTTACTGTACCTTAGTACTTTGTGACAATAATAGAGTGCCAAATTTTGATCCAGTGACTCCTGCCACCTAAAAGATGGTGGATTTTGTGTGTGGCAGGACCATATTTGGGTATGCAAAAGCTACTAGCCAGGCACACATGTTACATATCCATATTGTTGTCTCTCAGTATCAGATACTCGGGTTCAAACCATGTAGGACATGTGTGTGTGTTCCTAGCCTAATCATAGGGCAATTTACAATGACCAACTAACCAACCAACTGATATGTCTTTGGACTGTGGGAGGAAACTGGAGCACCCAGAGGAAACCCATGCAGACGAGGAAAATGTACGAAGTCCTTTCAGGCAGTGGTAGGAATTGAACCCGGATCACGGCTACAGTAAAGCATTGTGCTAACCACTACGTTACCATGCCATCCCAATATGTGTGCAGTTTGCGCATTCCCCTTGTTACTGCATGGATTTCCCCTGGGTGCTGCAGCTTCCTCCCACATCCCAGTATCATGCAAGTTGATAGGTTAATTGCTCATCGTGTGCAGATGTTTGGTAAAATCTGGAGAGGGTTGATAAGAATGTGGGTAGAATGGAAAAGGGATTATAGTGGGAATGGGTAGTCAACTGTCCATGTGTACTCAATGGGATGAAGGGCATGTGATATCTTTTTATGATATCTCTGTGACATGTGAAGAATGGATGGATCACTGAAGAGGAGATTGCACAGTCAAAGCTGTACCCCTGCATGTAGCTCCTTTATTGAAGAAAACTAGTGCATATATTTAACCCAATTAACATGTAATGTGAGTCAACTAAGCTCATGATATGACTGGAAAAAAACTGAATCCTACTAAATCAATACAAAACTAGATTGAGCACTGCAGATTTAATTTGTGCTTTTCTGTGAGAAATGCTTACTGGGGAAAATAAACTTTGCTGTTGAACGCACAGAACTCTGACAGAGCACAAATACAGAAAGTGTAGGTTCCCAGGAGATGAATAGAAGAACTGACAGTCCGGAGCCTAACCTTTCATCAGTTTGAAGACATCATGCAGATCATCCAAACGACACAGTTGGAATCTGCATTGGAAAAGGTGCCTACGTTGTCAGTTCAAGGAGATGTTAAATCTATTGAAAATGCCAAATCAACTGTGTCAAAGCACTTACCATATATAAATAAATGAACAAATAAACAATAAAAACTTCTGGAAAAGAAGTAAACAAAAAAAATCTTCTGGTAAAGAGAAAAGTAAAATCCTGGGGAAACTCAGCAAGCCAAGCAGCATCTGTGGGGGGTGGGGAGGAAAGAGGGTTTGTTGGCTTTTCAGGTAGACCCTGCAGTAGCACTGGTAAATCCTCTGGCAATGCTTCAGGTAGCAACCTTGGACAGAGAAGCTGACAAGGGTTCTGACTGATGACGTTCCATCACATCATGCAGAGATGATGTGTGATAGGGGTGAAGTATGTTACTGTAACCTGCAAGGGATGGGAGCAGACTTGGGTAACAGTATGTACAATGCCTATACCACTGGTGACCCTCCAAATGCTGTAAATGGTACTCTGCCCTCTCAATGGCTATCAGGAATGCCCCAGAAATGGGCCTGAACCAATGTTGTTGAGGAGTTGTTGCTATCTGGCCTATGTAGTATCACACATGAACCACCTGCCCGCATTCTCTCTGCAGCCCACTGAGCAGGGCTCCATCAAAGGACCGTTACAGAAACAGCGTTTCTGGATAGGAGCATCCCCATTCTGGGGACCTGCCAGACTCACTCGTGAAAGCATCAATATGGCCTCGGCGCTGGAGAAATTGGCTTAACACTACATGATACCAGTTTGGCCATCCCTGTCATTACTGCCAAAATAGTGGCAATCTTGCAGTGTGGCCCTGCAAAATCGACTAGCAGTAGACTTTCTGTGATCTAAGACAGGTGGTTCTTGTGTCATTATTAGCCAGGACTGCATATATGTACCTGATGTCAACAGCCAAGTGTTCCTGATGAAACTGTCATGGAGTTTCGGAACTCTGTGTTATTGAAATTCAGTAAGATTTATGGTGCCCTCTACAGGACAAGAGGAGGGAGCGTGGAAGTTACAGTAAGTATAGTCAAGCAAGTTATAGTCAAGCATGGTCTTTGAAGTCACTGCTGGAGACACCTCTGCCAAGTACAGACAAGATAGATTTGTGTGACTGTGATTGTGTGTACTTAAGCCAAACAAATGAGGCCTCTGTAGTGAGACTTTTCCAGAAAGGTCTTCCTGAGGTATAGTGTCCCTTTACACAATAGGTGGTGCTGAGGACAGATGAGGTAACAGATGGATGTGAAACATACCCAATAACAAAGCTCTATTGTCTTCACTAACTTCAAAATATCATCGGCTGTCTGCTTAAAGTCAATCAAAACTTCACCTCTATTGTAAATAGCGATTGATCTTGCGAGTAAGAAGTTTAAACATGTACAATTTACAATGATCAATATCTGCGACTGATAAGTGAATTCTGTATAAGAAGAGCAGTTTTCTGTTCAGGGTTCAGAACATTGTGGGTGACAGGGGCCATGCTGTTCTCCTTGAGCGCAAGTAAAATAGAAAGAATACATGAGTCGTAAGGGTACTGTGCATTTATAAAATAAAACCAAAAATAAAAGAAAATCAAAACCATTTTATGCTTGGCATGTTCTTATTAACTGCTTCTCCTCCCACCACCCTCCATCACTCATCTATACGCTAGGTGCAAGCTTTACAATGGAAATTAATATATCAACCACACAATTTTGGGATGTGTGAGGAAACCTATGTGGTCACAAGGAGAAAGTGAGTACAGTACCCAAGGTCAGGAATGAGCCTACAGCAGGTCTCTGTAAATGTAAGATAGCAGCTTTACCAGCTGTGTCACTGGGCCTCCCTTTCTTCCTTTTGCCTGCCTGGTACTGATCATCTCCACAGTACTGTGTCTAACACAGGGATGAGGATAGAAAGAATGATCATCGATCTGGGGGTGTTGGCTCTGTTTTTCTCTCATAGATAGCGTAATCTACAACTGAAAGAAGTCCTCACTCCTCTGGAATTATCTCATGAGTGCCGGAATGGTAAATTAATAGTGGGTAAATAATGCACTCCGATAGGATTGTGTGTCTCGCACATCAGTGGTCCAAAGACAGCAGGAAGAGATGGTTCTTCTCATATGATCCAACAAAACACATTGCTCATGTTTATGTAGACTTTATTGGAAGAGCTCAACCTTCCTAGTGCCAAGCATGCTGAGAAAACTGCAGGTGCAAAATGGCTTTTATTGTGAAGATTAAAAACTATTACTGAACAGATTATGGCTGATTTCCATTGGCTAGCAAGCCAAACACCACCATTATCAGCAAGTGCTGCGCCTAGTTGTCCCTGATTAACCGTAACCTAATCACAGGAAAATTTACAATGACCAATTAACTGCTCAGTGGTATGTCTTTGGACTGTGGGAAGAAACTGGAGCACCTGGAGAAAACCCACACATTCCACGGGGAGGACGTGCAGACTCCTTACAGATGACGTCAGAATTGAACTTGGACTCCAATGCCCTGAGCTGTAATAGCATCATGCTAACTCCTCTGCTACTGTGGTGCTCTATTAAGTCGGCTGCATTCCTCAGTGGCAGAGTGGATGGTTTGTGGTGTAGAAGGTAGTTCTACTGCCACACAGCTCCAGGGTTCTGGGATGATCCTGATCCCAAATCTTACCAGAGCAGAGTTCGCATTTTCTCCTTGTGGTTGTATGTGTTTCACCCATCCACACATCCCCAAAACATGTTAATTAGCTCCTGTAATTCAACCTTCCATGCAAATTAATGGTTTTTAATAAAAGAATAAAATTGGCATGTGTGAGAAGGAATAAGGTATGGACAAGTAAGGAGGGTGAATGATATCACCAGCAGGGATGGGCCTAATCGGCTGAATAGCCGCCTCCTTTGTGGAAAACATTGGAGTTTCAGCAAGCTTGTCAGCAGGGATTTCTCGTAACTCGATGATCCGTGTGGGGGTCCAGTGCTTTGTGTGAGACTGACAAGTCATCACTGAACAGCAATAGAGGAAACAATGGAGCAGGAAATGTGCATTAAGTGTAAATTATTGTACAGAACGTGAAACGGGTTGCAGCATATATGTGAGATGGAAAAAAAATAAACATGAGAGCTAAATGGAAATGAACAATTATAGAAAAAGGTTTTTGTTTCTTTAAATCCTGCATTAATTTTCTTCTAGGTTATAAATTGTAAAGACCACAGCCAACAGCCTGGATTTGCTGTATTGCTATAAATGGTGTTGCCACTCCCTCTGTTAAAACTGGAAATGGGTACAGACATGCTGTTAAACACAGGTGTTGCTGGATGTCAAATCAATGTTGTCAGGCCACAATGTTTGCTCATTTACTGCATTATCAAAGTTGAAATAAATATTATCAAAGTACATATATGTCACCATATTCTATCCTGAGATTCATTTTTCTTGCAGGCATTCAGAGTTGAACAAAGAAATACAAAAGAATCAATGGAAAGCTACACACAAAGACTGACAAACATGCGTAAAGGAAGAATGTTTGCAAATACAAACAAGCAAATAATAAATAACTATCTAATTAACTAGATAAATATATGTTAAAAAAGGAATTAATTCATTAATTAATACTGAGAACATGAGTTGTAGAGTTCTTGAGAGTAAAACCATAGGTTATGGAATCAGTTCAATGCTGAGCTGAGTGAAATTATCCACTAAATTGTTTTCTCAATAGTTTAGTTACTCCCAACTGGATAATGAAAGATTTTTCAGCTCTTTTTCATGTAAGAACTGGGAGCTATTGACCTGATGCTGACATTTTCATGATGGCACCCAGAGTCGCATTCTCTTGGTGAAGATTGCATCAGGGCGACCTTTGGAGAACCAAAACTTCACCTGCAGCAGCAATTAGATATTTGTTATTAGCTGTATGTTTGTATCTGTGACCAATTTGACCCAGTTATAACAGAGGGTGTGACAGCATCATTATCAGTACAGCAAATCCAAGCTGTTGCCTCTGATTTCTGTTCCGGCGATGGACCTGTAACCAAGGGATAAAATTCCCTGTGGCTGTGCCTCTCAATGTAGAGTGTAGCACAAACAGATTGCAAAGAACTTTCTGTCAGCTAGAGTCAACACATCAGTCAACTGTGGAGACACAGAGGACTACAAATACTGGAATGTGGAGCAACAAACAATTTGCTGGAGAAACTCATTGGATCAAGCAGTTCAACAGTTAACAGTGCTGGCCAGCAACAGCGTGGGCAATAAAAGATTTATCACAGTCAAGTACAGAACAACATACTTTCAGTGTGCTCACCATTGATTTCCATTGCGTCCACAGTAAGAGTTCTGATCATGTGATACAAAACAAACATTCAAAGATCAGATCAGGAGCAGATCAATGCAATATGTGATCATGGCTGATCTGATTGTAATCTCAGCTCCTGTGCCTGGTGACTTTTAATTCCCTTCCTTACCAAGAGTCATTTACTTTTACCTCTCAAATATTTAAAAGACTTTACTTTTAGAAACTATAGATACAAAAATTTGCGAACAGGCTTTGAATTTCTGTGTTTATTATGCATACTTCTTGCACAGGAGAAAACAGCAGACAAGCTCAATCTGATCAAACGTGGCTGCTGTCAGACCCACAGGAGAGAATCTAATGAAGCATTGTTTAAAGACCATTAAAAATACGCTCAGACTATTAATGTTCTCACTGGAGATGAGCTGCATTAAGAATCAGACAAGTCGGTAAATTATCTGCTGGATGTTGTAGTCTGCATAGTTCTGTCATTGAGATGGGAATGTGGTGGCATGACAAGGCTGATCGTGAAGAGTAGGAAGAGAAAACTGGTCCCTCTGAAGAAATCCAAGCCTTTCCATTTGAGCATTCTTCTACCCAATGCAGTGGAGTGCTAAAACTGAAAGCTTCTACATATTACACTTTTACACTTCCATTGGACATTTACATTTTGATTGCACGTGTGTGGAGAGCTCTGGGAAGTTCAGCACAGTGCTGACCTTTTCCGGCAGGTTCAAGGTCCTCACTCTAAGTCGGTAAGAAGTATGATGAAGATTTCAGAGGGACCAATTTGGCTACACTGATCTCCTTGACTCTCATAAACATGGGAAGGTTTAACTTCCTATGGTTAATCATCTCATCATGTGAAATATTTTTCTCTAATTTATAGCTTACTTATTTAAGGTTTGAATGTACTTAGTGTCATTTAATGAAGATCTCCAGGGGAGAAAATACAATCTATAACCCTTTCAGAACAAATTCCTTTTCACCATTGTCTTAAATGGTCAAAAACAATACCCCATTAAAGTAAACATTCTCTTAGTGCCTACACTAAAAAATTTTAAATGTTTCTATAATATCTTCATGAACTCCGATAAACTAAGGTCTAAACTGTTTAATCATCTCTGAAATGATAACTCCTTCATTTAAGGAATGAATACATTGAACCTTCTCTACGCTACTTCCAGGTCTTTAAATAAGGAGACCAAAGCTGAAAACAATTAAGCTGAAGCTGATGGGCAGTACATCAGACCAGACATGTTAATGAGGAATTTTAACTTCACTGGCTGGAAAGCTGCAGGTTTTGCTGAGCTGACACAGAACAATACAGAGCAGGTGCACACATTGTAAAACTAGTTAATGGGAATATCTGAAGAAGTGAGAAGCTGCCTCTGAAGTGCATTTCAGTAGGAAATAAAATAAACTCTTGCAACACAGAAGGAAAGCATTTGATCCATAATGTCTGTGTCAGTCATTGGAAAAGGCATCCAATTAGTTCCTCCACCTACACCCACCCACGCTCTCTCAATAGCTCTGCCAACTTCACCCCTTCAGTTATGCTCCCTATTGAAGGCTATTATTGATTCTTCAACAACCTGTTCATACATCACACTCAGATCATAATAAAACAGACTTAATTCAACCTCTCAATCTCACCTCTGACAATTTTACCAATTATCATCCATCTATAGTTTCCTCAAGGGCCAATAATCTCTACTGTTGATCCTTGTGCCAGAAACTATCTCCTTTTTGACTCCATCAGAAGCATTCATGATTTTGAACTTCTCAGTTAAAGTTTCTAAGGATTCATTTTAGACCAGTACTGGTTTAACTAGGAGCCATTTAGAGAGTAGATCTCCTAGATTGAGTACAATCAATGAGATGAGTTTAGATAATAGTCTTATAAAAGCAAACCAGATTCCAGATGTAAGTAATCTTAAATTAAAAGCAGAAAATTTTGAAAATGCTAAGTAGGTTAGGATGCATTTGTGGGAAGAAATCTGACAAAGGATCTTCAACATAAAGTTTCTCTTTCCACAGTTGTGGCTTAACTTTCTGAGTATTTCTAGAATTTTCTGTATTCTATTTTAGTTCATTATCTAATAGTGAAAAGTTCATCAAAAATCTCTTGACTCTGTGCTGCACTGCTTATTTGTTTTCAACATTTCTTGTTAAACTTAAAATTTTTATGTATCGCACTCAACTGTTGTTGCTTAACAACAAATTTCACAGCACATGTCATTGATAATAAACGTGGTTCTGCTTCTAATTCTAATTTTGAATTCTTGCATTCCCCTAAACTGTTTATTAAGATGGATGCTATTGGTGCTTATCTGGTTGTGTCATGGAGGACTGCTATCTATTGAACTAAAGGAGGTGAAGCAGAGTGATGGTGGTAAACGGCGACTCCTTTGCTTGCATCTTCAGAAACAGTTCTATTTCAGTCTTTAATATCTCTGTCTTCAGGGTTCTTTTGAAGGCCTGGAGTTGCATGCTGACTATGGTTCTTTGCAGGAATGGGACCCTCTCTCGGGGTTTCATGACGGGCCATTGTTTGACACACCAAGGGCGCGGCCTAAGCATTTGGCTCAGCGTTGGAAGTCTGAAATCTCGGGGCTCTGGAGACGGGCGGGTCAAGGGTCAGTGTCATGACAGGAGACCCACGTGTCATCGGGGGAGTTGGAATATCTGTGGCTGTGTGCTCAGAGACTTGTGATCTTTCGGCACAGTGCTCGAAAAAAGCGATGTGGCAGACTTTTAACATCATAAGCCAGCGAGTTGTTTGTTATGTCTCCCCGCTTGCTGTGAAAACAGAGACACCCCTTTCTCCCTTTTTAGAGAGAGAGAGAGAGCTTGTGGTATGTCGAATACTGGATGAAACACCAAGTCTTTGGGGTAACTGCAAGTCTGTGTCTTTGCTGTTGCTTTGCTCAGACATGAGTGCTCTGTGGTGAGTAGTAATTTTTTTGCTGTTGGGGGTGGGGGATTGTTGCTTGCTGCCGCTTACGCGTGGGGAGGGGGGACTTTGGGGTTCTAACGCTTGATTGTCGTTCATTCTTTGGGGGTTCATCCTCTGTTTTTGTGGATTGTTGCAAAGAAAAAGCATTTCAGGATGTACATTGTATATGTTTCTCTGATGTTAAATGTACCTTTGAAGGGAATTTACATCTTGCCCTGCCCCATCTGGTCATTGAGTCTAGGTTATTTAGCAACATAGAATCATAAGATCCATACAGGACATGGCACCTACCATCACATGCCATTTGTACTATTCCTGTGTTACTCTTCCCACATTCTCAGCAACTCTCTCAACATGTGATCCTTTGCCTACATGGTTGACGGAAATTGGAGCACCTGGTGAAACCCATTGGTCACAGGGAGAACATGCAAGTTCCACACGGACAACACCCAAGGTCTGGAGCAGTGAGGAAGCAACTCTACTTGTTCCTCATCTATTATTCAGCTCTTATGCATGAGAGGAGAAGGCATCTGAGGACCTTCCCTAACAAAGCCTTTAATCAACTTAAGCAGTTCAATTAGATCATCTCTTGGACTGCTCTGTGCCAGGGGTATAAGTCGGGTGCAAAAGTGGCAACAAGACAACAGAAGTAATTCAGTAAAAAAAAAGAAATCATCCTAATCAAAGCAAACTAGCATGGTATTGAAAAGAAAAACAATGTTGAACTCACGAGATCAAATACGATTGTGGATTTTTAAGCCATGTTTTACATCAGGTTATCTATACTGTGCACACATTGACTCATAAACTTCATCTGTTACGGTAGTCAGCAGACTGCAAAATCATGATGTAACTGTGTAATTATTTGGGATGTACTGCAGATCTGAAAGACTCTATCTATGTATACGCACATCCTTTGGCGGATAAATATCAGATAATATAATGTTTTGGTTTATCAGCAATGCAATACTTTACTCCCACAACACCAAGACAAGAGTTTTTCTGATGAATTTCAAATTGACTTATAACAATATAAGTATCATGGGTATGTGATAATGAACATATGGACACCCATACACTTCAATGAAACCCCAAAGTATTATTGAATTCAAAAGTCTGACGTACATACAGATATTCATTTCTATTGACAGAATAAATTTCCTCTCTCTCTCTACACTTTTAGTAATTGTTCTGTCAAATCTGTCTTGTGTGCTTTCAACGCCATTCATTGCAATACTATGGAGGTGGAGTTGCCATGTCAAACGAGTTTGTGTGTGTTTCTGACTTACGGACAGACATCTGTTTTTTTTTAAGAAAATGCATGCATTCCCTGGGAGTGACCTGTACTTTTAAACATTTCATCGTTCATGGTAGATGTTCCAACAAAAGAGAAACAAACCCAGCGCAAAGGAAACATTTGGTTCTTCATGTCTGAGTGACATTATTCAGATGATCTACTGCTTACTTTGCGTCAGGACCATTTAGAACTATCTTCAAAACAATACATTTCCTAAAGCCAAGAATTTGGATATGCTTTTCAGTTGGTGATTTTGATAGGCACAATTTAAAAAGAACTGCTGTGTTCTAAGTGAATCACTTAAGCTGTTTATTCCTATTCAGTTTGCCGAAGCTCAGCTGATAAGAACTGATGTCTATTAGAGTTCTAGGAACTGCGTGTTAAACCTGTATAGAACAACCCTACTGACTTTGGTGCAGCTTAGAGTGTTGCTTAGGCCTTGCCTTAACAGTTGGATATTAGAGACATTATTATTCATTGCTGAACAACTGAAGCATGTTGGGGAAAGAGGGAATGTTAGACACAAGATCAAGTCCAAAACTAACAGCTTGATTTAATGGTGTACTGTTAGTATCCACTTGGATACTTTTGAATTTTTTGTTGATTGATCACTGGAGAAATACAGATATAAAAAGCATAACTTTAGATAATGTGTACCTGAATCACCAAAATTCTATTGCTGGATCAAATTACAGGCTCTATCTGATGGACTCAAAGAATGCCAGCTGGGTTACCACTCGCTGGGGTACAAGAAAGGTAGGAGCAAGATTGGTGCATTCAGGCCTCTGACCCTGTCTGATCATTTAATTGGATCACAGGCAATCTACTCCATAGCTCTATTTTCCAGTTTCTGCTCCGTATCCCTTCAGAAGCATCCATTTCCCTTGGTGCTGATCGTTCCACCTTTTCCAATAACAAAAACTTCTTCAGAAGAAAATTATCAAATTCCTCTAATGTTTTTTCTTTCAAGTCCAGGAAGAGTCACAAACAAGAGACAATCTGCAGATGTTGGAAATCCGAGCAACACTCAGCAGACCAGGCAGCATCTATGGGGGGGAGAAAACTACAGTCGACATTTCGGACTGAAACCCTTCAGCAGGACTGGAGAAAAAAAAGCTGAGGATAGGTGAAACGGAGGGGGAGGGATGAAGCAAAGAGCTAGGAAGTTGACTGGTGAAAGAGACAGAAAGCCATGGAAGAAAGGAGGGCGTGCGGGAGGGGCTCCAGAAGGAGGCGATGGGCAGACAAGGATGTCACATGAGAAAAGGACAAGGGGATGGGAAACGGTGAGGAGGGGGATTGAGGCATTACTGGAAGTTTGAGAAATTGATGTTCATGCCATCAGGGTAGAGGCTACCCAAACGGAATATAAGGTGTTGTACCCCTAACCTACGTGTGGCCTTATCCCAACAGTGGAGAAGGCTGTGGATGGACATATCGCCTGGTGTTTCTCTCTCCTCTCCCTCCCCACCCTTCAAATCTACTCCTTAGCTTTTTCCCTCCAGTTCTGCCGAAGGGTTTCGGCCCAAAATGTCAACTGTACCCTTTACCATAGATGCGGCTTGGCCTACTGAGTTCCTCCAGCATTTTGTGTGTGATTCTCAGAGGAAGAGTGCATGCTTTACATGAACGAGGACTCAGATTCAATCCCTGGCATCTCTCCACTGGTAATTTGTGAATCAGTTCTGGTCCTCTCATCATAGAAAGGATGTAGCACCTTTAGGGGTGCATTTACCAGGAAGCTACCTGGATTAGAGAGAGAATGTCTCATGAGGAAAGGTTGAGCAACCTAAGGCTTTTCTCTTTGGAGCATAGGAGGATGAGAGGTGACGTACTAGAGGTGTAAAAGCTAATAAGAGGTATCAATAGGGTGGACAGCCAGGACCTTTTTCCTGGGGTGGCAATGATTAACACGTAAGGGCATAATTTTAAGGTGACTGGAGGAAGAAAGGATCATGTGGGAGGGGATGGACGGATTGATCTAGGAGTAGGTTAAAGGATCGATACAAGACTGTGGGCCAAAGAGTCTGCACTGTCATGTTCCATTCTACATTTCAAAAAACCTAGCTCTAATTTTAACTGTCATTTTAACAGATTATGAGTATATAGTTAATGTTTTAATGACTTTCATTTGTCCAGTCAGTTTCCCAAGTGCCTTATATAAAGTCAGCCTTTGCTAGAACTAGATTTTACCTCCTAGGGACAGAACCCCTCTCTACACTAATCATAAGTAGCAGGAAAGAAACATACATAAGAAATGTGAGAGGTCCCTGTACTGTTTAAGTCCTAAGGCCTTTCTGATTAGATTATGTATTTGCTTAATCGACAAGTAATATACCTACATCAATCATTTCTACTGCTTGGGCCAATTCAAGAGAGTAATGAGTAGTCCATATATGGATCAATCTAGGTCAAATTTTTTTCTGATATAAAACGCAACTGAAAAAATTTGGACCTTATTAAATTTTTGCATAGAATCAACACATCCCAGACAAGGATCTTACAGTATAATCCATGAAGAACATCACCTTAGTTTGGACACAGAAGTATTTAATAACACAGCCAATCCTCTGCCAAAGGCAGCTGAACCAGACTACACCTCATTTTGCCTTGTTGCAATGATTTAGTTACCTGATGGTTCATGTTCTTCACACCCAGAGAACCCTTTGCAGATTAATCAGTTCAGTGAAAGAAGTTCTTAGATTTGCCCAAGATCTGTTGGCCTTTCTGAATAGTGAGAAATCTCTAAGGGAATGTTGCTGACTGGCACATGCCAGACAGGAGGAGTGTGTGCTGAGGGCCACACTGAAGCTTGCTGTGGTCAATACAAAGGCTCTGTGTGGAACCACTAGGAACTGAGTCCAGAGGAGAAACCCTTCAAATAGCATCACCCTGTAAGTGGTGAAAGGTGATATACAAAAGATGTTCAAGCGATGTGGTGTACAGAATCAGCCACACTGAATGTATTGTCTAAATGACACTGAGAATGTAAAGCTCTTGACTCAGTGTGTATTCTTTTGTGTATATTTTTCATTATAAATAGTTTTTATTTTTGGTTAAAAAAATTTGCTGAATCCATCAGGAAGGGCTTGTGCATTAGAGGGGTAATGATGCCAAGCAAGGGTACTCGCAGATCAAAGTCTCCTTGTACATTAACAATAGCTTGGTTCCATGGTCAGTGCACAAAATGATCAGCGTCTGCAACCAGTCTGAGCTGGCCTCAGACTCTTCCACCATAGGAAGAGCAACGTCATGCTCATTGGTGACTAACTCCACTGGTCACTATCCCCCTCACTATCCAGTCTGACTACCCAAATGATCTGGTTTGGAAGGACCATTACAGGTAACAAACATCAGCTGGAGCGGATAACCAAGGTGACTACAAAAATTGGAAACATGGCTACCCAAGCCATCTTCTGTTTCATCTGAACATCTAACATAAAGTGTCCAACTGAGCACTGGACAAGGGGGGTGGGGGATGTTTTCCCAATACTGCCCTTGTCCTGAGGGCCAGCTTTATGAGGATGTATCAAGCTCTACATAGACTAGGACACCACAAATACCAAATGTCACTGTGCACTGTGATTTGCGAAGGAAATCAATTGGACCTCACCATACTACACGTCCCTTATGGAGAAGTTCTTTCAGAAAATCACTTTGATTACAAGTCCATCAGGCAGTGGTCAGCACAGAATATTCTGCAGGTCTTGAGGGAAAAGGACATGATGGATCGTACAGAATGGTTTTCAGAGTGGATGCCTCATCACCAGAACTTGGCAACAAGCACCAACACCTTGCTTTGCTGGCTGTGAAAGGGGCCCCTCCCTGTCATATCCTTCCTGCACAATCAGAGGCTCACCCTCAATGCACATTGCCCTTGAGATGAGCATGAATGAGAATGGGACAGTCTCTCATCTATTTGTGGATTTGGTGTGGAAAAGAATGCTTGCTGAGGTTTACTCTGAACAGTGGTGTAACAGAGGATTCTCTGATCGATAAGATATTCCCAGGATGCACACTGAGGCAGATATCAACTGGGCTGGAAGGTCATTAACTGAAAGACACACTTTGGTCTGACCAAATGTTGTTGATTTGCCAGTGCACTGAGACGCCTGTCGGGGAATGCTGCCAACTGATACTTTTCAGTCTGCAGAAGGAAATGGTGATACACTGAAGCTCATTGCAGACAATACAAATATCTGCGAGGAAGGATTTCAGCCTAGGGTCCTATTACCACTGAAAAAGGATGAGCTAAGCCTTTGCTATGAGGGGCTGATATTTGTATTATGCTTTTCTTGTGAATGCTGCTTATCTGAATCTACGTGTTTGTAATATCTGCAAGTAAGTTTTTCACTGCACCTGCACAAAAATATTATCAACTCAACTTTGACTTCTTGTAAATGGCCTGCAATACCTGAAATTTGTATTGTCCAATGAAGCCACATGAGCGGCAATGAAGTTTTATACATAGATGCTGACATTTGCTTGTTCGTTATGTGCTGTGTATGATGTGGGCGATCATGGTCTTCCCATGAGCATGATTGTTCTTGGTAATTTTTTTTGACAGAAGTGGTTTGCCATTGCCTTCCTCTTGTCAGTGTCTTTACAAAAATAGTGATTTCAGCCGTTATCAATATTCTTCAGAGATTGTCTGCCTGGCATCAGTAGTCATATAACCAGGACTTGTGATATGCGTCAGCTGCTCATACAACCATTCATCATCTGCTCCCACAGCTTCTCGTGACCCTGACCCTGAGGGCTAAGTAGGTGCTACACCTTGCCCAAAGATGTCCTGCAGACTAACAGAGGGAAAGAGCGCCTTACACTTCCTTTGATAGAGACGTCTCTCCACCCTGCCTCCCAGTGCTAACATTACAAATGCGTAAGACAGGTAATATTTTGACTGGGCAATGAAAGAAAGCCATGCACAGTTTGTGTGTTTACTGTAATGTTTTTATGAATAAGGTTTACTTGTGAACTGAAAAAAAAAGTTGTCATCTGGCAAATTCCAGGGTGCATGAGTACATGCTGAGTGACTGGATTTTGAGGGACCGGCTCCTTTGTAATAGCCTCTCAAACACTTCAGGGATGTACTGCTCAAAGAGAAAAGCCTGAGTTGGGATTGAAGCTTTGTAAAGAGAACATATTGATTTGATAGCACACTGAATGTGAAGAAAGATGTCGTATATTATATTTCTTGCATATTTAGTTTATGGGAAGGTATATTTTTGAAATAAAAGTATGAATGAAAATAATTCAGAGGATCTTTTTGTCTACACTGAAAATGCTGATTTATATACAGATGTTCCCCTGGCCTTATGCACATTGATGGGATCGTCTTCAGATTGTTTCTTGCCTTGCCTTTGCATTTGGTCTTAACATCCACTCAATCCCTAGCAGCTCTTTTTGTATGTTTTTAAGCCAACAAGATATCTTTATTTGATTAAAATCTGGATTATTTATTTAGTCCTTATATTTTATTCTAATTGGTCACATCAGCTGCTATTGCCTTTTTGAAACACTGAGCTGACTCTGAAACTAGATTTATGATTTGTCTTGCACCTTTCTGCTGGAATCTCTTTGATTAATATCCTTTCAGAACTCAATGTCCCATGTCAGATGGCAGAGAGTCCACTTGACAAAGAGAAGTCATTTAAACTTTTAAGTTCTACTAAAGGCACACCCAGCTCAAAAGTCAAAGAGCTAATTTTGAAAGGATTCTTTTTGATTTGATTCCACATGTCACTGGATAAATTAGAGGTATGCAATGTTTCAAAGCAAAGCCCATATCCATTTCCAATACAGTGGATTCCAGTTAATAGGATGATGATGATCAGGCCTGACAAGCCAACGTCGGGCATTTACATGCCTTACAAGGCGCGGAATGAAAGACTGTTTAGCGTACCACTCCTCACACAGACATTTCACAGTATTTTTCTTTATTTTATGAGGTCAAGTTGCGAGCTCAACACTCAACCCGGTACAGATGGAAAGCATACTCGGGATTCGAACCCAGGAACCTCCATTCCAGAGTCCAGCACTGATGTCACTGAGCCACCAGCCGACCAACCATGGGGTAATCTGCTTATTTGGGATAATTCTTGAAGAACAAAAAAATTAATCACAAAAATAGCCGAGATCCTTTGTTTATTTGGAACACAATGCTGCTTAACTGGACCAGGAGATTGTCGTCAAAGTTTCTAACTAGCATCAGTTGCATGCGCTTGAGTGGTTGCTAGACATTATACTATGTGTAGAGCGAACAGTTTTAAATAGCTTCAGTTGTGTGTGTTTGTGTTCAAAATGTGATTTTTGTCACTGATAATTGGTGAGAAATAAGCAGTGAGATGATTTAGAATTGTTTTGTTCACTGCGGTTTCAAGCATTCAGGCTTGGAGATGCCAGAAAAGGCTGACAGTGAAAATGAAGCTATTTCACTACTTCAACAAGATAGGAACTATGAAGAAATTGAAGCTTTCAACAATCATCTTGAATGTTACAATGAAAACAAAGATTTGGAGGATGCAATCTTTGGATGCATTTTATGAAGGCAATCCATTAACTTCACTCGGTACCTGCACTGATATGTTCACAGACAATCAAATGAACATGGCAGCATAAACTGTGGATGAATTGGTTGTCAATAACTATTAGGAACTACAGTTTTATAGTACTATAGTAGTATTGTTAATGTTCAAGCATGCTCTATATCTCATTAAAATACATAATTTGTTACTCAGTTAAAGAGTAGTTTGTCTTTTTTTATGTTTTTAATAATTTCCATGAAACTTCGGCTATTTGGGGCAGCTGCTTAATTGGGTCAAAATGTACTGGTCCAAATGAATCCCAATTAACTGGAGTCCACTGTATATTAATTAAAAATTCATGCCAGTTTGCTTTAGCTTAAGGGTGTCAAGGTATGTGCACATTCTTCACTCCACTGGAAGACACCTTTCTTGAAACTGGGTAACAGATGGATTGTGCTGGAAAGAGAGCAGAGGATGTTGTTTGAGTTGAAGAGCTTTAGTTATAGGGAGAGACTGGATGGATTGGGCTAATCTTCTCTGAGGGAAGGAAGCTGAGTAGTAACCTGATAGAAGTACATACGTTTACTGCAGGCATAAGTAGGATTGTCCATCAACAACTTCTTCCCCTAGAAGGAGTATCAAACATCAAGGGGAGGATAGTTCTAATGTGAGAGGTAGGAGTGTGGTGAACTACATATACCTGTCTGGACACGCCCACCCCCCCGCTGACTGCTCCTGTGGCTCCTCCCACAGACCGTGTCTCCTCCCACGGACCCCGGTATAAAGGCGATTGGAGGCACAGCCCCTTCCTCAGTCTCCAGGATGTTGTGTGGTGGTCACTTGCTGCTTGTTCTTTCTTCCAGCCAGTAAAAGCCTGTATCTCGCCCCACGTCTCCGAGAGTTATTGATGGTGCATCAAGGTGTTTTGAAGGCGATATGACAGTAAGTTTTTGAAATACAGAGTGATTGATACCTGGAACACTCTGCCAGAGGAGGCTATGGAATCAGATATAATCACTACACTTAGAAGTTATTTAGACAGACACTTAAATAGGCAAAGTATAGAAGCATGCGTGCTGATGCGTGGCCAAGTGGTTAAGGCGTTGGTCTAGTGATCTGAAGGTTGCTAGCTCGAGCCTCAGCTAAGGCAGCGTGTTGTGTCCTTGAGCAAAGCACTGAACCACACATTGCTTTGCGACGACACTGGTGCCAAGCTGTATCGGACCTTGCCCTTCCCTTGGACAACATCGGTTGTGTGGAGAGGGAAGACTTGCAGCATGAGCAACTGCCGGTCTCCCATACAACCCTGCCCAGGCCTGTGCCCTGGAAACTTCCCAAGGCGCAAATCTATGGTCTCTCGGGACTAACAGATGCCTATTAATAGAAGCATGCAGTCCTAATGTGGGCAACTGAGATGAGTGTTGATGGGTAAAAAGATCAATATGGAAGTGCTGGGCCAAAGGGTCCTTTTCAAGTTCAAGTTCAGATGTCATGACCTATCTTCGCAAACTTCTAAAGGAAGTAGGGGCGCTGCCATGCTTTGAAATGGTGCCTACGTGCTGGTTCCAGGACAGATCCCCTGAAATGATAAAATCCTTGGTGTTATCATTTCAGCGGATCTGTCCTGGAACCAGCACGTAAGCACCATTACAAAGCATGGCAGCGCCTCTACTTCCTTTAGAAGTTTGCGAAGATAGGTCATGACATCTGAAACTTTGACAAACTTCTGTAGATGTGTGGTGGAGAGTATCACGGTTGCAACACGGCCTAGTATAGAAGCACCAATGCCCTTGAAAGGAAAAGCCTACAAAAAGTGGATATGGCCCAATCCGCCAAGGGTAAAGCCCTCCCGACCACTGAGCTCATTTACATAGAGTGCTGTCGCAGGAAAGCAGCATCCATCATTAAAGACCCCCACCACCCAGGCCACACACTCCTCTCGCTGCTGCCACCAGGAAGAAGGTACAAGAGCCTCAGGACCTGTTCCACCAGGTTCAGGAACAACTATTACCCCTCAGCCATCAGGCTCTTGAACCAGTGAGGATAACTTCATTCACCCCAAACTGAACTGTTCCCACAACCTAGGGACTCATTTTCAAGGACTCTTCATCTCATGTTCTTGATATATTTGTTTATTTATATTTTTTGTATTTGCTTGGTTTGTTGTCTTTTGCACAGTGGCTGTTTGTCCATTTTGCTGGGTGTGGTCTTTTGCTGATTCTATTGTGCTTCTTGGATCTACTATGTATACCTGCAAGAAATCAAATCTCAAGGTTGTAACCCCAAGTGACATGTATGTATTTCTGATTATAAATTTATGTTTGTTTACTTGTCATTCAACCAGACATGAGTATCCATGAATACAACCAAATAAAACAGTGTTCCACTAGGGACAAGGTGCAATGCACAATACCAACAGCATAGGGCACGTGTAGCACATAAAAGAGTGCGGTAAACATACAGATAAACAAAAGATATATAATAAGGCTCTAGTCCTGAATGACGCATCCTGCAGATTGATGGTGCATAGATGATTATTGGCAAGAACAAGTCTCAGCAGTCTACAGACGAACGCAGGCTTGCCTTCCACCAAGCGAAGACTGAAGAGCAGCCTGCACCCAATCCAGCGTGGATATCGCACCACAACACTTAAGTATTTATGTAAAGGAATGAAGAACAGACCATCAGGTCAGTCATCTGATATCTTCCAGACCCAATACACCACTGGCCTATCATCTAAATACAGATTATGCCGTAAAAAACAAAATTGCAGAAAGATAAAATTGTGAAGCCAACTCAGAATGTCTGGGAAATTCCTCTCTAACTCCCTTATGCAAATTTCTTGGAACGGCGTTACCCCAAAATCCCAGGTAATGAATAAAACAGCCTCTTGTTTTTTTTCCACTACAGCTCCATCTTATCTTCTGTAATTGAAAATGTCACTTAGAAACCTGTGCAGTCCTCCTTCAAAGACCTGGAATGGATCATACCTGTGGCTGCTGTGTGGTGCTTTCATGGAGAAATTATAACCAATATGTATTAGAAAACACAGCACTTCATAAATTAGATGACCAAAGCCCCATTCTCAAGCTGTATGTCCATTGTATTGAACTCTACTATTCAATAGAGTTAAAATAAAAAGAAAATCATTCATATTATGTTAGAATAACTTATAAGGAAAGAAATGAACATTTGTAAAATACTTTTCATGGCATCAGGAGATATCAAATCATTTTACAATAATCACGCACTGCTGAAGTGAATTAACTGTGGTGGAGTTTCAGACTCAAAGAGAATACATGCACACAATCTCACAAAATGGGTCAAATGGGATTTTTTTTCACTCCAGTATGCTGGAGGAACTCAGCAGGCCAGGCAGCTTCAGGCATTGATTCTCCAGCATTTTGTGTGTGTTGATTTGGATTTCCAGCACCTGCAGAATCCCTTGTGTTTATTACTTACACTCCATTTCTGTACGTTGTGGGATCAGAGATGGGAGATGAGAATTGAGTATGTGTTGGGATGTCACGTCGAAATTGTACATGACGTTGCTGAGACCACTCTTGGAGTATTGTGTGCAGCTCTGGTCCCCCAGCTACAGGAAGCATCAGTAAAGTAGAAATGGTGCAGAAGATTCATGAGTATGTTACTATCATAGAAGGTTTAAGCTTTGAAGAGAGATTGGATAGGCAGGAATATTTTTCCATGGAGTGTAAGAGACTGAGGTATGCCTTCTAAAGGTACTAAAAATGATGAGGACATTAGATAGGGTGAAAGGTCATGGTCTTTTTCTCAGGGGAAGGGAATCTAAAACTAATCATAAGAACATAATACATAGGAGCAGAATTGGGCCATTCAGCCCATCAAATCTACTCCACCATTCAATCATGCTGATTTATTTTCCCTCTCAAACCCATTCTCCCAGCTTCTCACCGTGACCTTTAGCACCCTTGTTAATCAAGAACCTACTTAACTCCACTTTAAATAGACCCAGTAACTTGCCCTTCATAGCTGTCTGTGGGAATGAATTCCATAGATTCACAGCCCTCTGGCTAAATATATTACACCTCATCTCTGTTCTCAAGAGACACCCTTGTATTCTGAGGCTATGCCCTCTGATCCTAGCCTCCTCCACTATTGGAAACATCCTCTCCACGTTCTATCTATCTACCCCTTTCAGTATTTGGTAGGTTTCAATGAGATCCCCTTGTTTTCTTTTTCTAAATTCCAGGAAGTACAGGCTCAAAATCATCAAATCCTCCTCCTACATTAATTATTTCATCCTAAGATCATTCTTGTAAACCTCCTCTAATTCTTCTCCAATGCTGCACATCCTTTCTTAGATATGGGTCCTAAAACTACAAACAATGCTCCAAATATGGTCCAGCCAATCCTTTATAAAATCCCAGCATTCCATCCCTGTTCTTTACTCTAGTCCTCTTGAAATGAATGCTAACATTGCAGTTGCCTTCTTTGCTGCTGAATCAACCAGCAAGTTAACCTTTAGGGGATCCAAGTCCCTTTGGACCTCCCATTTCTGAATTTTCTCTCTGTTTAGAAAAAGTTTGCACCTTTATTCCTTCTACCAAAGTCCATGTCCATACACTTCCTGACACTGTATTCTACCTGCCGCTCCTTTGCACATTCCCTTAATCTGTCAAGGTCCTTTTACAGAATCCCTGCTTTCCCAACATTACCTGCCCCTCCACCTATCTTTGTGTCATCCACAAACTTGGCCACAAAGTCATCAATTCTATCATCCAGATCATTACACGTATAACATGAAAAGTAGTGGATCCAACAGCGACCCCTACAGAAAACTATAAGTCACAGGCTGATGCACCATCAATAACTCACGCCGAGACTTAGGAAGTGAGATATCGGCTTTTATTGACTGAAGAACAACACTACATCCTGGGGAAAATGAGGGAGAGCAGCAGGCCACAGTCGCCTTTATACAGGGGTCTGTGGGAGGAGCCACAGGGGCAGTCAGCAGGGTCTTGGGAGGAGCCACAGGAGCAGTCAGACAGGTATATCTAGTTCACCACACAGGCTGCCAACCAGAAAAAGGCCCTCTTTATTCCCACTCTTTGCCTTCTGCAAGTCAACCAATTTTCCTGTCCACGTTGGTACATTTCCTGTAATACCAGGGCACTTGTTCAGCAGCCACTGACTCCTCTTTGTCTATCCTGCTTTTTATTTCCTCAAAAGGTACCAAAGATTTGTCAGGCAAGGTTTCCCCTCAAGGGAAATAACTGGCCTACTTTAGCATGTGCCTCCAAGTACCCCAAAGCATCATCATTAACAATAGATATTAACTTCTTGCAAGCCATACCCCATTGTTGTATTTCATCATTCAAATGGCACCACTCCCCTCGCTACTGACCGCAGGTGGCATGGTAGCATATTGGTTAGCACAACACTTTACAGTACAGGCGACCTGGGTTCAATTCCTGACACTGCCTGTAGGGAGTTTGTATGCTCTCGTCGTAACTGCATGGGTTTCCTCTGGGTGCTCCGGTTTCCTCCCACAGTCCAAAGACGTACCGATCAGTAGGTTAATTGTTCATTGTAAGTTGTCCAATGATTAGGCTAGTATTAAATTCAGGGTTTGCTGGGCTGGAAGGGCCTATTCCTGCTGCATCTCAATAAATAAATTAATTAATTAAAACATGGCTTCTGCTTACTTAAATTGCACGCACTTATCTCTTTTCTGCTTCACGTCACAACCCCTTTGGAACATGTGGTGATGGCATTTAATTGACTCTGCCTCCTGTTGTTTCTCCCGTCAAGCTCTGAGGGCGACACTCTCCGCCATGAGGAGGTACCTGGCGTCCCTTTCACAATCCCTTCCACGCCTCCGGGTCACCTTTTTCTCCGTTTGCAATGGACCTGTCCGTTATTTCATCCTCCGTCGGATCCATGCGTGCAATCGCCATTTCTTTGACTTTATCACATCCTGCAAGCATCGCAAGATCTTCCATCTGCAGAGCCCAGAGCATGGTCTTCGTATCACGTCCCCGGCCCCGCTAGTCAATCTCGGTTGCTCCAGCGACCCAGGGCATATTGAAAACCCGGACTCCAGCACCATCAACGCGTGTTCCAACGGCCATGGATTCGCCCCGGCCGTCGATCTCGGCTGCCCCAGCAACCAAGGGCATATTGAAAATCCAGACTCCAGCACCATCAACGCGGGTTCCAACGACCATGGACAGCTTCAAAGCGATTGAGCAACCTCCGACTGTGACTCCAGCCTTGAACTCCAGGCCGGGTCTTCACATGCTGCGATTGTGACTCCCGTCTCCCCTTCCCCCACCACCACTCTGCCATCCCCTCTCCCTCAGATCCCATTGTCAGCTCCTGGGCCCTCAGAGGCTCCATCTTCCTCTCACCCCGACCCTTCCCTCTCCACTGATACTACCAGCCTCCCTCCCCCCTCTGATCATCCATACCGGGTCTTTACCATTCCCTCCGACCCGGGTCTTTACCATTCCCTCTGACCTTCAACTCTCTGAGGCAGAGCGCTCTGTCCTCAGTAACGACCTCACCTTTGTCCCCCTTCGCCCACACCTCAGTGAGTTCCGCGTACGCCATGACGCTGAACTCTTCTTCCGCCGGCTCCGTCTCCAAGCTTACTTCTTTGACAAGGACTCTCCTACCCCCACCGATGACCCCTTTTCCCGTCTTCAACCCTACTCCTTTTCATGGACACCCCGCTCTGGTCTTCTGCCTGCTCTGGATCTCTTTATTGCTAATTGCCGACAGGACATCAACCGTCTTGACTTCACCACACCCTGTTCCAATTCCAACCTCACTCCTTCCGAACGCTCTGCTCTCCGCTCCCTCTGCACCAATCCCAACCTCACTATAAAACCTGCTGATAAGGGGGGAGCTGTTGTTGTCTGGCGTACTGACCTCTACCTGGCCGAGGCACAGCGACAACTCTCTGATACCTCCTCTTATTTACCTCTTGATCATGACCCCACTAAGGAGCACCAGGCCATTGTCTCCTATACCATCACCAACCTTATCAGCTCTGGGGATCTCCCATCCACTGCCACCAACCTCATAGTTCCCACACCGCGCACTTCCCATTTCTACATCCTACCCAAGATCCACAAACCTGCCTGTCCAGGTAGACCTATTGTCTCAGCTTGCTCCTGCCCCACTGAACTCATTTCTGCATACCTTGACACTGCCTTATCCTCCCTTGTTCAATCTCTTCCCACCTATGTTCATGACACTTCTCATGCTTCGAATTTTTTAAATGATTTTAAGTTCCCTGGCCCCCACCGTCTTATTTTCACCATGGATGTCCAGTCCCTATATACCTCCATCCCCCACCGAGATGGTCTCGAAGATCTTCACTTTTTTTTGGATTCCAGACCTAACCAATTCCCCTCTACTACCACGCTCCTCCATCTAGCGGAATTAGTTTAAAAAAGGAAGACATCTCCTTTGTCCTGGAATAAAAAGCCTCATCCTGAGAGCAGATGCAGCAGAGACGGAGGAATTGTGAGAAGGGGATAGCCTTTTTGCCAGAGACGGGGTGGGAAGAGGAATAGTCCAGGTAGCTGTGAGAGTCTGTAGGCTTATAGTAGATATCAGTAGATAGGCCATCTCCAGAGATGGAGACAGAAAGATCAAGAAAGGGGAGGGAGGTGTTGGAAATGGACCAGGTAAATTTGAGGGCAGGGTGAAAGTTGGAGGCAAAGTTAATGAAGTCGACGAGCTCAGCATGCATGCAAGAGGCAGCGCCGATGCAGTCGTCGATGTAGTGAAGTGGGCCTTTTTTTTTTATTGGGTTCCTTGGGATTTTGTGCTTTGTGGCTGCCTGTAAGCAAACAAATCTCAGGGTGTGTAATTTATACATTTTTTGATAATTAATGTACATTGAAATGTTCTCTTTTCAATGGGCGTCTTCTCAGTCTGAATGTCTGATACCTTATATTGAATCCGTGACACAGTCTAGCAGGAGAAACGTTAGCCTGCATCTGGCCAGTCAATCCCTTAATGACATCATCTCATTCTTCTGAACTCTATAAAGTATAAATGCAGTCTAATTAATTTCTCCTTATAAGACAAAACCCCTGTCCCACAATTCAGTCTGGTGGACCTACAAAGCACCCCGTATATTGCAAGCATATCCCTCCTTTGATAGTCTCGACTAGTAAAGACTACCCCAGATGCAGTCTTATCAGGATCCTGTGAAATTGCAGAAATGTATCCTTACTTTTGTTCTCCAAGCTGCTTGCTGTGTCTGTATTTAAATTTTCAGTTTCTTTTGCACAAGGACACCCAGAAACCAATGAAGTTCCAGAAGGTCTTTCAGACGTGCCACACAAGAAGTTATAAAGTGAAATTAAAGCACGGTATCAAGGGAAATATGCATGAAGCAATGAAATATCCAAATAATGTGTCTGAATGTCAAATTGACTAACAACCAAATCAACACACACAAAATGCTGGAGGAACACAGTAGGCCAGACAGCATCTGTGTGAAACACCCTGGTTTCCTTGGCTGTGTAAATCGAGGGAAGACAACCTCCGACCCTGCTGAACGCATGAGGTTGAGGTGCTCTCCCACCCCAAACCCCAGTTTGTATGGATGCTCTGGAATTTGCTATCCTGTTACAACTCAATGCCATGAAACAACAGACAGTACACTGCGTACGATGAAAGGAATTATATTTATGAATCTTAACTGAAGGGTTAGTAAAGAATAACAAAAAGAAAAGAGCCCTTTCTAATTAAACAGTCAAATCTGCTCAAGTTGGAGCTCATCTTGAACTTCTTTGTCACTCATGAGCTGGGCCCTCGGTCAACGTGAAAGCACACACCACCTTCTGAACATCGCTCACAATCCATCTTGAACAAACTGGTCTCCCACGGCTTTACTACTACGACTGGCTCCCCCCATTGTCTTCTCTCCTCATCTTCCACTGAGCAAAAGCCCAAGACCAACGTTATTGACTCTCACCAAGGAAACCTTCCGTTAATTGGATGGCACACGTTCCACTTCATCCCTTATCTTCAATGGTAACCCAAACAAGCTGAAAACAAAGCAAATGAAAACAAACTGCTCTTACACAACTGCCAAAATGAAATGCATACGGCATAACATTAAAAATATGAACCAGGGTTTTAACAATGGAAATGAGTAAACAGTCGAAGTTTTGGGCCTGGACCCTTCATGAGTCCTGATGAAGGGTCTCGGCCCTAAGTGTGGACTGTTTACTCTTTTCCATTGATGCTACCTGGCCTGCTGAAATCCTTCAGCATTTTGTGTATGTTGCTTTGGATTTTCAGCATCTGCACATTTTCTCATGTTTGTAACAACCGAATTGTCTTTGTTCTATGAAATTAAAATATGCGAATTGTGTAATTAATCTGGATGAGATCTAATTAATTCTTACAGAGAACAATTTGACTTATAATTTCCTTCAGCAACTTTTCAATTTCTCTTCAAATTACATTTCATCTTTCTACTTTTTTTTTACCAAATGCATGACCTCCTATATCTCCATGTTACATTTTATCTACTATGTCCTGACCCAACCATTTTGCCTCTCCAGATCATCTTGAAACATTCCTGCAACCCCCTCATAACCCACACAGTCACCAGCTTTGTATTATTATCCATGTGGAAAAAAGTGCAGTGGTTCTGTTACCTATATCATTGGATATGAAATGTGAACAGCTGGGGACTTAGAACTAATCCTACGCTAGTCTTACTAGTTACACCCTTCCAACCTGAGTATGACCTAGTTACTCCTACTCTCCACTTTCTGCTCTTTAACCAGCAAGCTCAATGCATGCTGGTATGTTTCCCTTGCTCCCATGATTTAATATTGTTTCTATTTTGCTAAATAACCTCTTGTGTAGTGCAGAATCAAAGGCCTTCTGAAAGTCAAAATCCACTATATCGATTGGCCCTCCCTTCTCTATTCCTCTGGATGTGACCTCAAAAAAGCCTTACCTATCTACCAAGCATGATTTTCTTTACATTCAGCCATGTGGAAATTTGGAAGATGATGGCCGGTCCATCCACTTTCTCCAGAGCCCCATCTTTCAAAACCCATGAGGTGCAGGTTGTCGGGTGCTGGAAGTTAATGGCGTTCAGTCCTAGGTCCTCTGATATTTTTTCACTAATGCTAGTTTCTTAGAACCCCTCTTTTACTCCCGACCCATCATTCTCCATCATTTCCTGGAGGCTTTTGTGTATTCCATGAAAACAGACACAAAATATTTGTTTAATTTCACTGAAATTTTCTTATTCCACGATTTACTTTTTCCTTCTCAGATCCTTATTAACCTTTGCTGATTTTTTCCTCTTTACACGTCTTGCTTTTAAGCCTGAGTAAGCAAGCACAATGTCAATAAATATTAAGTGCCATTGCACTGAATTCAAAATATACACAGGCCAACCATTTTTCTCTAACACTGTGCTCCCTCTGCTGGCATTACTTGATTTCCCCTTCCTATCTGAAGACTCTCAGCTGAAGCACAATCATTCATTCAGTTCAGGTGCCTTGCTGTTTGGTGTGGGCATCATGTCTCTCCATCTGTCACGGTTCCTGACCCTCTGAATTGTAGTCGTTGCCTCCCCTGTTTCTAACCGTGATGTTAATCCATCTCTCATTCTCATTCTGTCTCTGCCTCTGCTTCTTTCTCCTTCCAGCTTTCCAGTTGTAACTAAATGTTCTAATGTCTCTTTCGCATGATGTGTCCAAAGAATTTTGATTGCTGTTTTTTGATTTTTTTTAAAGTAATGTACGTTTTGTTTTCGTTCTCTGTAGAACTTCTTCGTTGGTTGTCCTGTCCGTATATAATACGCATTGCATTCTTCTGAGGAGCCACATCTCTGCTGCATTGTGTCGGTGCTGTGCAATTGCTCAGCAAAAGGAGGTGTAAGGTGCTCCTTCCGTCCGATAGCCTACAGGTCACCCTTGGGCAAGGTGTAGTACCTGTTTAGCCTGCCAATCAGGGTCATGTGAAGCCATGGTTGGCAGGTGGTGGATGGTTTTAATAAGCAGATTCTACAAGTGGAATTTATGGTTGTAAAACTAAAAACGCTGGGCAGATGAATCTGCTGATCAACGGCCAGGGTTACCCGTCCAGTATAGACACTGCAACTGAGGAAGGCAACGGGAAACCACTTCAGTATTCCTCCCCTGTACAATCATGAACTCAAATCAACTACAAAGTGTGGTGAACTAGATATACCTGTCTGACTGCTCCTGTGGCTCCTCCCACAGACCCCTGTATAAAGGCGACTGTGGGCTGCTGCTCTCCCTCATTTTCCCCAGGATGTAGTGCTGTTTATTCTTCCAGTCAATAAAAGCCGATATCTCACTTCCTAAGTCTCAGCGTGAGTTATTGATGGTGCATCACAAAGCTCAATATTGTGAGTATTACTTGCCTGAACCAAGATAGGATCATAGGGCTGCAGTGGCTGCTGCTCTTTTAAGAGTTTAGAGCTGTATCTCTGGATCTCCTTACAGAACAGCTATGGCATTGACTCAGGCACTGCATTTCTGTAATACCAGTGACAAAGGTTGATGGCCTATCGTGGGCTGATGTTCCGAGAGTATCAGGCAATTCAACCTATCCACCTATGGTCAGGAAGCTAGATCGACCGATGGTCCCAGGAGACTGCAAATGCTGGAATCTGGAGCAAAAAGTTCAAAAGTCAAAGTTCAAAGGGAACTTATTATCTAAGTACTTATATGTCACCATATGCAACCTTGAGATTCACTTTCTTATGGGCATACTCAATAATCTGCTGGAGAAACTCAGCAGTCAAAAAGTATGTGTGGGGCAAGAGGAGGTATTTGTTTTACCTAAAGTCATTTCTTTTTATTACCTTTGAAATGTGAGGAAGCCATTGCTAATGGGTCTACGTAAGTTCGCAGAACAATTTCATTCCCCAATTATCTTCCTTGTTATCTGTAATCATACATTCTCGTCAACTCCCCACAGATGGTGTCACTTCCTCCAGAGCCAGATCAATTTCCAGTTGCCAATCTATCAACCTGCATGTCTTTGCCTTGTAGGAAGAATCCTGGGCACTCGGGGGCAAGCCACACAGTCAGTGGGAAAGCACGCAAACTCGGATAATGTTACCATTTAACCCAGCAACTGGCTGTTTGCCTTGGTGTTGACTATCCAATAATGTCCAGTGTCAGCATTTCCATATCACTTGGGAAACACTGGTATTCCTGCCTCCAGTTTGCTAGACTGTGCCGCCTCTATGTCCTACGGGAGAATGGGAAACTGGTTAAGGTTTTCAGGGCAATCCGTTTGGATGGATCAACTCTCTGCTTGAATAGTGTGAGTTGTAGCTGTGAAACCTGCATCTGCTTCAAGCTTGTACGGATGAGCTGGAACCTATGCACATGATGCATCAGTCTGAGGTGGCTGATGGATGTGTGATGACGGTGTGGGAGCTGAGTCTGGTGGTGCGGCAGGTACCATCTGGCATAAGATGCATTCACCTACATTGAGCTCTTGTGTTCATTCCCTGCAGTGGGTCACAGCCTCCCAGAACTCTGAGAACGCAGGAGGCTTCACTGTCCTGTAGGGAAGGAGGGTAGTTGAGAACTGAACTCAGTGATGAAAACAGTGTGTATGCAGAAGAGCACAA
Source organism: Hemitrygon akajei (assembly GCF_048418815.1). Lineage (NCBI taxonomy): Eukaryota > Metazoa > Chordata > Chondrichthyes > Myliobatiformes > Dasyatidae > Hemitrygon > Hemitrygon akajei. The sequence continues at coordinate 146,693,867 of NC_133130.1, read as the reverse complement.
AACAAAATCTTCAACCTTCCCAAAAATGAGCTGGAGAAGATGCAGTCAGAGAGAACTACAGCACAAAACAGGCCCTTCAGCCCATCTAATCTGTTCCAAGCTGATTATTTACAATCACTGATATTGGACAATTGGTTTCATCTGGTGGGAGGGAAGAACAAGCACGAGAGGATCCAAGATCTATGTTATCAATGGCAGAATCAACTTCTTTACATTTCTTTCATAGAACCGGAATAACCAGCTATCTCTAGACAAATTTGTCTTTATTCTTTTTAAAGATACGCTGAGCAAGAAAGACAATGGAGTGATCTGATTTGAGTTTTTTTATTGAGTCTTGGTACATGCTGGGCAACCTACAGTGTGGGAGCAACGAAGTGAGCCCGTCAAGATGAAAACGCGTGCACTCGAAAACCCACGCGAAAAGAGGGAGCGCTCCCTGCGTATAGGAAGCCCATTCGATTCACTGTGCGATCAATCAGCTGCATGCGCACTTGCCTCATTTTTGCAAATGGTTCCGTTCTCTTGAACTCCATACTTACTTTCTGAACTCTTACTTTGCATTAACAGATTTTAATCTCAGTCAATGAGAAATAAGAGTTTCCAGTGCAATGCAGCGGGGCTTATTGGCATTTGCACACCTATATCCGTACACAATTGTAATGAAAAACTTTCAGTCAATTTACCCTCAACTCTCCATCCCTCTCACTAGAAACCTTACGGCAGAATAAATAAAAGAACGTGCTGGTGACACTCAGTCAGGTAAGAAAAACTGTGATAATACCTCAGGTATATGATCTATCATCAGAAGTAGGAAAAGTTAATGAGAACATGTTTTAAGAATTAGTGCTCAATTCATTTCTACCAAGACAGTCTCTTCTTCCCATACCACCTTCCTGTCTTACCTACCCTACCTTCTGACCTTTTACCAACCAACACCATACAGTATAACCTCAAGACGTAAAAGGCCATTGGCCCACTGAGGCTACCAATGCCTGCTCTCAGTGCCGCCCTGTTCTCGCACGGCTTTTCCCTGTAACCCATGCCTCTCCAATTGCCATCTGCACACTATTGGATCAACCGACCCATATGCCTTTAGGATGTGGGAGGAAACCAGAGCGAACAAGGGAAACCCACGAGCTCATGGGGAGAAGGTGCATACTCCACACAGAGGCCAGGTTCGAACCACAGCTCTGCTAGCTGTGCCACTTTGCCTACCCAGCACTTGCCTAGGGAAACTGTTGATTTGCTTCCATTTCCTCCCAATGGCCGTATATTTAGCACTCACAGTTGTTGGAAAGTACTTTTTTTTTGATATGCCATATAAGGTGAATTAATGTAAGTCTAAAGTTGTATTTTAATCATTTGTACTTTTTAACAAACTCATGTATTTTTCACAAGGTGGCCCATCCCCACTTACTGGCAGAAAACAATATAGCAGTCACGTACACCTTTTCACTTTTCATTGGCTAAGTATTTGCACATTACCCATCATCAAAGCACATACACTTTAGCACATTATCAAAGGATATGGCAAGAAGGCAGGTGTATGGGGTTAGGTGGGATCCATGATCAGACATGATGGAATGGCAGGGCAGACTCGATGGGCTGAATGGCCTAATTCTGCTCTTATGATCTTACCCAGGTGATGTAGTTGTGCAACCATCAGTTGGGTCATTTTATCTAAGGAATTTCTCTTATCTCCATCATACAAGTGATTGATTTTTCAGAGGTGTCATCTTTTATCTGTAGCTTTTGGTTGTTTTTCATTCATTTAGCTTCCTTTCTCTGCTCTTTACTTAGATTGCTTAGTACTTGAATATTTGCTTTTACTTTAAAATAAATGGTTGTTAAGATTTTAAGAATGCTATCCATACGTGACTCCTGGAAAATAAACAGAGATCCAACACAATGCAGTCTCCTATGTGCTGAGGAGAACAAATGGTATTTGTATTGGTATTTGCTTATTATTGTCGCATGTGCCAAGATACAGTGAAAGCTTGTCTTGCGTACTGTTCATACAGATGAAATCATTACACGGTGCTTTGAGGCAGAAAGGGGCATAGTGAACATAGCCTTGTGCATGGGAGGAAATATCTAACTGATTTATAGAGTTCTTCAAAGAGGTAACCAGTAAAGTTGATAAAGGAAATGCAGTGGATATTGTCTGCATGGACTTTAGCAACACCTTTGTCAAAGTCCCACATAGGAGGCTGGTCAAGAAGGTTCAGTCACTCGGCATTCAGGATGAGGTAGTAAATTGGATTAGACATTGGTTTCATGGGAGAAGACTGAGAGTGGTTGTAGATGGTTCCCTCTTTGTCTGGAGGGCTGTGACTAGTGATGTACCATGGAATTTGATGCTAGGTCCATTGTTGTTCGTCATCTATAATTAGTGATCTAAATGATAAAGTAGTGAACTGGATAAGTGAATTTGCAGACGACTCCAAGATTAGGGGCATAGTGGAGAGTGGGGAAGATTATCAAATCTTGTATTGAGATTTGGACCAAATGGAAAATGGGCTCAAAGTAGTAGATGGAATTTATTGCAGACAAATGCAAGGAATTGCACTTTGGAAGGAGAAACCAAGGTATCACTCGCATGGACACTGAGTTGAGACTTAGAACAGAGGGGTCTGAGAGTACAGATCCATAATTTCTTGAGAGTCGCATCACAGGAAGATAAGGTCATAAAGAGAGCTCTGGCACATTGGCCTTCATAAATCAAAGTGTTGAGCTTTGATGTGATGATGAAGTTGGTGCAGGCTAACTTGGAGGATTGTGTACAATTCTGCTCATCTACCTGCAGGAAAGGTATCAACAAGATTGAAGGAACACAGAGACAATTTACATGGAAATTGCTGGGACTTGAGGACCTAGGTTATAGGGAAAAGTTGAACAGGATAGAACTTTATTCCCTGGCGTGAGGAAGAATGAGAGAAGGTTTGATAGAGGTATTCAAAATTATGAGGAGTATAGGGAGGGTAAATGTGATCAGTAAAAACTCTTCTCTGGCTTCCAGCTAGTACAGGTATCGATTTTAACCGACTTATTGATAACAAGCTCTGTCATCTTCATCAGGGATGATACCTAGGTATGCCTACTCCAGTGGTATACATACCCCTGTTGTCCATCCCTCCTGATTGGTTAGTAATCATCCAATCATGTTTCCACAGTCCCACCTTGTTTTACAGTCAAATTACAGTTCTTACTTGGAGCGAGAGCTTTGTCTTTGTTAAAATTCTTTTTCTCCAGCTTTATTTCAATGGCTTCCTTCACCGGGTGGTCCCAAAAGCCATTGGCGCAGCACAGTAGTTTTATGCCATCAAAGTCATAGGATTGACTGTCTCCATCCTATTCCCACCCTGCCATCACTGTTCTTAGACTCCAAGATCATTCCAACAAACTTTAATGTTATTTTGAGAAACAGTACCTGATGCACCATCAATAACTCACGCTGAGACTTAGGAAGTGAGATATCGGCTTTTATTGACTGGAAGAATAAACAGCACTACATCCTGGGGAAAATGAGGGAGAGCAGCAGCCCACAGTCGCCTTTATACAGGGGTCTGTGGGAGGAGCCACAGGAGCAGTCAGCAGGGTCTGTGGGAGGAGCCACAGGAGCAGTCAGACAGGTATATCTAGTTCACCACATTCACCCCCCCTTTGTTTAAAAAAAAGTCCCCAAGTATATTTACAGGTTAAGTCTATCAGGTGGTCGAATCGTTCGCTGCGATCTACGTAGCTCCGGCTGCAATTGCACAGGTGCCGGAGGTGGTGATGGCACAGGTGCCGGAGGTGGTGTTTGCACCGGAGGCGGAGAGTGGGTTGGTTCTGTCCCAACAGGAGGTGTCAGGGATCCCTCGCGTGTGAGCGAGGTCCCTGGAATAGACGCGTACGAGATGCCCGGTACATGAGCGTCGTGAGGAGTCTGGGTGTGGCACGGTGTGTGCGGTGTCACCTCGGGTACAGGGTTCATAGTTACCGTGGAGTGTACGGGGTAGTGGTCTGCTGCTCCGGCGGGCGCCAGGTCGCGGACAGAGACCGTGTCCTCCCGCCCATCAGGCAAGACCACTTAGGCATACTGGGGATTAGCATGTAGGAGGTGAACCCTCTCGACCAGCGGGGAGTACTTATTACTCCTCGCATGTTTACGTAGCAGCACTGGCCCCAGGGACGTCAGCCAAACTGGTAGGGTGGTCCCAGTGACAGACTTCCTGGGAAAAGAGAATAGGCGTTCGTGAGGGGTGGCATTAGTGGACGTACACAACAGGGAGCGGATAGAGTGGAGTGCCTCAGGGAGGACCTCCTGCCATCGGGAGACCGGCAACCCTTTTGACTTAAGGGCTAAAAGTGTGGCCTTCCACACTGTGGCATTCTCCCTCTCCACCTGGCCATTCCCCCGGGGATTATAACTCGTGGTTTGACTAGTAGCAATGCCCCTAGCTAGCAGGAACCGGCGCAACTCGTCACTCATAAAGGAGGACCCTCTATCACTGTGGACATAGCAGGGATATCCGAACAGAGTGAAGAGCTGTCGCAGGGCTTTTATGACGGACGTGGTAGTAGTGTCGGGGCAGGGAATGGCAAAGGGGAATCGCAAGTACTCGTCAATAATACTGAGAAAATAGACATTGCGGTCGGTGGAGGGAAGGGGGCCCTTAAAGTCAACACTCAGTCGCTCAAAAGGGCGGGTGGCCTTGACAAGTTGCGCAGTTTCAGGACGGTAGAAGTGCGGTTTGCACTCAGCGCAGATTTGGCAGTCCCTGGTCATCGTCCTGATGTCCTCCAGGGAGTACGGCAAGTTCCGGGCTTTCACGAAATGGTAAAATCGGGTGACCCCCGGATGGCAAAGTTGTGCATGAAGGGCGTATAGCTGGTCGAGCTGTGCACTAGCACAGGTTCCCCGGGATAGGGCATCAGGGGGCTCATTGAGTCTGCCAGGCCGGTACAGGATATCATAGTTGTAGGTGGAGAGTTCTATTCTCCACCGCAAAATTTTATCATTTTTGATTTTGCCCCGCTGTTGATTGCTGAACATGAATGCAACCGAGCGCTGGTCGGTCAGCAAGGTGAACCTTTTGCCGGCGAGATAGTGCCTCCAGTGCCTAATAGCTTCCACTATGGCCTGGGCTTCTTTCTCCACCGCGGAGTGCCGAAGTTCAGAGCCTTGAAGGGTACGAGAAAAAAACGCCACTGGTCTGCCTTCCTGATTGAGGGTAGCAGCCAGCGCGACGTCAGAGGCGTCACTCTCTACTTGGAAGGGAATGGTCTCGTCCACCGCGTGCTTTGGCAATGTCCCCTTTAATGCAGCTGAAGGCCGCGCGGGCCTCGGCAGAGAGGGGAAAAGTGGTAGACTTGACCAGGGGGCGGGCCTTGTCTGCGTAATGGGGGACCCATTGGGCGTAATAGGAAAAAAAACCCAGGCACCGCCAGAGGGCCTTGGGAGTGGTGGGAAGAGGGAGTTCTAACAGGGGGCGCATACGGTCGGGGTCAGGGCCAATGACCCCATTCTCCACGACATACCCAAGGATAGCGAGTCGTGTGGTTCTGTACACACACTTGTCCTTGTTATAAGTGAGGTTCAAAGCTTCGGCCACTTGGAAAAATCGTTGGAGGTTGGCGTCGTGATCCGACCAGTCGCGACCACAGATGGTGATGTTATCTAGATAGGGAAATGTGGCCTTCAGTTTGAACTTAACTTATAGGCTTTCAAAACCAAATCTGAATTCAACAATTTCAGATAACCACCATTTCCAGTCTTAGTATTTCCAGCACCTTCATTCTTTTTCTTTTGTTTTATTTCTTTATTTTATTAATCAGCTGTTTACATGTCTTTCAAATGTTTTGCCATCCAATGATGCTTTTACCATCGTTGTTCAGACTAGTCCTTCTCCCTTTCCTCCTTTAAGATCAGCTGGTTTCTACCTGTTGGATCTGGAGATGGTATTGTCCAGAAGGTTCTTCAGAAGTCAAGAATGAGGTGTAAATCTTGAGGGTACAGCTATTCATTAGATGCTCATAACAAAGAAACAACAGTAACCAACTCTCTCCACCGTCAGTAAGAAAGAATCAAGGATCTCACCTCGTGGTCATCTCAATACTGAAAACCAGCTCAAGGCAGAGAGATAAGAAAATTCTTTTGATAAGAACAGCCTATGAGTTATGAGGACCACACAGACAAATGAACTGCAGCAATATACCAAACCAGCTATACTGAAAATGACTAAAATTTTTCTGAACATTTACAAACAAGTGATTAATATAAACATAAAAGCAACCATAAAGAAAGTTCAACTATTTAGACCCTAATTCAACACCCCCTATTATGAACTTTGTTTTTCTTCTCTTTTCCCCTTGCCCCTTGTAGGAGCCATGCGTCTGTTTTCTGTCTGCATTATATTCTGTGCTGTGCGTTATTATGATAGTCATGTGGGTGGGGGTGTGGTAAAAGCCAATGGTTTAGTTATGTATTCATGCTTCGTCTGGGGCAGGTTAGAGCTGTACCTTATAATTTGGCTTATCTTGTACTTTTCCCATTTACAATGAAACCATCAAGCTGAAACATTAATAAAAACACAAAATGCTGGCAGAACTCAGCAGGCCAGACAGCATCTATGGGATGAAGTAGTGACAACGTTTTGGGCCGAAACCCTTCATCAGGATCCTTCTTCCTTCACCCTCCTTCCTTCTGATAGCAATGAGAACAAGGCATGTCCTGGGTGGTGTACACAGAGTTCCAGCTGTGGCCAAGCCAATGATACACTCTGAGCTCAGTTCATGAACGCTAATGATTTAAGACATCAGACTTTACTTGATGTTCCTGTGAATCAATGAGGATTCTGCATTGCCAGTCTCCTGTATTCATTTTAATTGATTCCCTTCCTAAATGAAAGCAAGGAACAAAGGAAGCAGGGAGTGGTATTGGTTAGGAACGAACATGGCAATGCACCAGATCATGTCTGGTGTATTAAATCCAGACCGGATGAAGGATCTCGCCCCGAACTGTCAGCTATCTACTTCCTTTCATGGATGCTGCCTGACCTGCCGAGTTTCTCCATTTTTTTGTGGGGTTGCTCCAGATTCCAGCACTTGCAATCTCTTGTGTCAATGCACCGGCTGCACTTGCCATTGAAAAGTTAAGGAGAAACCTTTGCGAGTCACAACAATTATGAGGGGTATAGATAGGGTAAGTACATCCAGGCTTTTTTTCCACTGAGGATGGGTGAGACTAGAATTAGAGGTCACAGGTTACAGATGAAAGGTGAAATATTTAAGAGAAACCTGGGGGAGGGTGTGGGGCGACTCTTCTCCACTCTGAGGATGGTGACAGTGTGGAACGAGCTGCCAGCAAAAGTGGTGGAAGTGATTCTATTTCAACATGTAAGAGAAATTTGTACAAGTACAGTACATGGATGAGAGGGGTTTGGAGGCTATGGTCCAGGTACATGTCAATGGGACTAGGTAGAATAATAGTTCAGTACAGACTAGATGGGTGAAAGGGTTTGTTTCTGTGCCATTGTGCTCTATGACTCTGATTGTTGTTTACAAAAATCCCAGACAAGGCTTAACCGTTGAGTCACGTCCTCTGATGTTACCCATTTGGCTGAATATTAATTTTCTGAAGCACTTCATTCTGCTGCTATAAACATACATTCTGAAGGGAGACAACATTACTGTTGTATCAACATGGTAGAAATACCAAAGGGAAGGAATGTGTAACATAGGACGGATCCGCCTCATCGAAACAGAATCTCCTATAGAGGTAATCAACAACTGAGGAGTGAAGCATTGCTGGACCTGCAAGGACACAGGATGTGTGCAGGGAGTTGTCAGAGGGAATGAATACAATCCGATATTTGGGAATGGGGTGTCAGTAGTGTCAGTGGGCAGTGTGTGTGTTTTTTTTCGCTATTGGAAGGACTGCTGGACCAAATGTATCAGCTGCTGGCAAGAACAATACAAACCACGATATACTCCCAGAGATGAGGCAGACAGGCCCTCTGGTCAAAGAAGTTCACTGCACAGAAAGAAGACACAAGAGTTGACTTCAAGTTAATCCAACACTGCTGCAAGTCTTGGCTGCTCAAGTTTTCATCCAATTAATGTGGAAATATGGTTAGTGTTTCTCCTCCACTGCCCTTCCAGACGCCTTTTGTGAGTGATATCGTTCTTTCTGAACTCCCCTCTAATCTCTTCACCAATTCAATTAAAGCTATATGTGATTGGACGGTAATCTCAGTAGGATGCAGAGGTAGGTCATCTGTTCAACCCTTCTAGCTGAATATGGTTGTGAGTCTTCAGCCTTTTTAACACCCATAGAGTCATACAGCAAGGAAACAGGCTATTCAGACCAATTTGTACATCCAGCCAATGTGGTCACCTAAGCCCGTCCCATGTGCCCATAATTGGCCTCCATCCCCCTAAACCTTTCCTATCCATATCTCTTTCAAATGTTGTTATTATACCTGCCTCCTCTGGCAGCTCATTCCATATGAACAGGACTTCACTTCCAGATGAGCTCTGGGTGGAAAAAGTTGCCCCTCAGATCTCTTTTAAATCTTTTTCCTTTTTACTTTATACCTATGCCCCCTTGTTTTTATGGTTCTCTTTTTGGGGGAAAAAGACAATATGCATTCCCTATCTACTGCATGCCCCTCATGATTTGTATACCTTTCCATATGATCGCCTTCTAGTTTCCTACAATGGGCCGAGCCCCACCGACTTTGAGGATGGGGATATCCTTGGTTGTTTGTCCCGACAAAATCATTCAGAGTCTTCCCCAACCAGAACCCTGGGATGAACCATGAGATCCACAATCTGCTGAGGGCCAGATCAGAGGCATTCAATTCTGGCGACCAAGAAGGTTGCAACAGGTCCAGGCATGATCTCCAGAAAGCCATCTCATGGGTGGCATGGCAATTCTGGACGAAACAAATCACTGAAAGATCTCACTAGTAGTGGCAGGCCTTGAATGCTATCACCTCTTATAAAGTTAAATCAAACAACAGTGGGTTTTACTTCCATATGAACTTACTGCCTTCTGTGCTCACTTTGACAGTCAAAAGGTGGAGGAACCATTGCAAACTCCCACAGCCCTGATGGACCTTTGAGTTCAGTCTCTGAGGCCAGCGCGTGAGCATCTTTCAGGAGGGTGAACCCGTGGAAAGCCCTAATGGGGTTAGCTAGCAAAGTACTAAAGACCTGTGCTGATCAATTGGCTGGAGTGTTCACTGAGATCCTTAACCCCTCACTTTGACAGTCTGAGGTACCCATCTGCTGTATACCCATCATGTTACAGTACATGGATGAGAGGGGTTTGGAGGCTATGGTCCAGGTACATGTCAATGGGACTAGGTAGAATAATAGTTCAGTACAGACTAGATGGGTGAAAGGGTTTGTTTCTGTGCCATTGTGCTCTATGACTCTGATTGTTGTTTACAAAAATCCCAGACAAGGCTTAACCGTTGAGTCACCTTCTCTGATGTTACCCATTTGGCTGAATATTAATTTTCTGAAGCACTTCATTCTGCTGCTATAAACATACATTCTGAAGGGAGACAACATTACTGTTGTATCAACATGGTAGAAATACCAAAGGGAAGGAATGTGTAACATAGGACGGATCCGCCTCATCGAAACAGAATCTCCTATAGAGGTAATCAACAACTGAGGAGTGAAGCATTGCTGGACCTGCAAGGACACAGGATGTGTGCAGGGAGTTGTCAGAGGGAATGAATACAATCCGATATTTGGGAATGGGGTGTCAGTAGTGTCAGTGGGCAGTGTGTGTGTTTTTTTTCGCTATTGGAAGGACTGCTGGACCAAATGTATCAGCTGCTGGCAAGAACAATACAAACCACGATATACTCCCAGAGATGAGGCAGACAGGCCCTCTGGTCAAAGAAGTTCACTGCACAGAAAGAAGACACAAGAGTTGACTTCAAGTTAATCCAACACTGCTGCAAGTCTTGGCTGCTCAAGTTTTCATCCAATTAATGTGGAAATATGGTTAGTGTTTCTCCTCCACTGCCCTTCCAGACGCCTTTTGTGAGTGATATCGTTCTTTCTGAACTCCCCTCTAATCTCTTCACCGATTCAATTAAAGCTATATGTGATTGGACGGTAATCTCAGTAGGATGCAGAGGTAGGTCATCTGTTCAACCCTTCTAGCTGAATATGGTTGTGAGTCTTCAGCCTTTTTAACACCCATAGAGTCATACAGCAAGGAAACAGGCTATTCAGACCAATTTGTACATCCAGCCAATGTGGTCACCTAAGCCCGTCCCATGTGCCCATAATTGGCCTCCATCCCCCTAAACCTTTCCTATCCATATCTCTTTCAAATGTTGTTATTATACCTGCCTCCTCTGGCAGCTCATTCCATATGAACAGGACTTCACTTCCAGATGAGCTCTGGGTGGAAAAAGTTGCCCCTCAGATCTCTTTTAAATCTTTTTCCTTTTTACTTTATACCTATGCCCCCTTGTTTTTATGGTTCTCTTTTTGGGGGAAAAAGACAATATGCATTCCCTATCTACTGCATGCCCCTCATGATTTGTATACCTTTCCATATGATCGCCTTCTAGTTTCCTACAACGGGCCGAGCCCCACCGACTTTGAGGATGGGGATATCCTTGGTTGTTTGTACCGACAAAATCATTCAGAGTCTTCCCCAACCAGAACCCTGGGATGAACCACGAGATCCACAATCTGCTGAGGGCCAGATCAGAGGCATTCAATTCTGGCGACCAAGAAGGTTGCAACAGGTCCAGGCATGATCTCCAGAAAGCCATCTCATGGGTGGCATGGCAATTCTGGACGAAACAAATCACTGAAAGATCTCACTAGTAGTGGCAGGCCTTGAATGCTATCACCTCTTATAAAGTTAAATCAAACAACAGTGGGTTTTACTTCCACATGAACTTACTGCCTTCTGTGCTCACTTTGACAGTCAAAAGGTGGAGGAACCATTGCAAACTCCCACAGCCCTGATGGACCTTTGAGTTCAGTCTCTGAGGCCAGCGCGTGAGCATCTTTCAGGAGGGTGAACCCGTGGAAAGCCCTAATGGGGTTAGCTAGCAAAGTACTAAAGACCTGTGCTGATCAATTGGCTGGAGTGTTCACTGAGATCCTTAACCCCTCACTTTGACAGTCTGAGGTACCCATCTGCTGTATACCCATCATGTTACAGTACATGGATGAGAGGGGTTTGGAGGCTATGGTCCAGGTACATGTCAATGGGACTAGGTAGAATAATAGTTCAGTACAGACTAGATGGGTGAAAGGGTTTGTTTCTGTGCCATTGTGCTCTATGACTCTGATTGTTGTTTACAAAAATCCCAGACAAGGCTTAACCGTTGAGTCACCTTCTCTGATGTTACCCATTTGGCTGAATATTAATTTTCTGAAGCACTTCATTCTGCTGCTATAAACATACATTCTGAAGGGAGACAACATTACTGTTGTATCAACATGGTAGAAATACCAAAGGGAAGGAATGTGTAACATAGGACGGATCCGCCTCATCGAAACAGAATCTCCTATAGAGGTAATCAACAACTGAGGAGTGAAGCATTGCTGGACCTGCAAGGACACAGGATGTGTGCAGGGAGTTGTCAGAGGGAATGAATACAATCCGATATTTGGGAATGGGGTGTCAGTAGTGTCAGCGGGCAGTGTGTGTGTTTTTTTTCGCTATTGGAAGGACTGCTGGACCAAATGTATCAGCTGCTGGCAAGAACAATACAAACCACGATATACTCCCAGAGATGAGGCAGACAGGCCCTCTGGTCAAAGAAGTTCACTGCACAGAAAGAAGACACAAGAGTTGACTTCAAGTTAATCCAACACTGCTGCAAGTCTTGGCTGCTTAAGTTTTCATCCAATTAATGTGGAAATATGGTTAGTGTTTCTCCTCCACTGCCCTTCCAGACGCCTTTTGTGAGTGATATCGTTCTTTCTGAACTCCCCTCTAATCTCTTCACCGATTCAATTAAAGCTATATGTGATTGGACGGTAATCTCAGTAGGATGCAGAGGTAGGTCATCTGTTCAACCCTTCTAGCTGAATATGGTTGTGAGTCTTCAGCCTTTTTAACACCCATAGAGTCATACAGCAAGGAAACAGGCTATTCAGACCAATTTGTACATCCAGCCAATGTGGTCACCTAAGCCCGTCCCATGTGCCCATAATTGGCCTCCATCCCCCTAAACCTTTCCGATCCATATCTCTTTCAAATGTTGTTATTGTACCTGCCTCCTCTGGCAGCTCATTCCATATGAACAGGACTTCACTTCCAGATGAGCTCTGGGGGGAAAAAGTTGCCCCTCAGATCTCTTTAAAATCTTTTTCCTTTTTACTTTATACCTATGCCCCCTTGTTTTTATGGTTCTCTTTTGGGGGGGGAAAGACAATGTGCATTCCCTATCTACTGCATGCCCCTCATGATTTGTATACCTTTCCATATGATCGCCTTCTAGTTTCCTACAACGGGCCGAGCCCCACCGACTTTGAGGATGGGGATATCCTTGGTTGTTTGTACCGACAAAATCATTCAGAGTCTTCCCCAACCAGAACCCTGGGATGAACCACGAGATCCACAATCTGCTGAGGGCCAGATCAGAGGCATTCAATTCTGGCGACCAAGAAGGTTGCAACAGGTCCAGGCATGATCTCCAGAAAGCCATCTCATGGGTGGCATGGCAATTCTGGACGAAACAAATCACTGAAAGATCTCACTAGTAGTGGCAGGCCTTGAATGCTATCACCTCTTATAAAGTTAAATCAAACAACAGTGGGTTTTACTTCCACATGAACTTACTGCCTTCTGTGCTCACTTTGACAGTCAAAAGGTGGAGGAACCATTGCAAACTCCCACAGCCCTGATGGACCTTTGAGTTCAGTCTCTGAGGCCAGCGCGTGAGCATCTTTCAGGAGGGTGAACCCGTGGAAAGCCCTAATGGGGTTAGCTAGCAAAGTACTAAAGACCTGTGCTGATCAATTGGCTGGAGTGTTCACTGAGATCCTTAACCCCTCACTTTGACAGTCTGAGGTACCCATCTGCTGTATACCCATCATGTTACAGTACATGGATGAGAGGGGTTTGGAGGCTATGGTCCAGGTACATGTCAATGGGACTAGGTAGAATAATAGTTCAGTACAGACTAGATGGGTGAAAGGGTTTGTTTCTGTGCCATTGTGCTCTATGACTCTGATTGTTGTTTACAAAAATCCCAGACAAGGCTTAACCGTTGAGTCACCTTCTCTGATGTTACCCATTTGGCTGAATATTAATTTTCTGAAGCACTTCATTCTGCTGCTATAAACATACATTCTGAAGGGAGACAACATTACTGTTGTATCAACATGGTAGAAATACCAAAGGGAAGGAATGTGTAACATAGGACGGATCCGCCTCATCGAAACAGAATCTCCTATAGAGGTAATCAACAACTGAGGAGTGAAGCATTGCTGGACCTGCAAGGACACAGGATGTGTGCAGGGAGTTGTCAGAGAGAATGAATACAATCCGATATTTGGGAATGGGGTGTCAGTAGTGTCAGCGGGCAGTGTGTGTGTTTTTTTTCGCTATTGGAAGGACTGCTGGACCAAATGTATCAGCTGCTGGCAAGAACAATACAAACCACGATATACTCCCAGAGATGAGGCAGACAGGCCCTCTGGTCAAAGAAGTTCACTGCACAGAAAGAAGACACAAGAGTTGACTTCAAGTTAATCCAACACTGCTGCAAGTCTTGGCTGCTTAAGTTTTCATCCAATTAATGTGGAAATATGGTTAGTGTTTCTCCTCCACTGCCCTTCCAGACGCCTTTTGTGAGTGATATCGTTCTTTCTGAACTCCCCTCTAATCTCTTCACCGATTCAATTAAAGCTATATGTGATTGGACGGTAATCTCAGTAGGATGCAGAGGTAGGTCATCTGTTCAACCCTTCTAGCTGAATATGGTTGTGAGTCTTCAGCCTTTTTAACACCCATAGAGTCATACAGCAAGGAAACAGGCTATTCAGACCAATTTGTACATCCAGCCAATGTGGTCACCTAAGCCCGTCCCATGTGCCCATAATTGGCCTCCATCCCCCTAAACCTTTCCGATCCATATCTCTTTCAAATGTTGTTATTGTACCTGCCTCCTCTGGCAGCTCATTCCATATGAACAGGACTTCACTTCCAGATGAGCTCTGGGGGGAAAAAGTTGCCCCTCAGATCTCTTTAAAATCTTTTTCCTTTTTACTTTATACCTATGCCCCCTTGTTTTTATGGTTCTCTTTTGGGGGGGGAAAGACAATGTGCATTCCCTATCTACTGCATGCCCCTCATGATTTGTATACCTTTCCATATGATCGCCTTCTAGTTTCCTACAACGGGCCGAGCCCCACTGACTTTGAGGATGGGGATATCCTTGGTTGTTTGTCCCCACAAAATCATTCAGAGTCTTCCCCAACCAGAACCCTGGGATGAACCATGAGATCCACAATCTGCTGAGGGCCAGATCAGAGGCATTCAATTCTGGCGACCAAGAAGGTTGCAACAGGTCCAGGCATGATCTCCAGAAAGCCATCTCATGGGTGGCATGGCAATTCTGGACGAAACAAATCACTGAAAGATCTCACTAGTATTGGCAAGCCTTGAATGCTATCACCTCTTATAAAGTTAAATCAAACCACAGTGGGCTTTGCTTCCATATGAACTTACTGCCTTCTGTGCTCACTTTGACAGTCAAAAGGTGGAGGAACCATTGCAAACTCCCACAGCCCTGATGGACCTTTGAGTTCAGTCTCTGAGGCCAGCGCGTGAGCATCCTTCAGGAGAGTGAACCCGTGGAAAGCCCTAATGGGGTTAGCTAGCAAAGTACTAAAGACCTGTGCTGATCAATTGGCTGGAGTGTTCACTGAGATCCTTAACCCCTCACTTTGACAGTCTGAGGTACCCATCTGCTTCAAGTAGGCTTCAATTATACGGGAGCCTAAGAAGAACGTGGTAACCTGCCACATTGACTATCATCCAGTAGCACTTAGATCCACGGTGATTAAGTGTTTTGAGAGTTTCTTGATGGTGCATATCCACTCCTGTCTGAGAAGCAACATGGATCTGCACCAATTTGCCTACTGAAGCAACAGGTCTACGGTAGATGCCATCTCATTGGATCCTCATTCAACACCTGGGCAACAAAGATGCATACATCTGGATGCTCTTTATTGACTACAGCTCAGTACTCAATAACATCATTCCCTCTAAACTAATCAATAAGCTTCAAGATCTTGGCTTCAATACCTCCTTGTGAAATTGGATCCTCAATTTCCTCAATTGCAGACCCCAGTCAGTTCAGATTGGGAACAACATCTCCTCCACAATCTCCATCAGCACAAGTGCACCATAAGACTATGTGCTTAGCCCCCTGCTCTACTCACTTTACTCTTATGACTGTGAAGTTAAGCACAGCTCCGATGCCATATTTAAGTTTACTGATGACACCACTGTCATAGGCCAAATCATAGGTGTGACAAATCAGCATATAGCAGGGAGATTGAAAATCTGGTTGAGTGGTGCCACAACAACAACCTCTTATTCAATGCCAGCAAGAGCAAGGAACTGATAATTGACTTCAGGAGGAGGTAACCAAAGGTCCATGAGTCAGTCCTTATTGCAGGATCAGAGTTGGAGAGGGTCAGCAACTTTAAATTCCTCGGTGTTACCATTTCAGAGGACGTGTTCTGGGCCCAGCACATAAGTGCAATTACAAAGAAAGCATGGCAGCACCTCTACTTTCTTAGGAGTCTGTGGAGTTTCGGCAGGTCATCTAAAACTTTAACAAATTTCTATAGATGAGTGATGGAAAATATATTGGCTGTCTACATCACAGTCTGGAATGGAAACACTAATGTCCTTGAATGGAAAATCCTACAATAAGTAATGGTTTTGCCCCAGTCCATCATGAGTAGAATCCTCCCCATTATTGAGCATCTCTACGTGGAGTGTTGTCGCAGGAAAGCAGAATCCATTATCAGGGAACCCACCACCCAGGTCATGTTCTCTTCTCACTGCTACAACCAGGAAGAAGGTAGAACAGCCTTAGGACCCACACCCCAGGTTCTGGAACAGTTACTACCCCTCAATTATCAAGCTCTTGAACCAAAGGGTTTAACGTCACTCAACTTCACTTGCCCCATCATTGAAATGTTCCCACAACCTATGGACCTACTTTCAAAGACCCTTCATAACATGTTCTCAATATTTATTGCTTTGCTTATTTCTTTGTTATTATTATTTCTTTCTTTTTGTATTTGCACAGTTTGTTGTCTTTTGCACTCTAATCGAATACCCAAGTTGGTGTGGTCTTTCATTGATTCTATTATGGTTATTATTCTATTATGGATTTATTGAGTATGCCTGCAAGAAAATGAATCTCAGGGCTGTGTATGGTGATATATGTATTTTGTTAATAAATTTGCTTTGAACTTTGAAACAATCATAGAGCAGGAGAAAGGAAGGATGAATGACAGTTGGAACCAGAGGAGAGCTGGGGTGGGGGGGGGGGGTGTGGGGGAGGTAACCTGTGTGTGAATTTGATGTATGGGGAAGTGGGAAAAGGATGAAGATGGGGTGAAGGGGTCTGGGGTAGGGTGGGAGTGTGTTCCCAACTTCACACATAGGTTCCCCCCCCCACCACCCCAACACTCACGTCACGTCCAGTTCCAACTGTTGTTCACCTCTCCCTTCTCCTCTAATAGTTCACATCCTCGCCTCATTTACTTAGACCATAAGATCATAAAACATAGCAGAAATAGGCTATTTGGCCCATCAAATCTGCTCTGCCATTTTATCATGCTGATTTATTAAACCTTTCAAACCCATTCTTCTGCCTTCTCTCCGTAACTTATCAGATTCTAGCACTGGGGCTCTTGCTTATCTTCCTTCAGCGGCTATATCCCATCTTTACACTCCCATTCACCCTGCTTGGTTCCATCTGTTATCTCATATTTTCTTCTTGCTCCTTGTCTGCTTCCATCTATCATTCACCTGCCACAGGCTTCAAACTCCACCCCTACCGATTTACAATCTTACACCTTTCCTCAGTTCACCAATCACCTTAGCATCTAATTGTGCTTCTCCCTGTGCTGGTCTCCACTCTCCACTCTCAGTCCTGGCCCAAAGCATCAACACATTCTTCCCTCCCACTGATGCTGCTTGATCCACTGAGTTCGTGCAACAAAAAATTTTGTTTGTTTAACTTTCTATTCTCTGTGGTTTGATGAGATTCTTCCCTCCTCCAGAAGGGGACAGAAAAACACCACGCTAGACTTTGACTGAACTCCCAAACAAGTACAGTATATTAAATCGTAGCACAACAACGAATTTTATCAGCAATATTCCTTGCCTTTTTTTCAATATATGCTGCAATTAATTTGTGCTTTGTGTGGTAAAAATTGAATTCCTGACTGCCCTGTTAAAATGCATTACATGAAAGTGAAAAAATAAAAACGGTCTAACCTTGGAGGGCTGAGCTTAGTCAAGATGGCACTAAACAGTGACTCCTATGTTTGCATTTTCGGGAAAAGCTCTACTTCCACCTTTAATATCTCTGTTTTCCCTTTCAGGGTTCTTTTGAAGACCCTGACCTGGAGTTACACGCTGACTTTGGTTCTTTGCAGGAATGGGATCCGCTCTCGAGGTGTCATGACTAGCTGTTACCTGACATGTCAAGGGCACGGCCTAAGAGTTTGGCTCACCATTGGAGGCCTGGGATCTCGGGGCTCTAGAGATGGGCGGATCGAAGGTCAGTGTCTCAGACCAGTGTGTTGTGGGAGCTGGAAGATCTTTGTCTTTATGCTCAGAGACCCGAGATCTCTGGGCACAGAGCTCGGACAAAGCAACACAATGGACTTTTAACATCGTAAACAAGTGCGTTGTTTGTTACGTCTCCCCTCTCGCTGTGAAACGGAAACATCTCTTTCTCCCTTATTAGGGAGAGAGAGAACCTGTAGTACGTTGAATACCAGGTGAACACATAGTCTTTGGAGTACTGCAAGTCTGCGTCTTTGCTATTGCCTTTGCTGCACGCTTAAGCGCTTGGTGCCAATGCGTTTTTTTGCCGGTGTGGGAGGAGGGATCGTTGCTTGCTGATGCTTACGCGCGGGAGGGAGGGGAGCTGGTAGGGATTTTGGGGTTCTAACATTTAACTGTCATTAAACCATGCGAGTCTCCTCCCAAACCTTCCGGCACCGAACAACATGGTCCCGAACCGACGGTACCGCGATCTCTTCTTCCTGAGCGGGGAACAGCGGGGGTTGGTACCCAAGAGAGCACTCGAACGGGGACCTCCCAATGGCAGAGCTCACCAGGGAGTTGTGGGCGTACTCAACCCACGGGAGATGGGCGCTCCAGGTTGTCGGGTGGTTTGCCGTTACGCAACGTAACGTCGCCTCCAGGTCCTGGTTGACCCGTTCCGTCTGCCCGTTCATCTGGGGGTGGAAGCCGGATGACAGGCTGGCCGTTGCTCCTAGGGCTCGACAGAAGGCTCTCCATACCTGCGAGATGAACTGGGGATCCCGATCGGAGAGGATGTCCGTGGGGATTCCATGGAGGCGGAGGACGTGGCAGACTAGAAGATCTGTGGTTTCTTGCGAGGATGGGAGTTTAGGGAGGGCCGCAAAATGCACTGCCTTGGAGAATCGGTCTACCACGGTGAGGACAGTTGTGTTTCCGCGGGAAGGGGGTAGACCGGTGACGAAGTCTAAAGCGACATGGGAGCAGGGACGCCCAGGTACAGGTAGGGGACGGAGTAATCCCGCAGGTGGCCAATGGGTGGCTTTTCCACGGGCGCAGACGGAACATGCGGAAACATAGGAATGGGTGTCAGCGTCCACGAAGGGCCACAAGAAATGCCTCTTCAGGAGGGTCAGGGTCCGATCGACTCTGGGATGGCAGGCGAAGTGAGAAGTGTGCCTCCATTGTAGGACGTGTGATCGAACAGCATCGGGTACAAAGAGGCGACTGGGAGGTCCGGTGCCTGGGGCGGGTTGTGTCCTTTGGGCCTCTTTGACTCTGGACTCGATCTCCCAGGTGAGGGCAGCCACTATACAGGATGGTGGAAGAATGGTTTCGGGGTTGGGAAGGTCCTCCTCGGAATTGTATTGGCGGGAGAGGGCATCGGGCTTTCCATTCTTGGACCCCGGACGATAGGTGAGGGAGAACCTGAACCGGCCAAAAAATAATGCCCAATGGGCCCGGTGGGAATTCAGACGTTTGGCAGTCTGGATATATTCAAGGTTCTTGTGGTCTGTCCAGACGATGAATGGGTGTTCCACCCCCTCCAACCAACGTCTCCACTCTTCCAACGCCAGTTTGACCGCTAGTAGCTCCCGGTTCTCCACGTCGTAGTTTCATTTAGCGGGAGACCGTCGGCAAGAGAAGGTGGCACAGTGATGTAGTTTCTGATCCGGGCCCAAACGTTGGGAGGGTACCGCTCCCACCCCGGAGTCAGAGGCGTCAACCTCCATAATGAACTGACAGGAGGGGTCCGGTTGAATCGGAACGGGGGCAGACGTGAAACGCCTCTTCAGTTCGGCGAATGTTGAGTCCGCCTCAGAGTTCCAAAGGAAAGGTGTGGCAGGTGAGGTAAGTCGGGTAAGGGGGCCGCCACCTGACTGTAGTTTCTGATGAACCGGCGATAGAAGTTCGCAAACCCCAGGAACCGTTGGAGTCGCTTGCGGTCCATGGGTTTGGGCCACTCCGCCACAGCCCAGATCTTCTCGGGATCAGCTCTCACCTGTCCCCTCTCAATGATATAACCTAGGAAGCTGACCGAGGGGACGTGGAAATCGCATTTCTCTGCCTTTTCGAATAATTTAATCTCCCCCAGTCTCTGCAGGACTTGACGGACATGGTGCACGTGTTGCTGGGGACTGCTGGAAAAGATCAGGATGTCATCCAGATAGACAAACACAAAGTGGTTAATGAAGTCTCTTAGTATATCGTTAATCAAGGCTTGATAAACTGCGGGGGCATTGGTGAGGCCGAAAGGCATGACTAAGTACTCGAAGTGGCCTAACGGAGTATTGAAAGCCGTCTTCCACTCGTCCCCCTCCCTTATCCGGACCAAATGGTAGGCGTTTTGGAGGTCCAACTTCGAGAAGATGGTGGCTCAATGAAGTGGCTCAAACGCAGAACTTATAACAGGCAGTGGGTACTTGTTCTTAATGGTGATCTGATTTAGGCCTCGGTAGTCGATGCAGGGATGGAGAGAGCCATCCTTCTTCCCCACAAAGAAGAATCCAGGGCCCACCGGGGAGGATGAGGGCCAAATAATGCTCGCCGCGAGAGACTCTCTAATATATTTCTCCATGGCTTCCTTCTCAGGCCGGGACAAGTTATACAGGCGACTGGTAGGTAACGAGGCCCCGGGGAGAAGGTCGATAGCGCAGTCATACGGGCGGTGTGGAGGCAGGGAAAGAGCACGTTGCTTGCTGAATACCTGTCCCAGGTCGTGGTATTCTGTGGGAACTCTGGACAAGTCGAGGGTTTCAAAGACGGGAGAGGTCGCTGTATCCTCCCTAGGGGATAGGGCCGACTGCAGACAGGTGGCGTGGCAAAACGGGCTCCAGCTAGCTATCCTCCCGGTAGACCAATCAATGCAAGGATTATGGCGGCGTAACCAGGGGTATCCGAGTACTATCGGGGCTTGGGGAGAGGAGATTAGGTTAAATTGTACCTGCTCCTGATGATTCCCAGAGAGGATCAAAGACAGTGGTGGAGTACGGTGAGTGACTCGAGCCAGAAGTCTTCCGTCCAGTGCCCGGGCTTCCAGAGGGGTAGACAACGGCTCCCGAGGAATTCCGGCCTGGGCAGCTATGTCTTCATCCAAAAGATTCCCCTCAGCACCAGAGTCTATCAAGGTAGGCAAGGACAGGGACTGTTGGTTGTAGGTTACAGTAGCTTGGATCTGCATCCGGGCTTGGGAAACTGAAGGGAGTGTCGTCTGATTCACCAGAACAGTTGGAGCGGGGGCTGCACTAGGAGCGGACGGGGAAGAGAAGCTAGCCGAAGATGGGAAGGTGGGCTGTAGGATGACCCGAGGAGCGGGGTGACCGGACTTTTCTCTCAGATGTTCTCGAAGTCGATTATCTACCCTGGTGGCTAGAGAAACCAAAGAGTCCAGGCTGTTCGCGTCATCCCTGGCCGCTAATTCATCTTTTATCTTGTCGGAGAGACCCCGTCGAAACACTTCCTGTAGTGCTTCGTCATTCCACCCAGAGTCGGCCGCTAATGTTTGGAACTCTACAGACTATTTCGCTACACTTCGCGAGCCCTGACAGAGAGTCAGAAGGCGCCTAGCGGCATCCTGCCCACAAATGGGCTGTTCAAACCTTCCTCATTTCGGAGGCGAAGGTGGAGAAGGAGGAGCAGACCCCTGGCCGGTTGTCCCAGATCGCGGTGGCCCAAGGTAAGGCATCCCCTCGTAACAGCCCCATGATGTACGCAATTTTTGATCTGCCTGAACTGTACGTACATTGCTGTTGCTCAAAAACCAGCAAGAAAGCCCGGCACTTCCCGAGGTCCCCAGCGTAGGGTTCTGGTTCGAGTACGTACAGCTCGCGAGGTGATTGTGTTGCCGAGCCAAGGGGCGGAGCCATCCCAGGCGGTGCGGTTTGGTCAGACTGGGTTCTTGGAAGGGACGGAGTAAGGGGAGCGGATACCCGGTCAACCTGCTCACTGACCTTCTTTACATCCTCCGATAGAGCACGAAGATCTTTTATGACTTCTCTGAGTAGTTGATCATGTATGCCCAGTAGGGAGCCCTGGCTAACGAGGGCCTATTGCACTGGGTCCGTGTCCACTGAGTTCATTCTGTCCAGTTCGTTCTGTTACACAGGGGCAACGGAGGAGAACCGAAGTGCAGGACACTGGCACGTCGACTCAGTTGGGGAGGCTGGCGTAGACCTGAACATAGAGCAGGAAACCAGAGGGATCTTGACAAGGAGACGGGATTCACAGGGACTCTCTAGAAACTAGAGCGGAACTTAGAACTAACGGTTCTAATCGGAACAGGGAACAAAGTATCACACGAGAATTGACCAACAAACTGGCAATCTGTGATAGAGTCGTCCTCGTATTTATTTCCCAGTCTCTGATGAAAGCCAGGTGTACGATTACTGGGTAACTAGCAGCAAATGACTGAAATTGGGACATGATCAGGGAGAAAGAAGTGTTAAAGGGGAATGGCCAACCGGAACCATGACAGGAGGAGACTATTCAGTCCCATGTTGGCTTACAGACTGACCTCATTCCCATACTAATTTCCCCTGTAATCTCTTCTCCCATCTATTCTATCAAATTAGGGACAATTTATAGTAGGCCAGAGCCATCAAACTCGTCTCAGTTACCCAATGTACTATAAACTAGAGAAAATCACAAATGGGTGGCCCTCAAGAACTCACCAACTCATGTTATTGATAGAACTGTTAATTCCAAATAGACATAGTTTTAAAGACAGAAATTGATGTAAGTACTGGGCAGGTCAGGCAGCACCTGACGATAGTGTTCAACTCAGTGATTCTGCATGCTGGATAGTGGTGTAGTGGCATCAGCCCTGGACTTCGAGATGAGTGGTCCTGGATTCAAATCCGGACAACTCCTTGCATGCTTACCATCCGTGCTGGACTGAGCATCAGGCTAGCAGCTCAGCCTCATAAAAAACAGACACAATGCTAAAAGAAGCGGCAAGGTTGCTGCCCAATGCACCACAAGGCACGGAGAGGAACAACTAACAAATAGTGATTCTACATCAGATTTCCAGTGAATGCACAGTTTTGATTTTAAATTATATCTAGTTTTGTTTTGCATGAATAGAATAATCAGGGTCCCAAGATAGATTAGCCATGCGCTCCAAGGACAAATGGCCGAATCCGACTCCTATTTCCAGTGCTCCTATGAGAACTCTCTCTATCTCCATGACATTGTACGGAGCTGCAGTAACACGATAATAACGTGGCCCCTGTCATCCACTTGCTTGCCAAACAATGTATGCACTTCCACTGCAACTTTTCTGTAATCATTAGTTTCCCCACTGAAAAACAAAGTAATTATATGAGAATACATAAACATTATAACATGCCAAGAATCATTTCCATTTAAGTCAAGGATTCTGAGGATCGCAGAAACAAGTGTGGGTGGAAAGAAGTACGACCATTTTCCCCGAAAACTGTCACAAACACTTTGAACACAAAATATTTTAAGAGACAGGTCACGGAATTCATTTGGATCTGTGTCCAAAATCAGAACAGGATCTGTGGTGGGTGATTAATCCAGCACCACCATCAGTAAGTATCCACACTTCCAGGCAAAGGAGGAGACTTTGTCTGAAAAGAAGACCTTGTATAGTCAGACTGTGCTGTTTAATGACTGCATCCTTCCACAAAGGCCCAATTGAACAGCCAGGGCTATCTTCACTGTTAAATTTATTATGTCCAAAGCCAAAGTTAAGCTTATTGTCGTACGCACAAATATATGTGTGCGCAGGTGCAATGAAAAACTTCCTTGCTGCAGCACCCCAGGAGCATATCATCATACAAGGTGTATTCACAAGTTAGGCATCTGTTACATATATTGATGAAAAAAAGAATACAATTAGAACAGAAACACAGAGCAAAATGATGAGAGTGCTCAGAGGGTTGCCACACTGCAGTGATCAGGGTTGTACAGGTTAATTCATGAACCGACTGCTTAAAGGGAATTAGCCGTCCTTAAATCTGGTGCTGGGGCTTCTGTACATCCTAGAAGATGGCATAGCCCAGATGGTGGGTATCTTTGATGATGTATCTTGCCTTCTTGAGGCAGCACCACCAAAGTACAGGCAGTGCTGCCTGTAGACACTACAGTAGGATTGTGTGAATAAAACATGCGAGAGTCATTTTATGTGCTTAACAAAAACTGTAGCCTTTACTCCCATTATGAGCAAACCAAAAGCGATTGCCTTACAGTGATGTCATCATGTCAGAAACCAAATTGAACGCAACTCAGTGACAGTGTTTGTGATTATTGTAGAACAGTTTCTATCGTAAACAATATGTGTCATCTGTCACCCATTGCATTAGCTACACTGGCACCCACATTCCCCCCCACCTCTGAAAACTGGCATTGTGAGTCTGTCTGGAGCTTGCATTCGGGTCCTATGTGCTTTGGTTGGGGTAACAGTGGGTGCTGGCCATCACAAGAGGGCTTAAGGGAGTGTGGATGTGCATCCTGGTGGACAAAATGAACAAGGTAGAACTTGGGTCAACTTAAACAACAGTGCTGTATGTCATGATGAGAGGTGGGAATAGGTGTACGAGAATTGAGTTCACCGAGGAGGGTGATATGCTGCTGAGGTGATGAACAGGCGGTCATGGTTGCAGGAATAAAATCAGCCGGCACCCTGTACACCAACTCAGCTGCAGAGGGCTGCAGGTTCACTTTTGGAGACATTCTGTGTCCTGTAAGCTGGACCTCTGGGTCGATTGCTTGGTCACACCGGTAGAGACAACCCCGATGTGTATGGTACCAATGGCCTCGAATGCAACCCTTCGACGTGCTGTATGTCAGTCGTGAATTCTGAAACGTAGGCCAGTTAGCGTTGCTGGCATACGGAACAAAGCTGTGACGCTTTGGCCATTGGGCGTACAAAGGTTTTGTGGTCAATGAACACCGTGAAATGCCGACTCTCCAGCAGAGAAGCAAAATGTCTTACCGTTACAAAAAAACCACAGTACTGATAGACAATAAGGAGGTGCTGAGGTACCTCCAAGAATGCGCTGGGACACACCTTCAGTGATGTAACCTGGGGTCATTGGATGTTTCAGGTCTTTCAACATCAGACACTCTCGTCCAGGCAACCCAGCCAGGATTGGTCAGACCCTGGCCTGTGTCCCAGCAGCATTAGTCCACAGGTCACATCTCTTGATCCATCTGGAGGCTCGCTCAGCAGCGTCTGTGACAGTCCTGATGACTCTGTTCTTTGCAGTCCCTGTAATGCCAGGGAGAGAATTGGTTCTGCACAGCGAGCAGCCACCAAACCTCTACGCCCCACCTCTACAGGCTGGCATCATGCCCTTCACCCATCTCCGGTACTGCTCTACCAGCTTCTGGTGAAAGGTCATAGTGAGGTAGATTGTCAAGTCTAGAGTCCATCTTAGCATACTAAGGGGCCATAGCAAGGGAATTGGTTAGGTCTTTATTCCCTGGAGCATAGGAGAATGAGGGGCAATTTGATGGAGGTACACAACATTATGAAGGGTATAGATAAGGTGAATGCATGCAGAGCTCTTCCCCTCAGGCTGGGTAAGACTTGAACTAGAGATCGTGGTGAAAGGTGAAAGGTGAAATATCTAAGGTGAACCTGAGGAGAAACATCTTCTGGTACATTTGTGGAATGTGCTGCCAATGGAAACGGTAGATGTAGGTTCAATTGTAATCGTTAAGAGAAGTTAGAATAGGCACATGGATGGGAGGGGTTTGAAGGGATAATATCTGGGTGCAGGTAAATGGAACTAGGCAGAAGATCAGGTTGGCATTGACTAGATGGGCTGAAGGGTCTATTTCTGTGCTGTGGTATTCTATGACTCTACAACTCTAAAAAATTATATACAATCAAATCCTGTAATTTTCTTCATTCACTATACCAACCAGTTCAATACATGCTTTTGCAATATGTCACCTTTACTAATATTTCATTAGCAAGCATTGCATCAGTGAAGTGTTTGAGAGTCAGTGTTCAGTTGGCAGCAGGATACAAGACCTTGGCCCTTTCTCTTTGCATTGGCTGCACCGAGCGTCAATGTTCTGTATACACAGTAAGTATACACAGAAAGCCCTGTGTTTAACAGCTGCTCAGGATGAACCTTGGCAAAGACACTGCAATTTTTTCCAGCTCTTCTTGTCAAACACCCAGTCCACCAGGAGGCTAGCTTGAGAGATTTGGTGATGAGGCATTCTGCCAGATCACTTTGACCATTTGCTTGGGGAACAGTCCCATAGGATCCATTGTCTTCTTCTCCCACAGTGTCTCTGGGGCTGTCCAAGAAAACCACGTCCTGATCACCATGTGATCAAAAAATGTTTCATCAGAAAACATCCTCCACCTTCTCCCTATTCTGCTCTTTTCTGCAACACAGAGAATTGATTATTCCTCTCCAGCTACACATTATTTCCCTTTTTAAAACTAAGTGGTTAGCTTTTTCACTGCTGCCATCAGGTAGAAGGTACAGGAGCCTCAGGACTTGCACCACCAGGTTCAAGAACAGTTACTACCCCTCAACTATCAGGCTCTTGAACAAAAGGGGATAGCTACTCTCATTTAGGGACTTTTTATTATTTTGGTATTTCATGCTTGTTATTTACTGCTATTTATTTATTTATTCCTATATTCAGTTTGTTTACAGTTTACAGTTACCTTTCTATAGATTTGCTGAGTATGCCCACAGAAAAAGAATCTCAGGGTTGAATGTGGTGACATGTATGTACTCTGAAAATAAACTTGACTTTGAACTTTGAACATGAAACTTTGAACTTCAACCACTCGACTACTTAAACAATCCCTGAACATAATGGCCCACAAGCTTATATAACCCCTCAATCTTTTACCACTTATTTTACATCTGCATCATCTTGTTACTGACATGGCTGCCAGAAATGGTCATTTTCTTTAATATATTCACTCTTCAGAAATTGATCATTGCTAGGAAGCTAAGGATTTGTACAAATGCGCTATACTGAATGGTTTGCAAAGCCACTTCAGGGGCTGTTTAAGAGTTAATAAACTGCGTGAATTTGGAATGTATTTTGCTCTGACCAAGAAAAGGCCTCCCCCACCCCCCACCCTCACCCCACCTTCCTCCGGAAGGATATCAGTAGAACAAAAGTATTTTTGCATTTTGATTTAATGCTCATTATTCCTCAGGAATAAGGGTTTTTAGTGATAAATTATTAACTTAAGTTACAATCAACATGCTAAAGTGAGATTTGCACCCTTGATTGTTAGTCCAAGTATTTGGATTCCTTGTTCAGCATCTCAACCTTTTCACTGCTAACCTATGAAAATCCCTCATAATTTTCAGCACCTTCTTCTTAACCTTCTCTGTTTTGCAGTCTTTATTCTTCTTTTTAAAACACTGGACAACAATTTTTATATGAGCATTTGGAAACCCATTGTTTGATTAGGGAGACCCAGCATGGTGTGTGTGGCTGGTGTACAGTTACCAATTTGATTGTATTTTTTGACAGGGTGATGAGAGAGATTGATGCGGGTAGGGCAGTGGATGTAGCCTACATGGATCTTAGTAAAGGTGTTTGACAAAGTCGCTCATGGAGGCTAATCCGGATGATTAAGATTGTGGGGTCCACAGCACATCGGCTGTTTGGATTAAGAATTGGCTTGCGCATGGGAGACAGAGAGTAGTGGTTGAAGGGACTTATCTGGGCCGGAGGTCTGTAAGTAGTGGTGTCCCGCAGACACCTCTGCTATTTGTGATGTATATAAATGACCTGGATGAAAATGTAGATGGGTGGTTTAGTAATTTTGTGAATGATACCAAGATTGGTGGAATTGTGAATACGTACACAACGCTGGAAGAACTCAGCAGGTCAGGCAGCATCCATGAGAAAAGAGTAGCCAACGTTTCGGGCCGAGACCCTTCATCAGGAATGGGGGGGAAGAGAGGGCCGAAGCCCAGTAATAGAGATAGGGGAGGGGGTAGGGCCTAGAGGCGCCAGGTGGAAAACCAATCAGAGGAAAGATAAAGGGGGCAGGGGGAGGGGATAAGCATGAAAGAACTGTAGAGATAAAGAAGCAGAAAGTTGAAAGGGGAGAGAGGCAGAGAGGGACCTGGGATAAGGGAAGGGGGAGGGGGAGGGAATTATCGGAAATTGGAGAATTCAATATTCATACCACCAGGCTGGAGGCTACCCAGACGGTAGATGAGGTGTTGCTCCTCCAACCTGAGTTTGGCCTCATCATGGCAGTAGAGGAGGCCATGTATGGACATATCTAGATGGGAATGAGAGGCAGAGTTGAAGTGGGTGGCAACCGGGAGGTCCTATCTATTGTGATGGATGGAGAGTAGGTGCTCGACGAAGCGGTCCCCCAATCTGCGTCAGGTCTCGCCGATGTAGAGGAGGCCGCACCAGGAGCACCGGATGCAATAGACGACTCCAGCAGACTCGCGGGTGAAGTGTTGCCTCACCTGGAAGGACTGTCTGGGGCCTGGAATGGTGGTAAGGGGGGAGGTGTAGGGACAGGTGTAGCATTTGCGCTTGCAGGGTTAAGTGCCAGGTGGGAGTTCTGTGGGGAGGGACGTGTGGACCAGGTAGTCGCGGAGGGAACGATTCCTGCGAAAAGCTGAGAGGGGTAGGGAGTGAAAGATGTGCTGGGTAGTGGGGTCCTGTTGAAGGTGGCGGAAGTTGCGGAGGATAATGTGTTGGATCCGGAGGCTGGTGGGGTGGTAGGTGAGGACAAGGGGAACCCTGTCCCTGTTGTGGTGACGGGAGGATGGGTTAAGGGCTGAAGTGCGGGAAGTGGAGGAGACGTGGGTGAGGGCATCTTTGATGACACCAGAAGGGAAACCACGATCCTGAAAGAAAGAGGACATTTGAGAAGTCCTGGAATGGAAAGCCTCATCCTGGGAGCAGATGCGGTGGAGACGGAGGAACTGGGAATGGGGAATGGCATTTTTGCATTGGGCAGGGTGGGAAGAGGTATAGTCAAGATAGTTATGGGAGTCAGTGGGTTTGTAGAAGATATCAGTGGATAGTCTGTCTCCGGAGATGGAGACCGAGAGATCAAGAAAGGGGAGAGAAGTGTCTGAGATGGACCAAGTGAATTTAAGGGCTGGGTGAAAGTTAAAGTTGTCTATTGCATCCGGTGCTCCCGGTGTGGCCTCCTCTACATTGGCGAGACCCAACGCAGATTGGGGGATCGCTTCGTCGAGCACCTCCGCTCCGTCCGTCACAATAGACAGGACCTCCCGGTTGCCACCCACTTCAACTCTGCTTCTCATTCCCATCTAGATATGTCCATACATGGCCTCCTCTACTGCCATGATGAGGCCAAACTCAGGTTGGAGGAGCAACACCTCATCTACCGTCTGGGTAGCCTCCAGCCTGGTGGTATGAACATTGAATTCTCCAATTTCCGGTAATTCTCTCCCCCCTCCCTGTTCCCCTATCCCAGGTCCCTCTCAGCCTCTCTCCCCTTTCAACTTTCTGCTTCTTTATCTCCACAGTTCTTTCATGCTTATCCCCTCCCCCTGCCCCCTTTATCTTTCCTCTGATTGGTTTTTCACCTGGCGCCTCTAGGCCCTACCCCCTCCCCATCTCTATTACTGGGCTTCGGCCCTCTCTTCCCCCCCATTCCTGATGAAGGGTCTCAGCCTGAAACGTTGGCTACTCTTTTCTCATGGATGCTGCCTGACCTGCTGAGTTCTTCCAGTGTTGTGTACGTATTCTTTGATCCACAGCATCTTCAGTTGTATTTTTGTGTTTTAGTGGAATTATGTAGATAGTGTGGAAGACTGGTAAAGATAAAGATCAGTCACAGATATGGTCAGAGAAATGACAGATGGAGTTTGGTCCACATAAATGTGAAGTCTTCTCCTTGGTAGGGCAAATGTAAGGAGACAGTACACTGTTACTGGCAAGATTCTTAACAGTGTTGCTGAGCAGAGAGATCCTGGGATCCAAGTTCATAGATCCATGAAGGTGGCTACGCAGGTCAATAGTGTGATTAAGAAGGCTTATGGAATGCTTACTTTTATTAGGCAAGGCATTGAGTTCAAGGGTAAAGATATCATTTTTCAATTTTATAGAACTCTAGCTTGTTGACATCTGGAGTATTGCATACAGTTCTGGTCGCCCCACAATAGGAAGGATGTTGAGTCTTTGGAGAGGGTGCAGAAGATGTTTACCAGAATGCTGCCTTGTTTAGAGAGCATGTGCTATCATGAGAGGCCGGATAAATTTGGGTGGTTTTCTCTGGAGCAGCAGAGGCTGATAGGAGATCTGATAGAAGTTTATAAGATTATGAGAGACAAAGATGAAGTAGACAGGAAGCTTCTGTTTCCCAGGATTGAAATGTCTAATACCAGAGGGCATGCATTGGTTTTAAAGGGGATGAGAGAGGTAAGTTTTTTACTCAGAGAGTGGAGGATGCCTGGAATGCGCTGCTTGGTAATGTGGTAGAGGCAAATATATCACTGATGACTTGTTTGATTTGTGGACCAACAAAAATATCTTCCTTAATCTTGGCATCAGTTACTCTGACTTGAACTATGAATTGAAATAACAAATATAGCTAATTTTTTTAAAAATGGCACGTGAAGGGAAATTTCATGGTGATTTTCATGACCCACAGCCCAAAATCCATAAGATACACCCAAAAATATCCATGAAGCAAAATCTTCGTTGTCCAGTGAAATCTGAATATTTTGTCTATGCATTGCTGGCCACGTCTCAACCTAATGATATCTAACCATGGTGAAGAGTATTCTTCAATCTCCTTGAACAAATGAGACAGAGAAGGAAAACAGAGTGATGTCTGGTAGATGAGAAAGACGCCAGTCCAAGTAGCTAAATAAGACGAGTAATAAACACCTATGGAACCACAACACTGTCAATATTGACACATATGATTTCAGAGGGAAGTGGAAATGATGTGAAAAGGAATGTCATACATAAAAAAATGAAGGATTTCACAAACTTCTTGATTGCAGGAAAAATAGAAAACTAAACTGCTTTAGGAGATTCACGATTGGGTTGAGTTGTTCTCCAATCTTGGCAATTCATGTTTCATCACCATACGAGAAGACCTCAATACTACACTGTTAATTGTGGTGTGTCTGTCGAATGCTTGGTCTTTATACACTATTGATCAGTTGAAAGGTCATCATTTCGGAAACCTGATTGTGAGGTGGGGAGGAAATCTCGTCACTGATTGGTTGTGTGGCGAATGGTGGATTGTGGTCTGGAATTTTGCCCACATCGGCTTGTAAATAGGATCAAGGTCTACATGTTTGTTTACAGAATTGTTTGTGAAAAACCACACTTCTAGGAATTCCCTTGCATGCCACGTGTTTGATGCCCAGTCAAATTTCATTGAAGATTCATCGCCATGAAATCCTGCAAAACTAGCGATAAATGAAGGAGATATGAGTTTTCATGTCAGCGTCTAGAAATAATGGGAATGAGAAGAGCCATATTGGACATTAAAGCTCAGGGTGATTATGAGACAACTATTTTGTAACAGTTGTTAAAGGAGAGAGTGAAAACAAGTTACTAATGAAGAATAAACATCAGAAATATCCTTAATAGTCTTTTTTCTTCATAGGACAGCAAGCAATCTGGTGGAGAACCTCAATATGTCAAGCAGCATCTGTGGGAGGAAAGAAATTGTGAAAATTTTGGGCCGGAACTCTGCATTAAGGATTGTGTGTCGCTCCAGATTACAGTATCTGCCGACTTTTCTGTCTTCTTTTTCTTCACAGATGCTGATTGACCTTCTATTCATCTTCAGAATTTTATCCTTTTTTATATTTCAGGTACTGGCATTCAACTTTCTCTTTTATTTGCAGGGGTAAGAAAGCGCTAGAGAGAGTTGTTGGTAAGTTGGTAGAGCGATATTTTTTAAGCATAAACATTAATTACAATTTATACAGCACCTTTCATTATAACTATTATTATAATTAATTGTGGTGATAAGAAGAACTCCTTTTCTCTACCTCAGAACAATGCCTTTGGGTCTTGTCCACCCACCCATGAGAGCAGATAAGATGTTAGTTTATTCTGTTTTAATCTTCTCCAACAGTGGAGAACTTCCCCAATGTTCCACTAGATAGTGTGACCAAACTTTACACTCAAGTTGACAGAGTAAGATCTGAGCTTGCAAACTTGTGACTTTTTACAATTTCATAATGTTGCTATTCTAGGACACTCCCCAAACCCAGTCAAAGCGATTATCTGAGTCCAGTAGCAAATGTAACCCTTGCATTTCTGGAATACTGGCAGAACAGAAGGTGTTTTTTAACAGTCTCCTAGGCATGCAATTCAGATGTCAAGAACTGTTTATATGAATGTTTCAATTCCAGGATACAGTTCCCTGTGTCATTACATTAACTCTGGTAGACAGTAAAAGACATCCCATTGTACTTTGATCATTAATCTTACTGAACTCAGTTTCCTACTTGAAATAAATTAGGTGGACAAAGTTTAGGGGCTTTCTGAATGTCTTGACCAACAAAGGCAGGAACTCTGCCACTTAACACTTATGTTACTTTTTTTCATTTTCATATCATCTCAACAGTGACTTCCCAAAGCTGTTTTCATTGCTGAGGTAGTCATTCTCAAATATCACAAATTAAGCACGTCCGAAACATATTTTATGAAGTCAGCAAACATTCTGGGAATGATACTTTGTTGCATCAATCACAGCCACGTCTAAACAATCTAAGGCAGCCCACAGGTCCTTCGGATTTATTTCCATTTCATCTTTAGGATCTATATTCACTGAAAAGGCCAACATTTAATGCTCATCCTTAACTGACCACGTGAAGATGGTGGTGAGTTACCTTCTTATCCTCCTGTGCGTTCCTTTGGTGAAGATACCACCATACAATTGGGCAGAAAGTTCCAGGATTTATATCTACTTTCAATGAAGGTCTAACAAAATATTTCCAAGTCAGAATGGTGTGTGTCTTGGAGGGGAACCTGCATCTAACATTATTCCCATGTATTGGCTGCTCTTGTCCTTGGTGATAGGGATCAGAGGCCTGGTGATGTAGCCTGTCTGAGTGGTCAGTTCTGAAGAGGGGTATCTCCTACATTGGAGGAGGATCTCATTGAAACCTATCAAATGTTGAAAGGCCTCGACAGAGTGGATGTGGAGAGGATGTTTCCTATGGTGAGGGAGTCTAAGACCAGAGGGCACAGTCTCAGAATATAGGGGCATCCTTTTAGAACAGAGACGAGGAGGAATTTCTTTAGCTAGAGAGTGGTGAATCTGTGGAATTTGTTGCCACAATAGGGGCCAAGTCATTGGGTATACTTAAGGCAGAGATTGATAGATTCTTGATTAGTCAGGGCACAAAGGGTTATGGTGAAAAGGCAGGAGATCGACACCGAGAGGGAAATGGATCAGCCATGATGAAATGGTGTAGCAGACTCGATGATTCAAATGACCTAATTCTGCTCTTATATCTTATGGTCTTGAGGTCTTCTGGGTTGATACAATCACAGAACTGTTTTCTTTCACTGTATCTTTCAATGCCCTGAGATCGGGGCTAATATCGGTATTGTTTTTTTTATTATTGTCACATGTAAAGATTGTCTTACACGGTGTCTATACACAATGCACTGAGGAATAACAAGAAAAAAACGATGGCAATGCAGAATAAAATAATTTTTAAAACTACAAAGTGCAAAGCAGGTAAATAGTAAAGTGCAGAATCACCATGAGCTACTACACTTCTGAGAAGTTATCTTAGGCTCCTTCCGTTAGGTTACAGCCGAGGCTGGACTGTTGGAACTGATAGAACTATTGTGGTTAAGCATTGTTTGTCCATGCACAAAGCTAAAAATGCAGCCCTTCCTGAAAGAAACCAGTCCCATAATTCCCGGCTTTCAGAACTGAGCTCTGCCCAGAACCCCACAACATTCTCCACTTTGACAAACTCTCTAGTTTTCATCTAAACTTCCAGCAGTCATTCTCTCAATCTGATCTTGCAGGCAAAACAATTGTGCAGTTTAACAATTTGCAGCACGAGCATACCTTGCTTTATTTTTTTACCAATGTTTAACAGTTTGAAAAGTGGAAGACAGCTGAGGCTGTAGGAGCTCAGAATCACTGACCGACACATCAGAGCAGAATTCACCTCACGAAGGTTCTTCAGCCCAACCCAATTCAACAACTGGTTCACCCAAGACCTTCTTCCCTACAAAAGAATCATAATGATGGGAAAACAGCCCCATTAGGTGGCAAAAGTACTGGATAAAGCTCAGATGTGTGGCAGGTAATGACCTTGCTTGTTCTGCAGCGATATCACCATTACCAAATCAGCCACCATGATCCTGTGATGATGGAGGATGACTGTAACCAGAAGAGTAACTGTACAAGCCACGTCAATATCACAGCTGTGAAATTAAATCAATTCTTGTGTGTGTGTACACACACACACACACACACACACACACACACACACACACACACACACACACACACACACACACACACACACACACACACACACACACACACACACACACACACACACACACACACACACACACACACACACCCTATAAAAAGTATTCACCCTCCTTGGAAGTTTTCATGTTTTATTGTTTTACAACTTTGAATTACAGTGGATTTAATTTGACTTTTTGTCACTGATCAACAGAAAAGACTTGTGTCAAAGTGAAAACAAATTTCTACAAACTGGTCTCAATTTATTACAATTATTAAACACAAAATAATTGATTGGATAATTCCTCACCCCCTTCAAGTCTGTGTTTAGTAGATGCGCCTTTGGCAGCAATTACAGTCTTGAGTCTGCGTGGATAGGTCTTCATTAGCTTTGCACATCTGGACTCTGCAATCTTTCCCCATTCTCCTTTACAAAACTGCTCAAGCTCTATCAGATTGTATGGTGATCATGAGTGAACAGCCCTTTTCAAGTTCAGCCACAAATTTTTAATTGGATTGGGGTCTGGACTCTAACTTGGCCACTATAGGGCATAAACTTTGTTGTTTTTAAGCTATTCCTGTGTAGCTTTGGCTCTGTGCTTGGGGTCATTGTCTTGCTGGAAAACAAATCTTCTTCCAAGTCACAGTTCTCTTGCAGACTGCTTCAGGTTTTCCTTCAGGATCTTCACCAGCCTTCCAGGGCCTGCTGCAATGATGCATCCCCACAGCATGCTTCACGGTAGGGATGGTATGTTTTTGATGATGTGCGGTATTTGGCTTATGCCAAACATAGCGCTTGGTCTGATGGACAAAAAGCTCAATTTTGGTGTCATAAGATCATAGAACCATCTTCCAGCTGACATCAGAGTCTCCCACATGCCTCCTGGCAAATTCTAGTTGAGATATCATCTAATATTTTTTCAACATGGACTTTCTCTTTGCCACTCTCCCATAAAGCTGTGACTGGTGAAGCATTCGGGCCAACAGGTATAGTATGCACAGTCTCCCCCATCTCAGCCACTGAAGATTGTAACTCCTCCAGAGTTATCATAGGTCTTTTGGTGGCCTCCCTCACTCCTTCTTGCATGGTCACTCAGTTTTTATAAATTGCACTCTGCTGCTGCCGCAAAATAACAAATTTCATGACATACGTCAGTCATGATAAACCTGATTCTGATTCTGACTCATTATTATTTGAGGTTTGACCCAGTATGGTGGTAATATGTGCCAATGTCTAGATAGATTTAGAGCAGAATCAAGCATTGCAGTGGTGAGTGCAGAGTGCGTAGTGGGCTGAGGACAAAGCCTGTGGAGCACCATCATTGAGGATAATCATGGTGGAGGTATTGTTACCTATCCTGACTGATTGTGGCCCAGTGCTCATGAAGTTAAAGATTCAGTTGCAAAGGGAGGTGTAGAGTCCCAAGTCTAGAAGCTTGGTGATGAGTTTGCTTGCAAGGTCGGATACTCTGCTAAGAGCCATAAGCCCCATGATTCTTCAAAGCCTATGCCCTATCAAAGAGAATGTATGATGAAATATTCACCACTTGCCTGGTGGCTGCAATTCATATAAAAATAAGGTAAATGTGCCTTAGTAATGACTGGCTGAGGGCTCTGATTCTACCAACATGAAGTGCTTTGAGAGGTGCACCTTAACTTCACCCCCTCTCCTTCCCCATTCCCCATTCCCATTTCTCTCTCTCATCTTATCTCCTTATCTGCCCATCACCTCCCTCAGGTGCTCCTCCCCCTTGCCTTTCTTTCATGTTCTCCTGTCCTCTCCTATTAGATTCCCTCTTCTCCAGCCCTTTATCTCTTCCACCAATCGACTTCCTAGCTCTTTACTTCACCTCATCCCCCCTCCCGGATTCACCTATCACCTACTACCGTGTACTTCTTCCTCCCCTCCTCACCTTCTTACTCTGACTTCTCATCTCTTTTCTCCATTCCTGATAAAGGGCCACAGCCCAAAACATTGACTGTTTTACTCTTTTCCATAGATGCTGCTTGACTTGCTAAGTTCCTCCAGCATTTTGTGAGTGCTACCTATATTAGTCTATTGTTTATTGTCTCCAGTCTTGTGCTCAATACTACAGTTCCAAGCAAGCTCATTTCCAAGATTCTCGACCTGGGACTCAACACCACTCTTTGCAATGGATCCTGAACTTCCTGACCTCTGGACCACTATCAGTCAGGATAGGTAGCAATATCTCCACCACGATTATGCTCAACAGTGTCCTCAGCCCACTACTTTCTATGCACTCACCACCGTGTGGCTTGACTCTGCTCTAAATCCACCTAGACATTGGCAGATATTACCACCACAGTGGGTTGAATCTCAAATAATGATGTGTCAGAATCAGAACCAGGCTTATTATCACTGACGTACAGTATGTTGTGAAATTTGTTCTTTTGCAGTAGCAGTACAATATAAGATATAAAATGTACTATAAATTACAATATAAACTGTATATATTGTATTATGGTTCCTTAGGGTTGTTATAGCTGGGAGGTGGGGACAAGCTCCCACTACCTATTAAATGCTCCCAATGGCATGCGCCTCAAATAGCCTCTGACAACCAAATCCAGCTTCTGGCCTTCTTGTGTGGCTTAGCTATTAAGCCTAGATGAACCGTTTCTACTGACAGGAGAAGGAGCAAAGGCAGGTTACTGGTGCCTTAAAGCCAGTCGCTTCAGGCAGGTGGGGCTCGGCAACTGTGGTTGGCAGCTTATCTAGGAGAAGGAAAACTCTCATCTCAAACCGCTGCTGCCTATGGGGAAGGCTTCGGGAGTAAACCCTGAGGAAAAAATACAGAGCTGGAATCCCTGAGGCAGTCCTGCGTCGAGTTCAATGGTGATTGGTAACTCCGGTGACACTGTTGGTCTCTGCCGCTCTTTAGGTTCATCAGTTGCATGGAGAAGGGGAGCTTACTACATGGGCAACAGCTTGCTCTCTGTATCGTACAGCCCATGCTTGCATATCTATACAGCTAGGACACAATATCCATGGTCAACTCTGACTAACGGAGGCCTCAGACAGACTGTATATATATTAATTTAATAAGTAGTAAGTTAGTGTTCATGGGTTTATTGTCCGTTCAGAAATCTGATAGCAGAGGGGAAGAAACTGTTGCTAAAATATTAACTATTTGGCTTCAGACTCCTGTATCTCCTCTCTGATTCTGGCAATGATAAGAGGACATGTCCTGGCTGATGGGGGTCCTCAATGATAGATGTCACCTCTCGAGGCATTACATTTTGAAGTTTGCACCCATGACGGTGCTGGCTGAGTTTACAACTTTCTGCAGCTTTTTCTGATCCCGTGTAGTGGCCCCTCCATAACAGGTGGTGATACAACCATTTAGAATGCTCTCTACAGTACATTTTTAGAAATCTGGGAGTCTTTGGTGACAGACTAATGAAATATAGCTGCCGTCCTGCCTTTGTTGTAATTGCATCAATATGTTGGACCCAGGATAGATCTTCAAAGACATACGCATCCAGGAATTTGAAAATTCCCCCCTTTCCACTGCTGGCCCCTTGATAAGGACTGGTGTATTTCCATGAAGTCAACCTCCCTTCCTGAAGTACATGATTAATTGCTTGTTCTTACTGATATTGTTGTTGTGTAGAGGACAGGAAGGAGATAAAGACATAGTGCCAGAACAGCAACTTTTCCCTTATTTTCAGCAAAACTTCAGAAAGGGGGATAGTGCACATGCTCCTCTCTTAATCAACAGTGCTGAGGGAAAGAGGATTGAGACCTTCAAGTTCCAAGGAGTGAACATCACCAATATCCTATTCTCAGCCAGCCAGGTAGATGCCAAGGCCAAGAAAATGCACCAGCACCTCTAGTCAATACAGAGTAGAGTAGAGTAGAGTAGAGTAGAGCCTCTACTCAGCTGAGGGCCAGATCAGAGGCATTCAAGTCTTGTGACCAAAAGAGTTACACGAGGTCCAGGTACGATCTCCAGAAACCCATCTCACAGGCAAGGTGGCAATTCCAGACTAACCTTGAATTAATGAACAATGCTCAACAGTTGTGGCGGGGCTTGAATACTATCACCTCTTCTAAAGTTAAAACAAGGTGACAGCAGGTCTTAGATGAGCCCAATGCCTTCTATGCTCACTTTGACTGTCAAAACATGGAGGATTCCTCACAAACTCCCACAGCCCCTGATGATCCTGTGATTGCAGTCCTTGAGGCCTAGGTATGGACAGCCTTCAGGAGGGTGAACCCACAAAAAGCATCTGACCCAGATGAGATAATTGGCCAAGAACTAAAGACTTGTACTGATCAATTGGCTAGAACGTTCACTGATATCTTTAACCTCTTGCTTCAGCAGTATGAGGCACCCACCTGCTTAAAGCAGGCTTCAACTATACCAAAGCCTAAGAAGAACGTGGTAACCTGCCTCGATGACTATTGTCCAGAAGAACATTCATTCACAATGATGAAGTGTTCTGAGAGGTTGGTGATGAAACTTATCAATTTTTGCCTGAGAGTGGTTTGGATCCACTGCAATTTGCCAGCTAGAGCAACAGGTCCACAGCTGATGTTATCTCATTGCCTCTTCACTCAACAATGGAACATCTGGACAGCAAAGATGCATACACCAGGATGCTCTTTATCAATTACAGCTCAGCATTTAATACCATCATCCTCTCAAAACTAATCAATGAGCTCCAAGACCTTGGCCTCAATACCTCCTTGTGTATTTGGATCCTCGGTTTCCTCACTAACAAAACCTATCTGTGCGGATTAGCAACTATTTCTCATAAGAACATAAGAAATAGGAGCAGGAGTAGGCCATCCGGCCCATCGAGCCTGCCTGCCATTCAATAAGATCATGGCTGATCTGTCCGTAAACTCAGCTCCATCTACCTGCCTTTTCCCCATAACCCTTAATTCCCTTACTATGTTAAAACCTATCTAACTTTTTCTTAAATATATTTAGTGAGGAAGACTCAACTGCTTCCCTGGGCAGAGAATTCCACAGATTCACCACTGTTACGTAATCAGCAACAATGAATATAGAATAGAGTCAGGTTTTATAAACAAAAATAAACATTTATTAAACTCTGCTCAACAATAGCGAAAAGTATTCAAACAACTAACTTAACCGGAAGTTAACTGCTATGCGGCAACTCTTGAACAGTTCTTAAAGTAGTATTTACAAACACAGTCTTAAAGTGGTAAATTTGACAGTCCAAGTGATCTATGCAGTCAATTAGGAGAGACTTTCCTGAAGTAAAGAATTCCTCAATGACGTGACATTACTGCTGATCTCAGCCAAAATATGCCTTGTCCAAAAGATTCAAGACGACGAAAATAAAACGGTTTAAAGGAACTGACCTTTTTATTCTGGAGGATAGACACTGCACCAAACCTTCCTGCTCTTGCAAAGGTTATATCAGATGCAGGCCATTATTCTTGAACGAAGATTCAATAAGGTCAATCCCTTCTAAAACCACTGAATGACATCAACTTTCCTCACTTCTTTCTTCACTCTCCAATCCTGGACTGTAAAGGAAAAATCGTAGTTGCAACACACAAAACTGGTAGGGATTGGCAAAACTGCCAGCTCAAATCTTTGCACCTTAAAATAGAAAGTAAAACTCCATTGTAAAACGAAACTGCGTCATGAGACGAGTAGGCAGCAAAACTAAAAACTAACGAAGTAACTGACGAACCAGCCAACACAAAACTCCTGCGTCACAGCAGGACTTTCCCGTTTTATACCTGTTGGAACAGGCCATCACATAACTCACACCAGCGGGAAAATTACATCACCCCTCCATCACAAGACTATTACATCATGCTCACAAGATACTCAATTACACCAAGATTCCCACAGGGTATGTAACACCACTCTCTGGGAAAAACAGTTTCTCCTCATCTCTGTCCTAAATCTTCTCCCCTGAATCTTGAGGCAACGTCCTCCATGACTTCTATCAGCACAGGTGCACCACAAACCTATGTGCTTAGCCCCCTGCAATACTCACTTTACACTTATGACTGTGTGGTAAGTACAGCTCCAATGCCATATTCAGGTTCAGTGGTGCTGACAACAGCAGTGTCGTAGGCCGAATTAAAGATGGTGATGTGATTGTGTGGGGCCATAAGGCCAACTTCTTACTCGATTAAGACCAAGGAGCTGATTATTGACTTCAGGAGAAGGAAACCAGAGAACCATGAGCCACTCATCACTGGAGGATCAGAAGTGGAGAGGGTCAACAACTTCAAATTCCTCAGTGTTACTATTTCAGAGGACCATCTCCTGAGCCCAGCATGCAAGTGCAATTGCGAAGAAAGCATGGCAGCTATTTTAGGACTTTGTGAAGATTCGGCATGACATCTAAAATTTTGACAAACTTCTATAGATGTCTGCTGGAGAGTATATTAACTGGTTGCATCACATCCTGATATGGAAGCACCAATGGCTTTGAATGGAAAATTCAACAAAAAGTCATGGATACATCCCTGTCCATCACAGGTAAAGCCCTCCCACCATTGGGCATATCTACATGAAACGCAGTCACAGGAAAGTCGCATCTATCATCAGGGACACCCATCAGCCAGGATGTGCTCTCTCGTCACTGCTACTGTCAGGAAGAATGTTTAGGATCCTCAGAGGTCACACCACCAGGTATAGGAATAGGAATTACCATCCAACAGTCAGGCTCTTGAACCATAAAGGATAACTTCACTTGCCTCATCATTGAAATGTTCCCACAGCCTATGGACTCACTTTCAAGGACTCTTTATCTCATGTTCTTGATATTTATTATTTGTTTATTATTAATATTTCCTTCTTTTTGTATGTTCACAGTTTGTTGTCTTTTGCACACTGGTTGAAAGCCCAAGTTAGTGTGGTCTTTCATTGATTCTGTTATGATTATTATTCTATTGTGGATTTTTTGAGTATGTCACTAAGAAAATGTATCTCAGGGTTGTGTATGGTGGCACATATGTACTTTGATGATGAATTTACTTTGAACTTTGAAGTTCCTCAAGAGGCTAAAGGTACTTTCATGTCCCCTTTGACCCTCAACCTGTCTTATTGATACACCATAGAAAACCTTCTATATGTACGCATCATGGCTTGATATATCAGGCAGAAGATACAAAGGCCTTAAGGCACATACCACCAGGCTCAAGAAGAGCTTCAATCCCCTTTTTAAAAGACAAATGAACGGTCTCTTAGTGTGATAAGATGGACTCTTGTTCTCATAATAGATGTCCCTCAGAGCTAGGACCAGCGTCAGAATTGAGGGGTGTCTATTTTGAACAGAGATGAGGAAAAATTTCTTTAGTCAGATGGTGGTGAATATGTGGAATTCTTTGCCACAAGTGGCTGGGCAAGCCAAGACATTGGGTATATTTAAGGTGGAGGTTGATCAGTTCTTGATTAATCAGGGTATCAAAGGTTGCGAGGAGAAGGCAGGAGAATAGGGTTGAGAGGGATAATAAATCAGCCATGGTAGAATGGCGGAGCAGATTTGATGGGCCAAATGGGCTAATTCTGCTCTTAGGTCTTACAGTCTTATATCAACTATGCTGCATGAGACACAAGAAACTGCAGAGATGTGGGCATAGCTCAGCACGTCAGCGAAACCAACCTCCCCTCCCTAGACTCTTTGCTGCCTCAGTGGAACAGCAAGCATGATCAAAGACCCTTGGGCATTCTCTCTTCTCTCCGCTACCATCAGGCAGAAGATATGAAAGCTCAGGCCACCGGCTGAAGAACAGCTTCTATTCCACTTTTGTAAGACAAATGAATGTCTCTTAGTATGATAAGGAGGACTCTTGCCCGTGTAATCCACACCATTATGGTTTTTCCCCTTACTATCTGCTTGTACTAGACTTTGCCTGTAGCTGTAACACTTCATTCTGCATTCTGTTATTGTCTGAACTTGTAATACCTGAACGTACAGGTGTGAAGAAATGATTTGTGTGGATGACATTGAAAACAAAGTTTTTCACTGTACCTCAGCACATGTGACAATAGTAAATCAATTTAACAATTTGCATTTATGAAGCTTTGTGCTGTCTACAACATAGAGGTTTATTTGACTGCTGGCCTCGGTAGTGAGCTCAGTCACCTCACTCCCCCATTTGTTCTGCCTCCATATCCACAATCTATGGAAGGGTTTTTTTCAGCTGTGGTCTTGAACCCTAAGGACATGAGCAATAATATCTTAGAAACTTCATCATCTGCTAATCTCGCCTCTTAAGTCACGCCTTTTTATAGCCAGAGACTTTTCCCAGGGCAGAAATGGCTCATACCAGGGGACATAAGAAAAATAAAATAAAATTGGATAAAATAAAATAAAGCAAAATTGGATAGGTATATGGACAGGAAAGGAATGGAGGGTTATGGGCTGAGTGCAGGTCAGTGGGACTAGGTGAGAGTAAGCGTTCTGCACGGACTAGAAGGGCCAAGATGGCCTGTTTCGGTGCTGTAATTGTTACATGGTTATAACTTTAAGGTGATTGGTGGAAAGTAGAGAGGGGATATCAGAGGTAAATTTTTTACACAATGATTGGTGAGTGCCTGTCAGGGTTGGTGGTAGGGGCAGATAATTTAGGGGCATTTAAAAATCTCTTAGATAGGTACAGGATGATAGAAAAATAAAGGGATGTGTAGGAGGGAAGGGCTAGAATGATGGTAGAGTAGTTTAAAAGGTCGGCATAACATTGTGGGCGGAAAGGTCTGTACTATGCT
Organism: Hemitrygon akajei; assembly: GCF_048418815.1. NCBI lineage: Eukaryota > Metazoa > Chordata > Chondrichthyes > Myliobatiformes > Dasyatidae > Hemitrygon > Hemitrygon akajei. The sequence continues at coordinate 146,650,918 of NC_133130.1, read as the reverse complement.
GTATTCTTCTATGTCCTACATACGCCCTTTCCTGCCTGGCACTGATAATCTGGCACCTACTGGGCTCAGTTAGTGCTAGGCTGACACATGTCATGGATTTACAAGCCAAGCAGAGTGGCTGCAGGCTCCACAATGTTAATTCCGCTACGTGCTGAACGAGACTGAGATTGTGAGCCTGCTCCGGCTACTCCAGGCTTCGTGGCTGAGGACTCACTTTTGTTCCAAGTGCTATTTACTTACTTTTATTGTTTGCACATTGGGTGTTTGTTGGTCTATATTTCCATGGGTTCTTTTGGATTTCTTTGTTTCGTGGCTGCCTGTAAGGAGATGAGTCTCAAGGTTGTATAAATGTAGACATACTTTGATAATAAACAGACTTTGAACTTTGATAGAAACATACAGCAGGGGAAAAGGCTCTTCAGCCCACCTAATCCCACCACCTATTTAAATGAAATCCTATATCCATCCCATTTCTTTGTCATTTCTTCCCACATTCTCATGGATTCAACTCAGACTCTTCCACTTACTTATATTCAGATCAATTTATCCATCAACCTGCATATGAAAGGGAAGAATCAGTATATGTTGCCATGGAAGTGGTGGGCTATCAAGCCCATATCTGCGTGGCTCTTTGGTGCCCAGCACAGGCTCTTAAAGTCTTCCCTGAAGCCCTTAGAAATTTCATCCTCACTGGTCCTTTCCTACTTAACCAATCATGAACGATATCAGGTAGGTTGAAATCCACTGTACGCGCTATTATTGGTTATATTTCTCTGTGATTTTCTCTGCATATCTACTTCTCTATAACCCCACATTTTTTACCTGAGCTTCTACCCATATGGCCTCATTAGAGTCATAGGAAAGGGCTCTTACAGTCCGTCTCAGCAATGTCAACCATGATGCCTATCTACACTTATCCCATTTACCTGTGTTAGGCTTATTGTGTTCTATGTCCTTCCTTTCTAAGTACTCATCTAAATGCCTTTTAAATGTTTTAATTGTATCTGCTTCTACCTCCTTCTCTGGTAGCCCCAGGTAATCACCTGTGTGAAAAAGATATTCCTTAGATCTCCTTTACATTTCTCACATATATTCTAAGCAATATCCTGGTATATTCTTCTGAATTCTGTCCAATGCTACCACATCCTTCATCAGGCAAACAAAACTGTGCACAATACTATAACCGTAGTTTGATCTATGTTCCATACGGCTGCAATATGGCATCCCAACTCTTGAACTCAGTGCCTCAGCCTGTAAAAGCAAGCATACCAAATGCCGTTTTCACCAGCCTGTCCGTGACTATCTCTGCCTTCAGCTCCTCAAGGTCTCTCTGTACATCAACGTTCCTGAGCTCCTTGGTATTAACTCATTATGTCCCACCAGAATTTGACTTTCCAAAACGTATTGCCACACACTTGCTTGGGTTAAATTCTATCTGCTGCCATTCTGCCAAACTTTCCAAGTGCCACCATAGCATAGCGGTTAATGTGACGCTATTACAGCTCTGGGCATCGGAGTTTGGAGTTCAACCCCGACGTTCTCTGTGTGTCCTACTTGTGGAATACATGGGTTTCCTCTGGGTGCTCCAGTATCCTCCCACAGTCCAAAGACATATCAGTTACTAGGTTAAATGTTCATTGTAAATTGTCCCAGGATTAGGCTAAGGTTAATTTGGAGATTGCTGGCAGCATGGCTTGAAGGGTGGAAGGTCCGACTCCCTGGAGTATCTCCAAATAAATTAATGATCTATGTCTCACTTTAGACAAACTTCTTTGCAATCTACACTTCTATCAGTTTTTGTGTCAACTGCAAAACCTTCTAATCCAACCACTTAACTTCTCATCCAAGTCACTGAAGTGTATTACAAACAATGAAGATCCCACCAATTCCTGTGATATACAACGTAATAAATTTCCATTCAGAAAAGCAGCCTTGACCATTACTATCCGTCTCCTATGAATAATTTTGGATCCAGTTTGCCAACATCCGTCAGATCTTTTGTGCCTTTAACATTTGGACCAGAATCTCCTACCAAAATCCATGCAAACCATGCCTACCCTCACCTTCATCAATTTGCTTAGGTATCTTCTCAAAATGCTCAATCAGATTTAAGAGGTATGATCTCCCTTACACAAAACTATGCTGACTTCTTACAATTAGTCTCTGCTCACATTCTATAAGGCCATAACACCATAAGATATAGGGGCAGCATTAGGCCATTCGGCCCATTGAATCTTCTGCATTATTCAATTATGGCGGATTATTTTTCAATTCCATTCTCCAGCCTTCTCCCTGTAATCCTTAACTCTTTATCAATCAAAAACCTATCAGCTTTTGATTTAAATATGCCCAGAGGCTGGGCCTCCAATGCCCTCTATTGCAATGAATTTCACTGATTCTCCATGCTGTATTATTAGAATTATAACACATTGTTTCATTGTTGCTAGGTCAATTCCTGTAGGTACCTACCTTACATTATTATGGTGGACCTTAACTAACCACACCTCAAAATTCTCTGCATTTGAACCAGCATATATTGCATCAAATGAAAATTTCTGATGTTTCACCACATCACCCTGCCCCCGCCCAACTCATTACCCTTCAATTGATTTAACTATTGCTGGGTCTGAACGCCTGAGGAAACCAGAGTCAGTTCATCATAGACGATCCCAGATATGGAAAGGACTTGAATGGTCCAGATGGTTGGCCCATCATCACCTGCTCAGACAAGGAGGAATGGTTGACAGGTGGTGGCCTTGGCAACAACGTACCCATTTGAAGAATAAAGTTATACAGTAAGGCTGCAATAATTCATAATCAGGCATAATCATAGAAACATAGAAACACAGAAAACCTACAGCACAATACAGGCCCTTTGGCCCACAAAGTTGTGCCGAACATGTCCCTACCCTAGAAATTACTAGGCTTACCTATAGCCCTCTATTTTTCTAAGCTCCATGTACCTATCCAAAAGTCTCTTAAAAGACCCTATCTTATCCGCCTCCACCACCGTTGCTGGCAGCCCATTCCACGCACTCACCACTCTCTGAGTAAAAAACTTACCCCTGACATCTCCTCTGTACCTACTCCCCAGCACCTTAAACCTGTGTCCTCTTGTGGCATCAGCCCTGGGCAAAAGCCTCTGACTAGACACACGATCAATGGCTCTCATCATTTTATGCACCTCTATCAGGTAATCTCTCATCTTCCATCGCTCCAACGAGAAAAGGTTGAGTTCACTCAACCCATTTTTATAAGGCACGCTCCCCAATCCTGGCGACATTTTTGTAAATCTCCTCTGCACCTTTTCTATAGTTTCCACATCCTTCCTGTAGTGAGGTGACCAGAACTGAGCACAGTACTCCAAGTGGGGTCTGCCCAAGGTCCTATATAGCTGCAACATTACCTCCCAGCTCCTAAACTCAATCCCACAATTAATGAAGACCAATACACCATATGCCTTCTTAACCACAGAGTCAACCTGCGCAGCTGCTTTGAGCGTCCTATGGACTCAGACCCCAGGATTCCTCTGATCCTCCACACTGCCAGGAGTCTTACCATTAACACTATATTCTGCCATCATACTGGAACTACCAAAATGAACCACTTCACACTTATTTGGGTTGAACTCCATCTGCCACTTCTCAGCCCAGTTTTGCATCCTATCAATGTCCTGCTGTAACCACTGACAGAACTCCACACTATCCACAACACCTCCAACCTTTGTGCCATCAGCAAACTTACAAACCCATCCCTCCACTTCCTCATCCAGATCATTTATAAAAATCACAAAGAGTAAGGGTCCCAGAACAGATCCCTGAGGCACACCACCGGTCACCGACCTCCATGCAGAATATGACCCGTCTACAACCACTCTTTGCCTTCTGTGGGCAAGCCAGTTCTGGATCCACAAAGCAATGTTCCCTTGGATCCCATGCCTCCTTACTTTCTCAATAAGCCTTGCACAGGGTACCTTATCAAATGCCTTGCTGAAATCCATACACACTACATCTACTGCTCTTCCTTCATCAATGTGTTTAGTCACATCCTCAAAAAATTTAAGTAGGCTCGAAAGGCACGACCTGCCCTTGACAAAGCCATGCTGACTATTCCTAATCATATTATACCTCTCCAAATTTTCATAAATCCTGCCTCTCAGGATCTTCTCCGTCAACTTACCAACCACTAAAGTAAGATTCACTGGTCTCTAATTTCCTGGGTTATCTCTACTCCCTTTCTTGAATAAAGGAACAACATCCACAACCCTCCAATCCTCTGGAACTTCTCCCGTCCCCACTGATGATTCAAAGAACATTGCCAGAGGCTCAGCAATCTCCTCCCTTGCTTCCCACAGTAGCCTGTGGTACACCTCATCCAGACCCGGCAACTTATCCAATTGTCCTGTATTGGACCACAAAGCACTCCAGCATGTGGTGAAAACTGCCCAGCAGATTATCAGCACCCAATTGACCACCACTGAGAACATCTGCCATAAACTCTGCCTGGGCAGGGCGAAAAGCATTATAGACAATAGACAACAGATGCAGGCGCAGGCCATTCAGCCCTTCAAGCCAGCACCGCCATTCAATGTGATCATGGCTGATCATCCACAATCAGTACCCCGTTCCTGCCTTCTCCCCATATCCCTTGACTCCGCTATCTTTAAGAGTTCTATCTGACTCTTTCTTGAAAGCATCCAGAGACTTGGCCTCCACTGCCTTCTGAGGCAGAGCATTCCATAGATCCACAGCTCTCTGGGTGATATTCATCTGCCTCACCACCTCTTGAATGCCTCTATCATACCTGCCTCCATCACCACATCTGGCAGTACATTCTAGGCACCTACCACTTCCTATGTAAAAACTTGCCCTGCACATCTCCTTGGAACTTACCCCTTCTCAACCTAAATGCATGGCACCTAGCATTAAATATTTCGACCCTGGAAACAAGATATCATTTGTCAGCTCTATCCCTCTTGTAATCTTAAAAACCTTTATCGTGTCTCCCCTCAGCCTCTACTGCTCCAAAAGAAATAATTTGGGTTTCTCCGACCTCTCCTTAGATGCTGCTGGGTATTAAAGAAACGGGGGGGCCTGGGATCAGGTGAGTGAGCAATTGGAGAGTGATCACTGAGGAAGGAGAAGGGAGACATCAAGAGATAAAGGGGGCTAGGAATTCCAATGGGAAAATAAGCTGAATACTCGTTATCATCTTATATAAGCTGTACTTACAGAAAACAGGCAGCCAGGAGAAATTTGAAGAGCCTGCACAGCTTCCGTATGAAAATGTTCCCACTCAGGTTCCCCTTCAAAATTTCACCTTTCACCCTGAACTGAGTCTTACTCTCATCCAACCTCAGTGGAAAAAGCCTTCTTGCATCTACCCCTCATAATTTTGTATACCTCTATCAAATCTCCTCTCAATCTCCTATGTTCTAGGTAATAAAGTCCTAACCTATTCAATCTCTCCCTATAACTCAGGTCTTCTGGTCCCAGCACATTCTTGTAACTTTTCTCTGTATTCTTTCAATTTCATTGATATCTTTCCTGTAGACAGGTGACCAGGACTGCACGCAATACTCCAAACTTACCTTCAGAAAAGTCTTATACAACTTCAACATCTCAACTCCTATAATCAATACTCTGATTTATCAAGCCCAATATGCCAATAGCTCTCATAATGCTCCATCTAACTGTGATGTCTCTTTCTATCTGTGACGCCACTTTCAAGTGATTATGGATCTATATTCCTAGAGCCCTCTGTCCTACCGCTCACTTCTCAATGTCCTATTGTTCACTGTGTATGTCTTACCCTGGTTTGTCATCTCAAAGTGCAGCAACTCACATTTGTTTGCATTAAGTTCCACCTGTCTTTCTTGAGCCCATTTGTCCAGCTGATCCCACTGCAAGCTTTGATAGCCTTCCTTGCTGTCCACTGCACCCCAGTCTTGGTGTCTGTTAGGGTGTATTCTGGAGTTATGGAATAAAGCAAATACTAATTTCAACAGCAGCCAGTCTTCAGACCTGAATGTGGATTGTATGTTGAATTTTAAATGCAACTCTGAACAATGGTCTTCCTGGAGCTGCATGTTGAGGTTGATTCCAAATAAAGAAACACTCCGTTTGACCTCAGGTGCCTGTATGTGCATGAATATGGTCCAGAGTCAGTGCAAATTAACATTATTTTGGGTGTCTGGAGTGTGGGTGTGAAGATGGAGGTGTTTGAAAATTATATATAATTCAAAGGAACATTGTAGATACATTGTAAATATAGAATTGTCCTGCTGTTATCTTTGATCTTTAGCATATAAAAATGTCACATAATATTGAGCCAAGCAGGCCTCTTCTCCGAAGAGTGTCTCGAATATGATGCCTGCTACTCATCTTGCTGAATAAGACTTCTATATCCATAAGCTTCAGTGACTTTCCGGTGACTTTGTTCACAGTCCACAAATTTGATGACCCGGTTTACCACCTTATCAGCCAGATGACAAACAACAATGGACCCAGCAACAAACCCTGCAGCACTCCGGCCTCCATCTACCACTGCTAGCTTTTCCTGCAAAGTCAAAGTCAAATCCAATTTACTACTTCATCCTAAATGTTAGCAACTGAACTTCCTTGATCACCCCCCATGAGGAACTTTGTCAAAGGTCTTGCTAAAATCCATGTAAATGACATCCATTGACTTTCCTTCATATAGTTCCCCACCCATAACTTTATCTAAAATCAGCATGGGAACCTCAACACCACTTTAAGTAAAACTTGCACACAATTAAGGAATCCCAAGATATGATTGACCTTCAACATGACCTTGATTCCCAGTAGCTCAAAATTGGCAGAAAGTGATCTAATCTGGGGCAAATATACTTTTGCTCATCGCATCTAGGTACCTTCAGGACTTGGTTTTGAATAAAGTGATCATGGCGTGGCATAAGAAGCTGCTGTGGGTAAACATTCCACTTTGGGTCACTGATCTGTTTTGACGTAATTGTGCCGCAGGCAGTTGATCAGTGTGCTGGCGCCATGAGTCTCAATCTTCTCTCCGAGCTGCTCTAACTCCTGTTTAAACGTTGCCACATTCCCAGCGTCCACAGCTGAGGGGGTGCAGAGACAGAAACGTGGATCACTCATTTTGAGAACAGTGATACTGCAGCTTATCGATGACCATCAATAAAGGTATTTACGCAGAGCATTGTTTAATTGAAAAAGGAACCAGCTGAAGGAATACAAAGCACGAAAAAATCTACAGGTGCTGGAAATCCAAGGCAAAACACACAAAACACTGGAGGAATTCGGCAGGTTGAGTAGCATCTATGGGAAGGAATATAACGGTTGCCGTTTCAGGCCGAAGCCCTTCATCAGGACCGGAAAAAGAGGCGAAAGGTCAGAGTAGGGTGGGGAAGGGGAGGAAGTGCAAGGTAGTAGGTAATGGGTGAAACAGGGAGAGGGAGAGGGGTTGAAGTAAAGAGAGGGGAAATTGATTGGTGAAAGAGATAAAGGGTTAGAGGAGTGGGAATCTTACAGGACAGGGTAAAAGATCATGGAAGAAAGAGAAAGAGGAGGAGAACCAGAGTAAGGTGAAGGGCAGGTAAGGAGATAGGAGAGAGAGGGAAACAGGAATGGGGAATGATGGCAATTACTGGAAGTTTGAGACATCCATGTTCATGCCATCAGGCTACCCAAATGGAATATCAGGTGTTGTTCCTCCAACCTGAGTGTGGCTTCATCACAGCAGTAGAGGAGGCCATGGACTGACATGTCAGAATGGGAATGGAAAGTGGAATTGAAATGAGTGGCTACCAGGAAATCCCATTTTTTTAGGCAGACAGAGCATAGATGCTCGGCAAAGTAGTCTCCTGATCTACGTCAGGTCTCGCTGATATACAACAGCACTGGATTCAGTAAAAACAGACTCATGGGTGAAGTGTGGCCTCAACTGGAAGGATTGTTTGGGCCCTGAATGGTAGTGAGGGAGGAAGTATAAGGGTACGTGTGGCACTTTTTCTGGCTGCAAGAGTAAGTTCTAGGAAAGAGATCAGTGGGGAGGGATGAGAGGACAAGGGGAGTCACATAGGGAGTGATCCCTGTGGAAAGCAGAAAGAGGAGGGGAGGGAACGATGAATAGGTCTTTATGATATCCAATATCATGGTGAATTAAGATAGGCTACTCATGCTATGGATGTACACAATGAGGAGCATTACCAAAATTCGATTTTATTGGAAACAATTGTATATTAAGAATTAATAAAGGATGTTTGCTATGGTAAGGGAGTTTATGACATGAGAGTATTGCTTCAGAGTAGAGAGTCATCTCTTCAGAATAGAGATAAGGATGAATTTCTTTAGCCAGAGGGTGGTGAATCTGTGGAATTCATTGCCACAGATGGCTGTGGAGGCCAAGTCATTGGATATGAAACCCCTTTTTACCAGGCACCTCTAAAGGTGTGGCTAGTTATCCCCTCACTAACAGCCACTGGACTAGTGGTTGGAAAACCACCTTTCTCAAACCCTAGGGTCAGTACGACTTGGGTCCCATCAAAACCGGGAAGTTGAGCTGTCTTGACCACCTGAACCCCAATCTGTGTAAGTACTGACCCCATGCAATTAGCTGTTGGCAAGAAATAACAGATCGTACACTGCACACAAGTATAAAGAAAGTATATTTACAAATATCAGATTTATCAAACAGTCCATAGGAAAAAGTAAAAAAATAACAAGGGTCTATTACACTTAACCCAGTCCAAATATGCACATAAGTTGGAGCTCGTCTTGAAGGTGTCTTTAACTTGTAGGCTGGATCCACAGTCTGCAGGAAAACACACAGCACCTTCCAAATGTCATTCGAAATTCAGCTCAAACAAATGGGCTCCCCGAACGGGAGGACTGGTCCTTGAAGCCACTCATCTGCACAAAGCACCTTGTGCAACAGGGACAGCATCCTCAGCCAGCTTCTGTCCTGTCTTCTCCCAGCTCCTGCCAGAAAGACCTCGACCTACACCAGTGTCCATCACAAAAACCTCTCCACCCAGCTTTCTCTAGAACTTTCTCCCAATTCCACCATCCTGACTGGCTGACCTGACATTCCTGAGCTGAACATCACAGCGTCTTATCTTTAACGGTAACCCAAACACTACCAGCAGAACACGCTGTTTCTACAGAACACTATTAAATGAAATACCCTACAGCATTAGTAATAAAAGCTTAACAGTAAAACCTTTACCAGGGCATTACAGGTATATTTAAAGTGGAGTTTGATAGGTTCTTGACCATAAGCGTGTCAGAGGTTATGGAAAAAAGCTGGAGAATGGGGTTGACAAGGATAATAAATCAGCCATGATGGAATGGCAAAGCAGACTTGATGGAGCGAATGGCCTAATTCGGATTCTATGCCTTATAGTCATATGGTCTATTAAATTGGTAATACGGTCAGACGCAGCCACCTCTACAGAGACAAACAAAGGTGTTAGGTCTTTTTGAAATGTCTTTTATACAATCACAAGACACTGCTGGTCATTATGAATGTGAAGTGCTGCAGGTCTACCCCATCAGCGAGTTGCTCATTGGCGGAGGAGCTGGTCTTGGTACGGACCATGTTGTTGCCCGCTACAGAGAGGCGCGAAGGTGGTGTGCAGTCCAACAGTGAGTGATTACCTCAGTCGTATTTCATGTGGTCACCAGACTCTGTTGGACTTTAATAATGTGGAATGCTAGAATCCAGTTTGCTGGTTTATTGGCAGTACTGATGCTGGGGGAGCTGTTTGGCCTTGGTTGTAGCACCAACTAGGCCTCGTGCCACGGTGTCGCCTAGAACAGTGGCCAGGAAAAGTGATGCTGGAGGCGGTGAGGCACTGCATCCATGTTGGCATTGGTGCTGCCCTCCAGTGTTCACTCTGTGGAAGACAAGCTGGTTTGGTTTCATCTGCAGACTTCTGTGGGCTTGTTCTTGCTAACAACATCTGTAGATAGCTGAATTTGCGCTATATTATTTTTTTTTTGTGTGTGTATATTTACTGCTATCTTATATGGGCTATATGTGCCTTGTGCTGTGTATGGCTGTTGGTACCATGTTTTGCACCTTGGCCCTGAAGTAACCTTGTTTCTGGATGATAATGTGGTAAATTGGAATGGCAAATTTGCTGACGATATAAAGACTGGAGGTGTAGTGGACAGTGAGGAAGGTTTTCAAAGCTTGCAGAGGGAGTTGGACCAGCTGGAAAAATGGGCTGACAAATGGCAGATGGAGATTAATGCAGACAAGTGTGAGGTATTGCACTTTGGAAGGACAAACCAAGGTAGAACATACAAGGTAAATGGTAGGACACTGAAGAGTGCAGTAGAACAGAGGGATCTGGGAATACAGATACATAATTCCCTAAAAGTGGTGTCACAGGTAGATAGGGTAGTAAAGAGAGCTTTTGGTACATTGGCCTTTATAAATCAAAGTATTGAGTATGAGAGTTGGAATGTTATGGTGAGGTTGTACAAGACATTGGTGAGGCTGAATTTGGAGTATTGTGAGTAGTTTTGGTCACCTAATTACAGGAAGGATATTAATAAGGTTGAAAGAGTGCAGAGAAGGTTTACAAGGATGTTGCCAGGACTTGAGAAACTGAGTTACAGAGAAAGGTTGAATAGGTTAGGACTTTATTCCCTGGAGTATAGAAGAATGAGGGAAGATTTGATAGAGGTATATAAAATTATGATGGGTATAGATAGAGTGAATGCAAGCAGACTTTTCCCACTGAGGCTAAGGGAGAAAAAAAAAACAGAGAACATGGGTTAAGGGTGAAGGAGGAAAGGTTTAAAGGGAACATTAGCGGGGGCTTCTTCACACAGAGAGTGGTGGGAGTGTGGAATTAGCTGCCAGATGAAGTGGTGAATGCGGGCTCACTTTTAACATTTAAGAAAAACTTGGACAGGTACATGGATGAGAGGTGTATGGAGGGATATGGTCCAGGTGCAGGTCATTAGAGTGTGTAGTAAGGGTGGCGGAGTTGGATTGACCCTTCTTAGCTGGTGTTGTTATGTTGCTAGAAGATCAGAATAAAAGCTGAGAAATGCACAAGACAATGTGTTCAAGCTTGAGAGCCTGGATGCCAGTGGGTTTTTTTTTGGAGGTGGTGTTTACAACATCAAATTATGGTGCGCTTAGTCACCTGGGTCAGAGGAAAGAGGCGCTAAAACACAATGACACATGCGTAATGGAAAGATCAGTGTGGTTGTGTGCAGCTGACAGTTCTGCCCTGTTCGCCAATCTGCCACTCTCTCAAGTGAGAAACTAGTACTTGCTTTTGATGTCCAGAACAGCATGTGATGACTGCTGAAAGAAAAGCAAGTGTGGCTAACAAACACCTGACAAAGCACCAATACCCTCAAGCAGCCACCAGAGTAATGTTAGGCTGGCTTCCAACATGGAAACATTGTAAATGGAAGCCATATGTGAAAACATCTATAGAACTGTGCATACATGGAGCAAAATAAAATATAGATCTGTAAAGTGCATGCCTCTACACCTCAGGTGCTTCAAACTACATCCTTCCTATTCATGAGATATTGGTAGTTTCAGCACAAACAGAAAAAGAGGGTTTCACACCACTGGGTGTCATGTGGGACAGATGGCTTTCTTAGAATCTCATATGTCTGATTATGATAAAATTATCCCTGTCCATTCCTAATGACATTCAGATAAGTCCAGACTGACTCACTAGGGTGGTATACCACAGCTAAACAAAATTATGAGGTAGATGGTGGAGAACTTTTCTAAATTACAGGGGTGCCTAAAAATGGAGGGTGACAGGGGGCCTAGGTGAGGATGGTAAGGACCCAAGAGCAGGAGTATCCAAGACTAGAATCAAAACACGATTTTGAGACTGAGATGAGAACAGGGTTCTAGATGAGAATCTGACAAGACTAGACAAGAATCCAAACGAGACAGAACTCCTAAACGCAATTGCAGACTGAACCAAAATTCAGCTGACAATTGAACCCTGATTCTGAGTTCAGGTACTCTTTAAATATCCAAATCTTGGTGCCAAAACATAGCTGCCAATTAGTGGTGCTTAACAGAATCTTTTAAGGGATGACATCAGCTATCCATACTTCTGGGAATCAGAGCGTCTAAGCCACCAAGCCTGATGCGGCCGGGCTGGTACCAATTCAATAGGTTTAAAGCAGGGGATAAGAGATTTCCAAAGGATCTGAGAAAGGAAAGAAGTCACCCTTAGGGTGGTTGGAATCTGGAGCACACTGCCTGAGGGAGAGGCCCTCACAACATTTTTGAAGTATCTGGATGAGCACTTAAATCACAAAGGCTTGGAAGGTTATGGATTCAGTGCTGGCACAGGAGAACATTCTAGATGGGTCTGTGGTACTTTGCATTAATGTGATGAGTTGAAGGGCCAGACACTGTGTTGTAGAACTCTGTGACTCAAGACACTTGATGCTGTTTATCTAACCTCAAACAATAACAGTTTTGAAAGCGCCTGTTGCACTTTCTCATATCCCCAACACTGCTACAGCATCTGAAGGATATCACACGCAGCAAGATAAACCATCTCCTGTGTGATGGCTCCCTGGAGAGATGTCTCTTTGATAAATTCTATAGCTGTGCTCCAGGTTCCAACCAACCCTCTGGGTAACAGAGATCCCCACAAACCCATTACCCTAAAATGCTGCCCTCTGGTTTTTGACACCTCCTCTATGTGGAAAAGTTGCCTACTATTCCCCTCACAATTCCATGAACCATTGTCACTGTCCACGTCCCCCTCACTTCCAGTAGACTGAAATCTTTAAACTACAGAAATCTTTTGGCAACCTCACAACTACAGTATAATCATTACCAGTTAATCCTGCAGTGTATATTAGTTCAAATAAGGCATGTGTTCATTTCATATCCTATCAGACTGAACACATTGTGCATGGTTTCTGAATATTGCTTCTGGAAGGAAATAGAAAGTATAGTGAAGAAAATATTTAGGATCCAGGAGCATAAATCATCAAGTTCGAGTTTATTGTTGTCATAGGCACAAATACGCAGGCTATAAGTGGCATGAAAATCAGCTTTCTCTGGCAGCAGCAGCACTGTACATTACAAGATGAGAACAAACATAAGTTAAAGTAAACTTAATTGACATAAATTATACCAGGACAGAATCAGCAATTTCAATGCTGGGGAAAAAATCCAAGGAAAAAACTACTATATAGTCAGTTAGCACTGGCGTCCCTGGAGTCTCCCTCTCTGAGTTCTTAAAAATACTTTTGTCCCTTTATCCACCTCTTACAGGTTGAGGCAATTGCAGGCCGTGCGATAGAGAAGTCGGTAGGTGTTACAAGAATTGGATGTGTGGTTGTTAGAGAGGAGCAAATCTTTAGACTGCAGGACGACACAGATGATCTGGTCAGTTGAAAAGAACTGAGGAAAATGGAATTTAATCCCAAGAAGTGTGGGGCCATGTATTTAGGTGCAACAAATCAAGGGAATTATTGGTAGAATCTCAGGTGGTGATGAGAGGGCGTACAGGAGTGAGATATGCCAGCTAGTGGAATGGTGTCACAGTAAGACGAAAGAGCTGATTGTGGACTTCAGGAAGGTAAGACGAAGGAACACATACCAATCCTCACAGAGGGATCAGAAGTGGAGAGAGTGAGCTGTTTCAAGTTCCTGGGTGTCAAGATCTCTGAAGATCTAACCTGGTCCCAAAATATCGATGCAGTTATAAATAAGGCAAGACAGCAGCTATACTTCCTTAGGAGTTTGAAGAGATTTGGCATGTCAACAAATACACTCAAAAAGTTCTATAGATGTACGGTGGAGAGCATTCTGACAGGCTGCATCACTGTCTGGTGTGGGTGGGGGGGTCTACTGCACAGGACCAAATGAAGCTGCAGAGGGTTGTAATTGTAGTCAGCTCCATCTTGGGTACTAGCTTACATGGTACCCAAGACATCTTCAAGGAGCAGTGTCTCAGAAAGTCAGCGTTCATTCTTAAGGACCTCCAGCACCCAGGGCATGCCCTTTTCTCACTGTTAGCATCAGGTAGGAGATACAGAAGCCTGAAGGCACACACTCAGTGATTCCAGAACAGCTTCTTCCCCGCTTTCATCCAATTCCTAAATGGACATTGAACCCTTGGACACTACCTCACTTTTTTTAATATACAGCATTTCTGTTTCTAGCACAATGTTTAATCTATTCAATATGCATATACTATAACTGATTCACTTATTTATTATTATTTTTTTCTTCTATATTATGTATTGCACTGAACTGCTGCTGCTCAGTTAAATTTCATGTCACATTCCGGTGATAACAACCCTGATTCTGATTCTGAATATACAATAAATGACACATACAAACAGGGAGTGGTGTGCGTAACAGAAAGTACACAGTGAGTGTAAATTCACAGATCCTTAGAGGTGACCAGACAGGTCAGTAAGGTGGTTAACAAGACACATAGGATGATTTTGTTTTAGTCTACTGTAGGTATGGAATATAAAAGCAAGGAGGTAAAATTCGAGGAGAGTACTATTAAGAGTTAGTCAATAGCTTGAGTACAGCATAGAGGACTCCTCGTCATCTGTGGAAGCAGAGTGATAGATTGTCAACGTTCCAGGTCGACACCCTGCATCAAGACTGCTTCCTGACTCACTGAATTCCTCCAACAGTTTGTTCATTTTTTGCCCTGAAATAAATCATCTGCGGTTGTTCATGCCTCCAGATTTAAGAGATTCTCACCATGACTGGACAAGTATAAAGAGGAAGTGTTTGCCTGATTGGGCCATTTTCTTTAGAACAAAGGAGGATGTGAGACTTAATTGAGGTGTGCAAAATTATAACGGGGCCTAGAAGTATTAAATAGGAAGGAGATTTTCCAATAGCTAAGGGGTCAAGCACCATATGGCATAGTCTTAAAGTAATTGGTTAAAGTGTAAGATCAAGTCAAGTTTATGGTCATGCACACAAGTACAATGAGGCATGTCCAATGAAAAGCTTGCTTGCGTCAGCATCAACATCAAAAGTCAAAGTACATTTTATTATCAAAGTACATATATGTCACCATATACAATCTTGAGATTCAGTTTCCTGCAGGCATACTCAGCAAATCTATAGGGCAGTAACTATAACAGACTCAATGAAAGATCAGCCAGAGTGCAGAAGACAACAAATTGTGCAAATGCAAATATAAATAAATAGCAATATGTAATGAGAACATGAGATAATGAGATAAAGAGTCCTTAAAGTAAGATCATTGATTGTAGGAACACTTCATTGATGGGGTATGTGAGTGTAGTTATCCCCTTTTGCTCAAGAGCCTGATGGTTAAGGAGTCGTAACTGTTTTTGAACCTGGTTGTGCAAGTTCTAAGGCTCCCATACCTTCTATCTGTTGGCAGCAGCAAGAAAAGAGCACGGCCTGGGTGATGGTGATTCCTGATGATGGATGTTGCTTTCCTACAACAGCGTTTCATGTAGATGTGCTAACTGGCTGGGAAGGCTTTTCCCGTGATGTGCTGGGCTGAATCCACTCCATTTTGTAGGATTTTCCATTCAAAGGCATTGATGGTTCCATACCAGCCTGTGATGCAGCCAGTCAGTATACTCTCCACTATACAACTATAGAAGTTTGTCGAAGTTTTAGATGTCATGGTGAATTTCTGCAGACCTAAGAAAGTAGAGACTGGGTCCAGGATAGATCCTCTGAAATAGTAACACCCAAGAATTTAAAGTTGCTCATGCTGTCTATCACAGGGATGTACAAACCCCATTTCCAGAAAAGTTGGGATATTTTCCAAAATGCAATAAAAACAAAAATCTGTGATATGTTAATTCACGTGAACCCTTATTTAACTGACAAAAGTACAAAGAAAAGATTTTCAATAGTTTTACTGACCAACTTAATTGTAATTTGTAAATATACACAAATTTAGATTTTGATGGCTGCAACACACTCAACAAAAGGTGGGACGGAGTTAAAATAAGATTGAAAAGTGCACAGAATATTCAAGTAACACCGGTTTGGAAGACTCCACATTAAGCAGGCTAATTGGTAGCAGGTGAGGTATCATGACTGGGTATAAAAGTAGCATTCATCAAAGGCTCAGTCTTTGCAAACAAGGATGGGTCGTAGCTCACCCATTTGTGCAAAATTCGTGAGAGAATTGCTTAGTCAGTTCAAAAGGAACATTTCCCAACGCAAGATTGCAGAGAATTTAAGTCTTTCAACATCTACAGTACATAATATTGTGAAAAGATTCAGAGAATTCAGGGACCTCTCAGTGCGTAAAGGGCAAGGTCGGAAACAACTGTTGAATGCGCGTGATCTTCGAGCCCTCAGGCGGCACTGCCTAAGAAACCGTCATGCTACTGTGACAATTATAGCCACCTGGGCTCGGGAGTACTTCAGAAAACCATTGTCACTTAACACAGTCCATCGCTGCATCTAGAAATGCAACTTGAAACTGTATTATGCGAGGAGGAAGCCATACATCAACTCTATGCAGAAACACCGGCGAGTTCTCTGGGCCCCAGCTCATCTCAGATGGACTGAGACTGTGGAACCGTGTGCTGTGGTCAGATGAGTCCACATTTCAGCTAGTTTTCGGAAAAAACGGGCGTCAAGTTTTCCGTGCCAAACATGGAAACGACCATCCTGATTGTTATCAGCGAAAGGTGCCAGCATCTGTGATGGTATGGGGGTGCATCAGTGCCCACGGCATGGGTGAGTTGCATGTATGTGAAGGTACCATTGACTCTGAGGCGTATATTAGGATTTTAGAGAGACATGTGTTGCCATCAAGGCGACGTCTCTTCCCGGGACGTCCACGCTTATTTCAGCAGGACAATGCCAGACCACATTCTGCACGGGCTACAACAGCATGGCTTTGTAGACACAGAGTGCGTGTGCTTGACTGGCCTGCTGCCAGTCCAGATCTATCTCCTATTGAAAATGTATGGTGCATCATGAAGAGGAGAATCAGACAACGGAGACCACGGACTGTTGAGCAGCTGAAGTCTTACATCAAGCAAGAATGGACAAAATTTCCAATTGCAAATCTACTACAATTAGTATCCTCAGTTCCAAAATGATTAAAAAGTGTTATTAAAAGGAAAGGTGATGTAACACAATGGTAAACATGCCTCTGTCCCAACTTTTGTTGAGTGTGTTGCAGCCATCAAATTCTAAATTTGTGTATATTTACAAAATACAATTAAGTTGGTCAGTAAAACTATTGAAAATCTTTTCTTTGTACTTTTGTCAGTTAAATAAAGGTTCACGTGAATTAACATATCACAGATTTTTGTTTTTATTGCATTTTGGAAAATATCCCAACTTTTCTGGAAATGGGGTTTGTAGTGTTACGTTCCCCAGTAACCGGGTGACTTATCAGCAAAGATAGATAGGTCCGCTGAAGCCTGATGCTACTATTTTCAAACGTTTTTATTTATAAAGGCGGGTCATAGTCATGGCCGACCAAACTTTTCCTCCTGCTAAATCGTTCCCAAGGAGGACATCCACGTCAGTTCTCGGGAATTCTGATGGCACCCCCATTTCAACTGATCCATACACCAGCTCACAATCCAAAATGACCCTACGCAAAGACACCCTTTCTGTCCCTTTTCCTATTCCTCTCAGGGCTACCTCGCCCGTCGGAGGTCCGAATTGTAATACGTTACGGCTAATTAATGATAGCTCCGCCCCCGTGTCTCTCCAAATCCGTACGGGAATTGGCGGGTCCCCCTTCCTCACAGACACGGTTCCGTGTGACAGATAAATCCCCAACCCCTCGCGCTCTCTGCTCCCCTGGGACCCTCTTGCCGATTTTCTGATTACCACTGCACACCCGATAGGGATTGCTGCTTTCCCTCTCTCTGGCTCCTTTCTTGGAGCAAAGCATTTAGATGCAATATGACCCACCTTTCCACAATTAAAACAGGTCAAGCCAGGACCTCTCCTGCCGTCTTGCCTCTCCTCCTCAATTTTACCACTAGCTCCCAGCGGGATCTCCGCCTCAGCCGGCGGGCTTTCTCTACTGTTCCCACGGTCTCTCTGATAACTTTTTGGCAAGGAAAACTTTGTCTTGTGGGTTAGGGCATATTCATCTGCGAACCTAGCAATTTCTGAGATGGACTGATTCGTCCTCTCATTCAAATACATCCGGATCTCTTCCGGAACACAACCTTTAAATTCCTCAATCAAAAATAACTCCCTGAGACGCCCATAATTCTCGGCCACCTTTTCTGCGGTGCACCAACAGTCCAAGAGCACACCCTTCTCATGGGCTAGCTCGGTATACGTTTGATTCCACCCTCTCCTTAAATTTCGGAACCTTTGTCTATACGCTTCAGGTACTAACTCGTAACCTCGGAGAATGGCCTCCTTTACTTGGTCATAATTCCCTTCCCCTTCTGGGGGGCAGCGCGGCATATACCCGCTGTGCTTTCCCTCATAACACACTTTGTAACAACGCCACCCACTGCTCTCTGGGCCACTTCTGATTCACTGCCACCTTCTCAAAAAGCAAGAAATAACTATCAACATCCGTCTCCTCGAAGGGGGGGACCAACCTCAACGCCTCTCTCTCTTGCCCTTGAGCTCTTCGCTCTTGCTTTCGCCTGTCCAGCTCCAATTCATGGCTCCTTTGTTTCTCTTTCTCTTCTGCTTCTGCTTCTAGCTGCTTTAGCTGGAGCTCATGACCCCGTTTCATCTCTAATTCCTTTAGTTTGAACACCTGCTCCCTTTCCTTTTCCTTTTCCTTTGCAGCTCATTCCTCAACCTTTTCAGCTGCTTCTAGCTGCTTTACTTTAAGATCATGGTCCAACCTTACTTTCTCCAACTCTACCTGATCTGTCCCACTCGCTAATCTCTTTTCGGGGATATTTTCCAAATCCTCAGCTGCAAACACCTCCTTTTCAATGTAATATTGATTTATGACCCCTCGCACTTCCTGCTTTTTCATTGACGACCTCACCTCTGCGAGGTCCAACCCCTTTGCCAGATTTACCAAGTCTGATTTGGTAGCCTTGCCTAGCGCCTCTACAGTCGGGTTTCTCATAAATTCACCCACATCCATCTTTGCTGGTTTCCTGTCTGGCTACCTGCGTAACCAGATTTAAGTTTGGACTTACAGCCCGATTCACTGACCCTCCCCTTTGGTTTCAAATCCCGGACGAGCCCCCACTTGTTACGTTCCCCAGTAACCGGGTGACTTATCAGCAAAGATAGATAGGTCCGCTGAAGCCTGATGCTACTATTTTCAAACGTTTTTATTTATAAAGGGGCACAAACGTATGGTTAATACAAAACATTCAGATCATATACGTCGTCACAACTCAATCTAAAGCACAGGTATAGTAACAATCAATCAGAAATAAGCTCTATCGTTGTCTAGGGGTAATGTAGATATATATTGTTTGCTGGATATCTAAAAGTCTTTTGCGGTCACTGCAGTTCCACCAGCTGCCGTCGTTGTGGTGTCGCGTTGGTGCACTTTTGTTAGAAAGAGAGAGAGAGAGAATTGAATGAAACAGTTACCCGACAGGTTTTCCAACCTGTAGGAGTTCGGTTCTTCGGAAGTCTCGTTGGGGAGTGGACTCTCATCTGTGGCCTCCCCTGTAGCTAAGCCGTTCTTCCGTGGTGAGGTTGCCAATCCCAGGCAAGGAAAAGACGCACACGAACCCCACCACCGGATGTCGCTATCAAAACGCTGTCGCAGGATTTCTAGCGTCTCTTCCGGTGCGTCTGTGGCCCCGCCTTGGCAGCCCACCTTTTATCTTCCTCACGGGATCGCCGGTGTCAATCTCTCTCTCAACCAGCCCACGTTGCCCGAGGGCTTTACACATGGTCTTCATGAGACAATAGTCAGAGTCACTTTATTCTGCTTCCCGGGGGAACGTGGTCTTCCGCACGTCTCCCTCTCTCTCCCATTTTCCTGTGTCTATTCAGCACGTCTCTCCCCCTCTTGGGTCATTTGACCCCCCCCCCTCGACTAGGGCTCTTGCGATTCTCACAAAGGAGGGGGCTGGGGTCATAACAGTAGGTTCAAGCAATATAGAGAACATAAAATATATATAAATTATACAAGACTATGAAGGGAAATGAAAGACTGTGAAAATAAGACATTACTGCAAAAAAAAAACTCATTCAGAGACAGCACATAGTAGTGGAAGAAGTCGTCCATTGTGCTCCATCGCTGAGATAGGTTAGGGTTGCACAGGTTGGTTCAAGAACCTGATTGCTGTTGGAAGGTAACTGTTCCTGAACCTGGTGTTGTAGGACTTCAGGCCTCCGTACCTCCAGATGGCAGCACAAGAAGAGAGTATGACCCAGATGGTGGGGATTTTTGTCAATGGATGTTGAGGATTTTTTTTCACCCAGTGAAATGCTGTATCTGAAACGATTGTAGAAGCTAGAAACCACATCCCATTTAAGCACTGCTGGGACGCGTATATAAACAGAACATACTGGAAATACTGGACAAGTCAAGCAGTTTCTGTGGAGAGGGAAACAGAGTTAACATTTCAAACAGAAGACCTTTCTTCAAGACTGGGAAAAAGAAATTAATGAACTTAAGTTGCTGAGAAGATGGTGGGTGAGACAGAAAAGGTAAAAAAATATATATTTGTGATTGGGAGAGACGTGTTGTCATGATGATAAGGTCAAGTGGAGTAAAAGGGACAGTGAAAGAGGTATGTATTACTGTTGAGTAATTCTTTTAAGTGATAATGGTAAGGGGCTATGCAGCTCCTACTTATGTCCTGTGATTTGTAAGATTTTATTGGTCTTTTGGCTGATGTTAATGACTGTCTGTCTAATACAGAGTGTCATAAGATGAACTGATAAACTCAATCATTCTGCCCATGATCACAAAAAACTGCAGAGTTGTGAACGCAGCTCAGCACATCGTGGAAACCAGCCTCCTCTCCAGAGCCTCCAGAATACACTTCTCACTGCCTTAGTAAACAACAAAATCGAAGTCCCTACCCACTTTGGAGATTCTCCCATCAGGTAAAACATACAAAAGCCTGAAAGTACATACCACCAGGCTCAAGGAAAGTTTCTCTCCTGCTGTTTTAAGACTATTGATTGGTTGCCTCACACTGGACTCTTGACCTCACAATCTACCTTGTCGCGAACTTGCACTTTACTGGCTACCTTCATTGCACTTTCTACGTAACTTTAATACTTTATTCTGCATTCTCCTTTTGCTTTTCCTTGCACTGCTGTGACGAAATAATCTACTGTATATGGATGTCATGCAAAACAGTTTTTCACTCTACCTTGGTACATGTGACAGTAATAAACCAATTTATCAATTTTAACTGCTTCTACAAAGCACCAAAATTGGTGGCAGGTTCACAAAAACACTGACATGGTAACTTAAAATCAGTATTCATGCCAACACTGAGCTGAGACATAAACACCGACCACCTCAACCCCAAAGTATATCTTATCCTGATAACAACAGGAGGACATTCAGCCCGTCAGGTCAATGCCAGCTCACAGAGGGGAAATTCTAACAGTCCCATTTCCTCAGTTGTTAACTCCCTGCACCCTTGCAACTTCTGTCTCTCACATCACTCCTCTTTTGTCACTAACCAAAGGGGTAAGTTACAGTAGCTGATTAACTCAGCCCTATGAGAGAAAACTGCAGCATGCAGAGGAAACCTTTGGGGTCACAAAGGGAATGTGCAAAATCACACAGATGGAAGTGAACTTGGGTTCCAGGTCTGTAGAATGGTGAGGTAATCGCACTAAATGATGAACCACTCCACCATCTACTGTATATTGAAAGGTTGGATGATATTGTCTATACTTCAGTAGAAGTTGGATACATAATGAAGTAGAAGGGAATAGAAATTTATACTAATAGTGCTGGATGAAGAGTGGAGGGAGTGCTGTGGGGTTGACATTAACGCCAGTGTTGTGGCATGTGGCTGTAGTGTGAAATTCTCTCTGTAAAAATTAAATTGCTTTATGCTCAATAGTTCCGTCTCCAGGGTGCAGATACGTTATTTACTTCTGCTCCTTTACCTTTACGATATTAGGTTATGAACGTAATTTTCCTGTGACATCAATGGAGGTCACTTCACCCATTGAGTCTTATGCTGGCCCTCTGAACAATCTCATCAGTTCTGTCCCTCATTTATTTCCCTGTAACTTATTCTCTGTTGCACACCCGTCTGTGCCACCTCCATGATAGTGTAGTTCATTGCCAGAGCAAGGTTTAGCATGAAGGACTGTTTTCATATTCTTTTCTCTTTGGTTAATCTATAAGTGACTGAAGACTGGCTTAAATCATACACAAACATGACGAGCTGAATCTCCATGGTGCCAAAAATACCTCATAAATTTTGTTTTTGATTAAGTAACAGTGAGGATTAATGAGGGGAATGTGGTAGATGGTGTCTACATAGAATTTCAGAAGGTGTCTCATAATAAAATTCCATACAAAAGGGCTAAGCAGCAAAATTGAGGCCATGGAATTAAAGGGTCTGTCATTGTATGGATATAAAATGGGCTTAAAATCAGAAATCAAGAAATGCTAGTAAACTGGAAAATGGTGCATGGTATTGTTTCCCAGAGGTCAATGCTGGAACCACTGTTTTTTGATGTGCTATAGATACTGAGATTTGGATGAGCAGGAAAAAATTGAAAACTGCAGATGCAAAGTTTGGAAGAGTGGTAGAGAGTGAGTCAATTAGGTTATTCTGATACAAGAAAAAGGGGAGAAATTATGGGGAAAAATCAGACAATTCTGAAGGGTGAGAAACAAAGAAGCTGGAAGGTGATAGGTGGAACCTATTGCTTCGCAACACTTCGTCCAGCTTCTTCACTCCATCTGTCATGGTCATCTCAATCTCCTGGTTGCCAACCATTTTAATCTGCTCCCCATTCCTTCACAGACATGTCTGACCTCTGCCAAGTTGGGGCTACACTCAAGCTAGAGGAACAGCTCATCATATTCCACAGGGTTGCCCTACAACCTGGCAACGTGAACTTTGAAATCTCCTAGCAACACACACAAAATGCTAGAGGAACTCAACAGGTCAGGGAGCATCTATGGAAAGGAGTAGAGTCGACATTTCGGGCCGAGACCCTCCCTCCAATTTCAGGTAACTGCTCCACCTCAGTTCCTTTTTTCTTTTTATCTCTCCTGCTGATCCACCTGGCCCCTATCACCCTACCTTTCCCCTCCCCAATCCTCTCCATCTGCCCATCCTTCACAGATTCCTCCCATCTCAACCCCCACTATTCCCCTGTGCCTTCTGCATCTCCTTCTCTTGGTTCCATGTTCCACCTTCTCCTGTAAGATTCCATCATCTTCTGCTCTGTTTCGAGGAGGGACATGGATGGAAATCGGCATGAATCGTCAAAAGTGGCGGGACATGGTGCAAGAGCAGTTATAAATCACATGAATCCTGGAACATGTGAACAGAGGTGGAGAGCGCAAAAGCAGCAAGGTTAGCTTGAACTGGCACAATTCACTGGTTAAGTCATCTGGAGTGCTGATCAGTACATTTTAGGCAGGTCACACAGAGGATGAAGAATAGGTTCACTACAATGGTTCCGGGGAAGAGGGATTTCAGCTCAAAGCAGCTGCAGAAGTTCTTTTTGGAATGAGAATTATTGGACAGGATTTGATGCAGAATGATGTGTGATTTGGAGGGGAATCTGCTCAGAGAGGTGTTATCCTGCCTGCTGCTTGGTGGGAGTCATGGGTCCCAGAGGAGGTGCCCAAGTACCCTTGCAATGAATTTTGCAGATGATGCACACTGCAGCCTTGGTGCAGATGATAAATGGTGGTGCATAGGTGGTCAATCAAGTGGACTGCTTTCTCCAGAATGGCGTCAAACTTCTTGAATATTGTTGGAACTTTACTCACCAAGGCATGGTCATTGATGCAAACAATTCATGCCATTGTACATGTGACAAATAAAGCTAATCTTCCAAATTTATTTATTTAGCTACTTATTGAGAATAGGGCCTTCTGGCCTTTCAAGCTGTGCCACCCAGCAACCCCTGATTTAACCCTAGCCTAATCATCAGACAATTTACAACGACCAATTAACCTACCAACCAGTACATCTCTGGACAGTGGGAGGAAACTGGAGCACCCGGAGGAGATCCATGTGGGCACGTACAGTCTCTTTACAGACAGCGATAGGAATCAAACCTGTGTCACTGGTACTGTTCCAAGGCAAGTAAAGATTACTCTGTACTCTGGAGCTCCTGAGTTGTGCCTTGGGGATTGTGGGAAGTTTTGGGGATTCAGGAGGTCAGCCACTTACTGTAACCGACTTGCTCTGGATGCCATTGAACTTGTGTGTATGATCTGGCTGAGCTTCTAGTGAATGGTGACCCCAGGATATTGATGGTAGTGGGCTATTGAGTGCTACACTCTCATATGTTAGAGGTAGTTAGCTCTGGCAGTTGTGACTTATCAATCTCACTTACCACTGATCAGCTCATTCCTGAATATTGTTACAAACTTATCCCATGTTGGGAGAGGATGCTTCATTCTCTAATGGGTTGAAAGTGGAATTAAACAATGATGAGGAAGAAAGGTGATGAATGGAACCAGGGCAGAGATGGTTGCTGGGCAAATAGGAATGGGAGGGAGGGGATGGGTTTGAGGATTGAGTGGCAGATGGAAGCAGATGTTAGATCTGAAAAGGACAAGGAAACAGTGGGATGGGGGGGATGCAAGGGTGCAGTAGTGGGTGATTTGGAAAGAGAAGGGTGTGCAAGAAGACCTGGGTGGATCAATAGGAGAGAGAAAGGAACGGGGGCTGCAGGTTACCTGAAATTAGAGAATTCATTACTCATGCTATTGAGTTGTAGACTATCCAGGTGGAACATGATGTACTGGTTTTCTAGTGTTCATTTGGTCTCACTCTGACAGTGGATGAAGTTAGGTCATTGTGGAATGGAGAGGGGAGTTGAAATGACTTACAACCGGGAAATCAAAATGGTCATTGCGGACAACACTAATTATAGTCACCTTCTCCTTGCCATCATAAATCCTGTTAGAATCATCCATTACTGAATGAGTTAGGATTTCCTCCAACTAAACAATGTCCATTGTTTGAAGGAAAGTACTGTTTGCTGCTGTAAACAGACC
Organism: Hemitrygon akajei; assembly: GCF_048418815.1. Classification (NCBI taxonomy): domain Eukaryota; kingdom Metazoa; phylum Chordata; class Chondrichthyes; order Myliobatiformes; family Dasyatidae; genus Hemitrygon; species Hemitrygon akajei. The sequence continues at coordinate 146,625,795 of NC_133130.1, read as the reverse complement.
TTGATTGCCAACTGCAGCAATTTCCCTGACAAATTTCTGAGATTGAAACAAAGTGTTCACGTACTTGAAGGGAAATTTCACAAATTCAGTAGATAGATAGATAGATAGATACTTTATTCATCCCCATGGGGAAATTCAACATTTTTTTCCAATGTCCCATACACTTGTTGTAGCAAAACTAATTACCTACAATACTTAACTCAGTAAAAATATGATATGCATCTAAATCACTCTCTCAAAAAGCATTAATAATAGCTTTTTAAAAGTTCTTAAGTAGTTTACTTAAATACATTAAATACAATCAACCCCGGCACTTTAACATATCTTACTCCTGGCGGTTGAATTGTAAAGCCTAATGGCATTGGGGAGTATTGACCTCTTCATCCTGTCTGAGGAGCATTGCATCGATAGCAACCTGTCACTGAAACTGCTTCTCTGTCTCTGGATGGTGCTATGTAGAGGATGTTCAGGGTTTTCCATAATTGACCGTAGCCTACTCAGCGCCCTTCGCTCAGCTACCGATGTTATACTCTCCAGTACTTTGCCCACGACAGAGCCCGCCTTCCTTACCAGCTTATTAAGACGTGAGGTGTCCCTTTTCTTAATGCTGCCTCCCCAACACGCCACCACAAAGAAGAGGGCGCTCTCCACAACTGACCTATAGAACATCTTCAGCATCTCACTACAGACATTGAATGACGCCAACCTTCTAAGGAAGTACAGTCGACTCTGTGCCTTCCTGCACAAGGCATCTGTGTTGGCAGTCCAGTCTAGCTTCTCGTCTAACTGTACTCCCAGATACTTGTAGGTCTTAACCTGCTCCACACATTCTCCATTAATGATCACTGGCTCCATATGAGGCCTAGGTCTCCTAAAGTCCACCACCATCTCCTTGGTCTTGGTGATATTGAGACGCAGGTAGTTTGAGTTGCACCATATCACAAAGTCCTGTATCAGTTTCCTATACTCCTCCCCCTGTCCATTCCTGACACACCCCACTATGGCCGTGTCGTCAGCGAACTTCTGCACATGGCAGGACTCCGAGTTATATTGGAAGTCTGATGTGTACAGGGTGAACAGGACTGGAGAGAGCACGGTCCCCTGCGGCGCTCCTGTGCTGCTGACCACCGTGTCAGACCTACAGTCTCCCAACCGCACATACTGAGGTCTATCTGTCAAGTAGTCCACTATCCAATCCACCATGTGAGAGTCTACTCCCATCTCCGTTAGTTTGTGCCTTAAGATCTTGGGCTGGATGGTGTTAAAGGCACTAGAGAAGTCCAGGAATGTAATCCTCACAGCACCACTGACCCCATCTAGGTGAGAGAGGGATTTGTGCAGCAAATACGTGATAGCATCCTCCACTCCCACCTTCTCCTTATACGCAAACTGAAGAGGATCCCGGGCGTGCCTGGTTTGTGGCCTCAGATTCTGTATTATCAGCCGCTCCATGGTCTTCATCACGTGCGACGTCAAGGCAACAGGTCTGAAGTCATTCAACTCCTTTGGTTGTGGTTTCTTCGGTACCGGGACAATACAGGATGTTTTCCACTGTCTGGGTACTCTTCTCTGCTCCAGGCTCATGTTGAAGATGCGCTGTAGTGGCTCTCCCAGCTCAGTCGCACAGGCCCTCAGTAATCATGGGGAAACTCCATCCAGTCCCGCCGCCTTGCTGGTACAGATCTTCCTCAGTTGACCTTCCACCTGTGCAGCCGTAATCCTGGGCGTGGTAACCCAGAAAGTCATGGGTACTCAGTTTATTAAGTACATTCAATGGTGGGACTGAGAGATCTTTGGACAACAGGGAAATAAGGCGATATGGGACCTAAATTGTAAAGCTTCAATGTAAAGGGACAGCCGTTAGATTGAGTGTTGAACCAAGCTCAAAGGGACTCATTTACATTTTGTTCATCTTCAAATGTCTCCACCAAGGAGAACAGCCTTCAGACCCACACTCTTTCCTGACCCTCATTAATCTACATACTTCTGTCAAATCTTCCGTCACCAAAGAAAACAGTCCCCAGCCTCTCCAATCATTCCTTGTAAATATAATCCCTCAACCTAGGGACCATTCTTGCAACTCTTTTACGATTTCCCTCTAATGCCTTTATATCCTTCCAAAAATGAAGTGAATAGCTATGAACACAATACTCTAGCCAACGCCAGACGAACATTTTATAAAGGTGCAGCAGTACTTCGCAGCATTTATACTCTTACATCCTATTGATAAAACTCACTGTCATGTATGTCTGATTAACTGCTTTCTCAAGCTTCCCTGCCACCGTCAATGATTTGTGCACCCATTCTCCTAGATCGCTCTGCTTCTACACCCCTTTAGAACAATATCCTTTATTCTACCTTACATCTCATTCTCCTTATCTAAATGCATCACTTTATATTCCTCTGCATTAATCATCAGCTGCCATGCAACAAGCCCATCACACCAGTCTGTTTATATCATGCTGCAAACTACCATAACCCTCTTCGTCTGTGGCTTGCATTCTCAAGTTTAATTCATTAACGAAGTTCAATATAAGCAATGACCTTAGCTCCAATTACTCCGAGATTTCACCTTCCTCCAGTCTGTGAAATGTTGAACTTTTGAAGGGTCTCAGCCTGAAACATTGACTGCTTATTCCTCTCTATGGATTCTGCCTGACCTGTTGAGTTCCTCCAGCATTGTGTATGTGTTGCACTGCATTTCCTGTGTCTGCTGAATCTCTTATGTTTATGACTATAATTCTCTGTTATTTGTCAGTTGGTTAACACTGAGTTCATCGTTCCTTTGTTCCTTTAATGTTGTGTGCATCACCTTTGCAGATAAATCTGTAACATGGCACCTTACCAAAGTCTTTTCAAAGTCCATATACACATCAACTGCACTACTCTCATCCATCTTATCTGTTGCCTTATCAAAACATCTTAACAAGATGGTTCAACATGATATCTTCTTAGGACCTCCATGCTGTCTTGCCTTATTTTCTTCTAGACTATCAATTTCAGAATCAGAATCAGGTTTATTATCACCGGCATTTAATGTGATATTTGTTAACTTAGCAGCAGCAGTTCAATGCAATACATAATCTAACAGAAAAAAACAATAAATATAATAATAATAAATAAACAAGTAAATCAATTATGTACATTGAATAGATTTTTCAAAATGTGCAAAACAGAAATACTGTATATTACAAAAAAAAGTGAGGTAAAAGTAAAAGATTTTGAACCATATTAATGTTTCTAAACCCATTTCGGTCCCTGAAGTGATATTGACTAGCCTTAGGCAGTTACCAGTCTTATTCTTCCTCCTATTTCAAATTCAGAACATACACAGCACATCAAAATAGTGAGCAAAAATACATAGTCATGCCAAATAAATAAATAAAGTCCAAGTCCCTGAGCAACACATACCACAAGTTGATGGTCCAGTTCCTGGCAGAGTACATATGCAGGCAATCCAGCCTGTCATTCCACAGACAGGAGAGGCCAGCCCCCAGCCAAGCAAGGACACCACGCTACAACACCTCCAGTGTCTCCTCTCCTGGATTGCAGCAGCAGGCAAGCTCACGGCTTGAGGCCTAGTCCTCACTGCAGCTGAGGCCACATAGATCCCCCGCTGCCTGTCTCACCACCAGACAAGGGAAACAGTCCTGCAGCATCTTACATTATCAATGTCCAACAGGGTCTTGCGATCACAAGAGAAACATCCAAGGAAATCACCCATGATTACATTGTTGCCTCTGTTGCCTCCAATACTTTCGAGAAGCAGGCAGTAACACGGTCTGCACCCAGTCCAGCTCCTCTGCTGGTGGGCAGTTCTTAGAGTCCAGCATTGTCTTGCGATCATTAAAAAAAAAGACATTTAACAAAGAAAAAACACCTTTGATTGGTCCCCAAGAGGCGGCTGCACCTGAACGCTCTGCCATCTTATCTAGAGGTTTTGAACGATTGAGTACTTTTCAATTATTTTTGATCAAAGCTTAGTGGACTTAACCCACCTCACTCTCCAGAATCAGATCCAGCAAAGCCTTTTTCTTGGTAATGATTCTTAAGACATTTTAGAAACTCTTCACCCACACTGTTCTTAATACTATTATGGTCCTCATTTAAAGAAGTACAATGAAATTTCTTCATTGCATAGTTCTTGCTCTTCTCTGTCATTTGTTTCATCTCTGTATCTCTCCTACTTGTTGGAACACTGTCGAGTACACTCATCAGGGCAATAATATTCCCTCTATTGCTTCTTAGCTTTCATCATCGCAATTACGTGTCGTGTCATATGACATGGGTGATCATGGTCTTTGACCATGATTGTTCTTGTCAGTTATTGCTACAGAATTGGTTAGCCATTGCCTTCTTCTGGGCAATGCCTTTACAAGATGAGTGACTTCAGCCATTATCAATAACCTTCAGAAATTGGCTGCCTGGTGTCAGTGGTGATATGCACCAGCTTCTCATTTGTCCATCCACCACCTGCTCCCACGGCTTCGCATGACCCTGATCAGGGGCTAAGCAGCTAACACCTTGCCCAAGGGTGACCTGCAGGCTCCCGGAGGCTTACGCCTTACGCCTCCTTTGGTAGAGATGAATCTGCACCTCGTCACCCCTTAGCATTAACAAATAAATTCTATGGTAACTCAAATTCACAGGAACACAAGAGGCTCCAGAGAGTGGTGAGTCAGCCAGTTCCATCATGGGTTCAATTCTCCCTCCAATTGAGGACATCGTCATGAGATACAGCGCAGAATAAGCCCTACTGGTCTTTCAAACTGTGGCTACAAAAATAGAGCTAATTTTCATGGCCTTTAAACCCTGTGTATGGCAAAGCCAATAAACTTAAACTATCTTTGATCCTTTATCCCATATTTCCTCCCCAAGTATGCACTACTGTCTTTAATAAATAATACAATACCTTTTTTTCCCTTTCTTCCCCTATCTTTCCTGAACACTTTGTTTCCAGGAACACAATGAACAATTCACATCTTGTGACTTTCTAAATTGGAATTAAACTGAGGCCACTTTATTTGGTAAACTTTAGTATTCCATATTGCAATTCATCAAAACCTTGGGAAGTACTTCCTTTTGTTACATTTAGTATTTACTTCTTGAATGTCACCTCAAAAAATACAGCTGATTTATTCACTTCCTTTATATCTCGGAAACTTCCTCTGGGGAATATTGCAACATGGTACATTGCTTATGAACATATTAGGAAGTTGTGACATTATCACCAATCTGCCAGCTGACATATTTCCAACAGTTGTATGGATGGGCTTTTCTAGAAGTCCTCTGCTTTTACAGTAATTGACTAGATGGGAATGGATTTTCCTTGGCCAGATTTTCTTTAGTGCCAAGTCTCTGGGGATTTCCCCTCACCCGCTTCCCCTGATTTTCTGTGTGTCAGGTCATTGCTCCGACATGAAATGTGCAAAGGTCAGCAGTTGGTGTGGGGCCCTTCACCAGGCGATTATAAAACGGTAGCACTTAAACAGAACACGGACAAGCTGAATGATTTTGATGCGTTCCCTGGCAGGGCAGCAAAAGGTAAACCATCTCTATGAAAATCCTTTGCCCTCTCCTGACAAACTCTGACAAAAATATACTGTGTATTCATTTTAAATATGTTATTTGTATATCTGTTGAAATTGCATCTTGTCTGTTTAATCAACCTAGTGAATTAACCTTTTTCACCATTGAATGAGCCTGAATATTTCCTTGAAGTTAATTCTCTCCCAAAGTTAAGAGCCAAGTGTTTCTTTACTTGTGCTTCTTTTATTTACAGGGAGCATCATTTGGAGACAAAGTCATCTAGCCTATTCACACACACTGCTGGAGTCCTCATTTTTGACTGTCTCACTGGATCCCCCGAACACCACTGAAGGTTCCCTCAAAGGTAAGTTTGTTTAGAAGCTGTGCAGCTTGATTCATGTTTTCCCTTTCTTACAGCAAGGTCTAATACTTTGGAAGTAAGTTTCTGGCTCAGTGACTGCGTTCTTGTCTAGTCAAAGGTTCAAGCTGCATTTCAGAGACCAGTCCAGGCTGATAATAAATTCAAAACAGAAATGGTAGAAGAATACAGCAGGTCAGACAACATCTGTGACTACTGTGTTTCTCTTTCTAAATAAACTGCTCAGTTTTACCCACATTTTCTTTTTTTTTTATTTTCGATTTCCAGGGTCTATCATTTTATTTAGATATTGCATTGAAACGTAGCTGTTAGTGGAATGCTTTAGAGCTGTAAGATTGGGGTTGACTCCCACTGCGGTCTGTAAAGGGCCTGGATATTCTCCCTGTGACCGCGTGGGTTTCCTCCAGGTGCTCCGGTTTCCTCCCACAATCCAAACATGTAGGGTTAGGGTTAGTTGTGGGCATGCTATGTTGACACTGAGAGCGTGGTGACATTTGCGGGTTGCCCAGCGCAATCCTAACAGCACACACAAAATGCTGGTGGAACGCAGCAGGCCCGGCAGCATCTACAGGGAGAAGCACTGTCGACGTTTTGGGCCGAGACCCTTCATTATGGTCCTAAATGCTGCGTTCCACCAGCATTTTGTGTGTGTTGCTTGAATTTCCAGCATCTGCAGATTTACTCGTGTTTGCATTTACAGTCCTAGCTGATTCGATTTGATGCAAACAACACACTTCATCGTATGTTATGCTGTCTCAATGTACACGTGGCAAATCAAAAGCTAACCTTATCTAACCTTTTTTGATTTTCAAGCTGATGCAATGTTGAAATATTCACAGGGTGCTTTTACTGCTTTCACATTTTGGCTAGGTATTTAATTCCAAGCCCTGTGACTATTAAATGCCATTTTTTTTGCAAGAGGGAATGAGGATTTTCAAGCAGTTAATTATCTGTCAAAAATCATTGAAGCAAATTCAAAGTTCAAAGTTAAAAGTAAATTCATTATCAGAGTAGGTAAATATCACCATATACGACCCTGAGACTCATTTTCTTATGGGCATTCACAGTAAATACAAGAAACACAGTAGAATCAATGAAAGACTACCCCTAACTGGCTGGACAAATAATCAATGTGAAAATACAAAAAGAAAATTTTTAAAAATGGTAGATATATAAATAAATATATTAGATAGATAATAAATAAACAGATAAATAAGGAAGTGAATTAATTAATTATATAGATAACTAAATTGTTAGTTAGATAGATAGTTATATAAGTAAATAAATAAATAAAGTATAAATACTGAGAAGGTGAAATGAAGAGTCCTTGAAAGTGTGTCCGTGGGTTGTGGGAAGTTCAGTGATGGGCGAGTGAAGTAGTGTTAAAGTTATTCGCTTTTATCATTCGCTGCTAGTGAGAGCTGCAACATACAGATTTGACTCACATTTCATTAGCAACTGCATTTCAGAAGTGCTTCATTGTCTAGTACAGAGTCCGGGTAGATTTGAGATTGTAAGTGCATCAATCTTTTCATTTTTCACCTAGTACTTTGGTATATTGCAGTAAACAATACAATAAGGTTGCATTTAAGAGAGGAGAGAATTTTATCCTGTATTGTCTTGCCTTGACTTCTTATAATGTTCACAATAAAAGTAATTCAACAAAATGTAATTAAATTCCCAATATTGAAGCTAATCATGTGACATGGATTGATAATTGGCTGTGATTTGATAGAAAATAGTAGAGGGAGGATGTTCTGTTTGTCGAAGATAACTCTGTATCCAACTCTACTATATCCTATGTTAAAAGCTGCAGAACCATTTTCAATTGGATACACGCATTTGTCCCTCACTCAGTTTGTTATATTCCTGATACCACAAACCTCTGAGGTCTCTGCTCTTCTCCTGTCTCATTGCTTCTTTGTCCCCATATTTCAAAGTTCAAAGTACAAAATAAAGTAATTATCACTATATTGCCCTGAGGTCCATTTTCTTGTGGGCATTCACAGTAGAACAAAGGAATACAATAGAATTGGTGAAAGACTACATAAACAAACAAATATTGATAATCAACCAATGTGCAAAGACAAACTAATGTGCAAAAGAAGAAAATGTGCAAATACACAAAGTATAATAATAAGTAAATACAGTGAATTCCCCTTAATTGGGCACAGCGGGACAAATACATTTTGACCCAGTTAAGTGGCTGCCCAGTTAGCCGAAGTTTCATAGAAGTAGCTAAACTAGGGATAAAAAAGACAAACTACTGTTTAACTGAGTAACAAATCATGTAGTTAAATGAAATACGGAACAAATTGGAAGACCGCTCAGTGCTAAAAACAGAGTATTAGTTCCTAATAGTTATTGATGAAAGAATTCATCCAGTGTATGTTGCCGTATGCTTTTGATTGACAATAAATGAACCAAATCAGTGCAGACACCTCGTGCAGGTAATGGACTGCATTCATACAATGTTTTTGATGATCGCATCCTCCAACTCAACTCCAACTGCCAACACAGATGCCTTGTGCAGGAAGGCACAGAGTCGAATGTACTTCCTAAGAAGGTTGGCGTCATTCAAGGTCTGTAGTGAGATGCTGAAGATGTTCTATAGGTCAGTTGTGGAGAGCGCCCTCTTCTTTGTGGTGGCGTGTTGGGGAGGAAGCATTAAGAAGAGGGACGCCTCACGTCTTAATAAGCTGGTAAGGAAGGCTGGCTCTGTCGTGGGCAAAGTACTGGAGAGTTTAACATCGGTAGCTGAGCGAAGGGCGCTGAGTAGGCTACGGTCAATTATGGATAACTCTGAACATCCTCTACATAGCACCATCCAGAGACAGAGAAGCAGCTTCAGTGACAGGTTACTATCGATGCAATGCTCCTCAGACAGGATGAAGAGGTCAATACTCCCCAATGCCATTAGGCTTTACAATTCTACCGCCAGGACTTAAGAACTTTTTAAAAGCTATTAATGCTTTTTGAGACGGTGATTTAGATGCATATCATATTTATTTTTTTTACTGAGTTAAGTATTGTATGTAATTAGTTTTGCTACAACAAGTGTATGGGACATTGGAAAAAAAAGTTGAAATTCCCCATGGGGATGAATAAAGTATCTATCTATCTATCTATCTATCTATCTATCAAATCTTCATTTTTATTGTAACATTCAAGATGATTGTAAATACCTTCAAAAGCTTTGTAGTTCCTAACCTGTTGAAGGAGTAGCATAATTTAATTTTCACTCCTGGCTGTTTCTGGCATCTCTAAGCTTCAATGCTTCACGCCACAGAGAGCAAAACAGTTCAGAATTGTCTAACTACATATTTTTCCCAATTATTAGTGACAAAAATCAATGCTTTTTGAACACAAGCACATGCAACTGAGGCCATGTAAAAAAATGTACTCTTTAAGCAAGGTGCTGTGTCTAACAGCCAGACAAATGCATGTGACTGATGCTAGTCAAAAAACTGTTTCACAACAGTCTCCAATCCCAATTAAGCAGCCTGGTGTCCCAAATAAATGAAGGGAATGCCAGTTATTTTCTCGATTAGTTTTTGTTCTTTACGAGTTGTCCCAAAGAAACTGCTGCCCCAATTAACTGGAATCCACTGTAAATAATATTAGGAACATGAGTTGCAGAGTACCTGGAAGTGAGTCCATGGGTTGGGGAATCAGTTCAGTGTTGAGCTGAGTGAAGTTATCCACACTGGTGGTTGAAGGGTAAGAATTGTTACTGAACCTGGTGGTGTGGGACCAAAAGCTCCTATACCTCAGCAGGAGCAGCAGTGCACGGACTGGATGGGGGATGGGGATCCTTGATGACGGATGCTGCTTTCTTGTGGCCACGCTCCTTGTCAATGTGCTCAACGGTAGGAAGGCACTTCCTTGTGATAGACGGGGCTGTATCCAAAAGGTTTTGCAGGCACTTCCATTCAAAAAACTTTTAAATGTACCTTTATGTATACTACATACAACCTTGAGATTCAGCTCATTACAGGCAGCCACAGAACAGAGAAAATCAATAGAAGCCATTCAAAAAGGAGACCGTCAAACACCCAATGTGCGGGGTTAAAAAAAAAACAAATTGTGCAAACAATAAAAGTAAGCAAATAACGTTCAGAACTGAATTCACGAAAGTGAGTCCACAGCCACGAAGACAGTCGCAGTTGATCCAGGAAGCCGTTAGTTGCAGGCCACAGCCTGAGTTCAGCGCAGAGACCAGTAGACTTTGCTGAGCAATGAGCTGAACACCAGCCTGTCTCTCTCCTCTGGCCCTGACACCTTGACCTTTTCAATCTGGCCCAATACATAAACTGGCCAGAGAGTGAGACAATCCTCACTCTCAGAGCAGGGCCCTGCCACTTCAATTCACTCTTGGGCCCTGGGCCTGCCACCTTGATTCAGCCTATACCCAACCTTCCCAATCTGGCCCGGTGTGTACTGTACATCGGTCAAACATCAGCTTGATCTTCATTCTCAGGCTTGGGCCCCAACACCGCGACTCGGCCTCGCGTGGCTTGCCTTGCTGCTGTTCTGCCACTTTAAGTTGGCTCAAAGTTTGCTCCAGAAATGGCCTGGGCTTCCTGGTGTGTTTCCATCCCAGGCTGTGAGGCAACCAGTCAGGGTACTCTCTCCAACATGCATCCATAGAACTTTGCCAAAGTTTTAGATGACATGCAATCATCTAAGAAAGTAGAGGTGCTGTCGTGCCTGCTTTGTAATAGCCACTACATGCTGGTTCCAGCGCACATCCTCTGAAATGATTTTGCTACTGCCAAGTGAGAGGTTGTTGTTGTGGCACCACTCAACCAGATTTTCAATCTCCATAGATTTTCAATCTATGCTGATTTGTCACCACCTTTGATTTGGCCAATGACAGTGGTATCATCAGCTAACTTAAATGTGGCATTGGAGCTGTGCTTAGCCTTACAGTCATAAGTGTAAAGCGCGTAGAGCCAGGGGGCTAAGCTCACAGCCCTCTGGTGCACCTGCCTGATACTGATTGTTGAGGAGATGTTGTTGCCAATCCGAACTGACTGTGTTCTGCGAATGAGGAAATCCAGTTGCACAAAGAAGTATTGAGACCAAGGTCTTGGAGCTTATTGATTGGATTTGTGGGAATGGTTGTGTTGAATGCTAAGCTGTAGTCTATGAAGAGCATCCTGATGAATGCATCTTCACTGTCCAGATATTCCAGGTCTGAGTGAAGAGCCAATGAAATGGCATTTGCCGTTAAACTGTTCTGATGGTACGCAAATTGGAGCGGATCCAAGTCACACCTCATTCAGGAGCTGATAGGTTTCATCACCAACCCCTCAAAGCACTTCATCACTGCGGATGTGGGTGCTACTGGACAGTAGTCATTGAGGCAGGTTACCATGCTCTTCTTGAGCACTGGTAAGACTGAAGCCTGTTCGAAGCAGGTGGGCACCTCAGACTGTTGAAACGAAAGGTTAAAGATGTCAGTACCACTCCAGCCAGTCAATTAGCACAGGCCTTAAGTACTCAGCTAGGTACACCTTCTGGGCCAGATGCTTTCCATGGGTTCGCCCTTCTGAAGGATGCTCTCACGTTAGCCTCAGTAAATGAGGTCACAGAGTCATTGAGAGAAGATGCTCCCATGTTTTGACAGTCAAAGTGAAGTTAAAAAGCATTGAGCTTATCTAGGAGAAAAACCTTGTTGTCACATGTGTCACTTAATTTTGCCTTGTAGGAGGTGATAGCATTCAAGCCCTGTCACAGCTGTCGAGCATTCTTCTGTCATTCAAGTTTGGTCTGGAATTGCCACTTTGCACATGAGGTGGTTTTTCAGAGGTCATACCTGGACCTCTTGTATTGTACTTTCCTTGGTCGCCAGAACTGAACGTCACCAGATAACAAATCTCTTGGTTCATCCAGGGCTTCTGATTGGGGAAGAATCTGAATGATTTTGTGAGGCACCCTCATCCACAAGTATCTTTATATAGTCTGTGACAACCATGGCATATTCATTCTGCCCCTCTGAATCATTGAACAGACAGACAGACAGACATACTTTATTGATCCCGAGGGAAATTGGGTTTCAATACAGTCACACCAACCAAGAATAGTGTAGAAATATAGCAATATAAAACCATAAATAATTAAATAATAATAAGTAAATTATGCCAAGTGGAAATAAGTCCAGGACCAGCCTATTGGCTCAGGGTGTCTGACACTCCGAGGGAGGAGTTGTAAAGTTTGATGGCCACAGGCAGGAATGACTTCCTATGACGCTCAGTGTTGCATCTCAGTGGAATGAGTCTCTGGCTGAATGTACTCCTGTGCCTAACCAGTACATTATGGAGTGGATGGGAGACATTGTCCAAGATGGCATGCAACTTGGACAGCATCCTCTTTTCAGACACCACCGTCAGAGAGTCCAGTTCCACACCCACATCACTGGCCTTACGAATGAGTTTGTTGATTCTGTTGGTGTCTGCTACCCTCAGCCTGCTGCCCCAGCACACAAAAGCAAACATGATAGCACTGGCCACCACAGACTCGTAGAACATCCTCAGCATCGTCCGGTCCACTGGCTATTCCTCTGCCTCCCCCAACCACCTCTTTGTTGTCCTTACCTCAAGTATCTTGCTCTTTAGCCTCTGCCTGTATGCACATTCAGCATGAAGAGAACAGCCAGATGATCACATTTCCCAAAAGGCTGTCTAGGAATTTAGGCACTCTATCATTAGCTTTTAATTGTTTTGAGACCTAAGTACTTGCATTCCATACCTAAATCTCTCTGCCATTTTTTTTCTCTCTTTATCCCCTTAAAAAAATCAGTAATCATCAAACTTTAGATCAATTGTCCTACTAGGGCCATTCTTGTAATCTGTTGCTCGAATTGATTTGATAATACTTATAGAGAATAAAGATATGTAACATGGGAAAACTCCCTTTGGCTTGTTAAAGGGTATCAGCAGAGTAGATTTGGAGAGGATGTTTCGTATGGTGGGGGAGCCTAAGACTAGAGGCCAGAGCCTCAGAATACAGGGATGCCCATTTAGAACAGAGATGAGGAGGAATTTGAAATATTGCAGAATATTGGTAGAACAGAAATGAGGAGGAATTTCCTGAGCCAGAGAGTGCTGAGTCTGGAATTCATTGCCTAAGCTGGCCGTGGAAGCTAAGTTATTAGGTGTATTTAAGGCAGAGGCTGATAGATTCTTGATTAGTCAGGGCATGAAGAGATACAAGGGGAAGGGAGGAGACTGGAGGTGAGAGGAAAATTGGATCAGCCATAATGAAATGACAGAGCAGACTTGGTGGGCCAAATGGGCTAAATCTGCTCCTATATCTTATGGTCTCATGCTCTTATGGCTCACTGAGTCTGTGCTGAGCAAAACCCATCCACTTATATCTCTCCTACTCCCACTTTATATCATTCCCATTTTATTCCCTTCAGGTAGCCTTCAACTCCCTGAGATTCTACTGCTCAACTGCACACTAGGGACAATTTGTATATATGGAGTCAGTGAGATATCGCACAGAAAGAAGCTCTTGTGCTCTTTGAGTCCACACTGAACTCCAAGCACCCTACTTACTCTAATTTCTCCTTAAACTATTCTCTCATATTCCCATCTACTCCCCATCCCCAGATTCTACCACTCACAGTACACACCAATGACAACGTGATTTTCCCACTCAGCCACACACAGGTAGCTACTAAACCACCAATCACACATTACTTTATTTTTTGGATGTGGAAAGAAACCAGTTTATGCAGTGGAAACGTGCGCACTTGTAGGGAGACCGTGCACACTCCACACAGCCAGGATGTGAGAAACGGGACTGAACTGAACTGAACAGGACTGTGAGGCAGCAACACTACCAGCTACACCATTGCACTGCCCAATGAAATCAAAGCTAATGAGCTAAAAGCAGGGGAAGATACATGTAGATAACTTTATGCACCATTATTCTAGATATTTTTTCAAAATGAAAGGTTTTCTGTTCTGTAATGTCCAAATTGTTTGCATCATTCTTGGGTCTCCATCATTATCAAGATTCAACCCCTTTGTGATTTAACATTAGATTTCGTAGTCAGTTCAATGCTGCTGCTTTCTGTCTGCATAGAAATAATAGGTTCAATGTCCACCCTGCGTCATAGAGCACTACAGCATAGAAGCATGTCCTTTGGTCCATCTAGTTCATGCCAAACCACTAATCTGCCTCGTCCCATTGACCTGCATTAGGGTTAGCATGCTGCGAAGCTAGCATTTACTACTACTTTCTGGCTTCTCCCATGAAGCCAATGTCGACTCCAATTTACTATCTCATCCTGAATACCAAATAACTAAATCTTCCTGACCTAACTCCTATGTGGGACTTTGTCAAAGGCCTAGCTAAAGTCCATTTAGACAACATTCCTCCTTCAATTCCTCCCAGCTTTCCTCCTTCAATTTTTCTGATAACCTCTCAACAGTCTCTACAAACAAGAGAAAATCTGCAGGCGGTGAAAATCCAAGCAACTCACACAGAATGTTGGAGGAGATCAGAAAGCCAGGCAGCATCTATGGAAACAAGTGCTGTCGATGTTTTGGCCCGAGACCCTTTGGCAGGACTGGAACCTTTGGAGTTGCTTGACAGACTCTACAAGATCAGTTAGACCTTTCAGATGTTCAAATAGGGGCTGCAACCATTCAAACTCCATATAAACATGGTACACTGACCCCTCCTGGCCACAGAATGGACAAGTGGACAGGCTGTCAGTGAACTGACTTTAAAACCTGTTGCACAGTACCTCTCTCTGCAACACCTTCCAGCCCAAATCCCTCCACTGAGCTCCTCCAGTAAATTGTACGTTGCTTCAAAATGGTATACTTGTTGTCAGGGGTATCCTGCAAACTCAATCCACCCCTTCTACTTTTCCTGGTGGTCACCTGCAGCCTGTGCCTCGTGTGACCACCTTACTATAACACATATCTGTGATGCTCCCAGCATCCTGCATGATCTTAAGTGCACTCTGTTCCAGCTCCGGTTCCTTAAAGCAGTTAGTCAGGAGCAGTGGTAGATATACTTTCCACAATAGTCACTATGACTAAGGTTGGAAGATCTTACCTTTGCTTTTGGGTCTACTCTACCTCTTTGCAAAGCCTCACAGTCAAAGCTTCAGCACTTTGACCTCAAACATTGCACCCAGAACAAAAGCAATGTATTACGTAACTAATGTTAGCAGCTTTGGAAAGGGATTACAGATACTGGAATCTGGAGTAACATACAAAGTGCTGGGTGACCTCAGCAGGTCAGAAAGACTGTATGGAGGGAAATGAACCATCGAACTTTCAGGTCAAGATCCTTCATTCTTCAACATTGACAGTTCATTTCACTCCATAGATGCAGCCCGACCTGCTGAGTTCTTCCAGAGCCTTGTGTGTAACTAACACTGACCATATATCTGTAGCTGGGCCCCGAGGTCATGTCTGGTAATGACACAGTCATGGCCCGCACTTCCTGTAAATTGCAACACTGCATAATTTCAACACAGTTATGGCCTCTTTGGGAAATGCAGCAACATAATTCTGAGCACCGCAGTCAGTATCTCACACACAGCCAATACGGAGCTCCAAAGTATTGCAGGAGGTGATTGGTGCAAATATCCAATCTGCTTGGCATCGTGGTGGGTACTGATTAGCAGCATGTGATAGATGACTCCATTCTCTCCTTTTGTGTGTAATCGCAGCTGAGTAAAACATTACCTTTCCCGATACAGGTTTTCCCCGCTATCCGAAAGTAGGGCGTTCCTATGAAACCTTTTGTAAGCCGAAATGGTGTAAAGCGAAGAAGCAATTGCCATTAATTTACTGTTTATAGGAAAAAATTTTGAGCATTCCCAGACCCAAAAAATAACCTACCAAATCATACCAAATAGCACATAAAACCTAAAATAACATGAACAGATAGTAAAAGCAGGAATGATATGATAAATACAAAGCCTATATAAAGTAGAAATAATGTAGGTACAGTGTAGTTTCACTTACCAGAATCGTGAAGATTCAGCCAAAAACCGATTTGTAGATAAAATAGGCACATACACACATGTGCACATATCTTCCCACACAAGGCTTCACAGTCATGGTAGTCTTTCTCAGGGTAAACACAAGTTTAAAGCAGGTGCCTTTTCTCGTAAAAGCAAAAACCCTCTTCGGATTTCTTTCGGTTAGCGAAAACAGGTACTAATGTAAGTCTTTCGTAGAAGCGAAGTGGCATAAAGCGAGCTTTCGTAAAGCGGGGGACACCTGTAATTAAGTGACTAATGAGGATTAAAATATAACTGGAGGCTTCCTTAGATAGATCATTTTGCTGAGCAAATCCATTTCTCAGGCTGATGTTCCCTGCGTTCACTTTCCAAACCATTCTGCATTAACTTGTCATCTATATCGATGATAGGAATGCGAATTTACAAGGCAGAGGTCAGTAAAATAGTTGGAATGGTTGACGGTGAAGACGGATATCAGGATATACAGAGGTATCTTATTCTGCTGAGTAAGTAGGCCAAGGAATGGCAAATGGAGTTTAATTTGGATAAGTGTAAGGTGCTGCATTTTGGTCATTGGCAGGAAACACTAAGAACTCTGGGAAATGTTTTAGATCAGAGGGGCCTAGAAGTACGAATACACAGGTCACTGAAGGTGGTGTTGTAGATAGACCTGGGGCAAGGGCTGTGTGGTTTGTAAGGAAGACTTTTGGCACCCTTGCCTCATCTGTCAAAGCATGAATTTCGAAGTTATGTTGCAGTTGTACAAGATTTTGATGAGACTATATTTGGAACTGCGTGCTCAAATTTAATCCTCCTGCTCTTGGAAAGGTGCTATGCAACTGAAAATAGTGCAGAAGAGAATAATTGAATGTGGCCATGACTTCAGGGATTTGAGTCATGGAGGGAGGCTGAGGAGGTTGGGACTCTGCGCCGTGGAGTGCAGGAGAATGAAGGGTGATAATATTGATAAACAATGGGTATATATCTGTCTCTGAGACTGATGTCAGAACATTTTTCAAGAAGGCAAACCTTCATAAGGCGACAGGCCCAGATGATATGCAATCCATGGCTGGGTATTGAAAACCTGTGCCAACCAACCAGCTAGAGTATTCAAGGACATTGTCAACATCTCACCTCTGTACTGTGAGATTCCCACCTGCTTCAAAAAGGCATCGATCACCCCTGTGCCCAAGAAGGGAAGGGTGACTATCACCCAGTAGCACTCACTTCTGCTGTGATGACATGCTTTGAGTGGTTGGTCTTGGCTAGGATTAGCTCCTGCCTAAGCAAGGACCTGGACCTGTTGCAGTTGCCTACTGTCATAGCGGTCTAGAGCATGCACAATCTCACTGGCTCTCCACTCAGCCTTAGAGCTCCTGGACGACAGCAAAACATACAGTACATTGATTTCTCAATCATCCCCTTAGTGCTGATCAACAAATTTCAAAGTTGGATTCTGCGCATCCCTCTGCAACTGGATTCTCGATTTCTTCATCAGGAGACTGCAGTCAGAGTGGATCAGTAACAACATTTCCTCCTCTCTGACATTCAACACAGGTGCATCCCAAGCATATGTGCTTAGCCTACTGCTCTGCTCACTCTATGCTCAAGACTGGATGGCTAGGTGCAGTTCAAACACCATCTATAAATTCACCAGTGACACAACAGTCATTGGCAGAATCTCAGATGGTGACAAGGAGGCATACAGGAGTGAGATGAGCGGTGTTTCAACAACAACCTCGTTCTTAACATCAACAAGACCAAGGAATTGATAGTGGACTTCAGGAAGGTGAAGTTAGGAGAACACACGCCAGTCCTCATTGAGGGTTCTGCAGTACAAATGGTGAGCAGTTTCAAGTTCCTCCATGTCAGCATCTCAGAGGATCTATCATATTGATGCAATCACAAAGAAGGCATTGCAGTGCCTATTCTTCATTAGGAGTTTTAGGAGATTTAATTGTCACCAAAGACTTTAGCAAATTAGTACAGATGCACCATAGAGAGCATCCTGACTAGTTGCATCACCCTGTAGTTCAAAGGCACCAATGAGCAGGATTGAAAGAGGTTGCAGAAGTTTGTAGACTTGGCCAGCTCATTATGGGCGCAATCCTCTCCACTATCAAAGACATCTTCAAAAGGCGATCCATCAGGCAGGCAACATCCATCATTAAGGACTGTCACCATCCAGGGCATGCCCTCTTCTCATTCCTACCTTCAGAGAGAAGGTAAAGGAGCCTGAAGACCCGCATTCAATGTTTGAAAAACAGCTTCTTCCTCTCCACCATCAGACTTCTGAACAGTCCATGACCACATGAACATTTTACCTCAATATTCTTATTCTGCATTATCTATTTATTTTTATTATTATTGGAACTTATAGCAACATTTTATGCCTTCCTCAGAACTGCTGCCAAATAAGAATAAATTTCATGACATATGTCAGTGATAATAAACCTGATTCTGATGTGTATTAAATAATATTTTACGGTACACACCTGACCATGCCAATTCTCCAGAGAATGGATAACTGGCACAGGCTCTTTAAAGATTCAAGCCTGTCCACTAATTGGTGGCCATGTTTTGGCACCAAGGTTAGGATATTCAAAGAGCATCTAAACTCAGTTTCAAAGCTCAGTCGTCAGCTCAACTTTATTTCAGTCTGCGATTACGTTTCATATTTCTGTCTCATTTGGACTCTTATCTAGTGTCATTAGGTTCTCGCCTAGCATCTAGTAAAGAAGCCCGTTCTCATCTCAGAATCAAAATTGTGTCTTGATTCTAGTCTTGGATACTCCTGTACTTGGGCCCTTACCATCCTCACCCAGGCCTCTCGTCACAAACTGAGGGGCATGGATAGGATGAATGTGCATAGACCATTTCCTGGGGTTGGGGAATCAAAAAGAAATGGGCATAGGTTTAAGGTGAGAGGGGGAGAGAGTTAATAGATACCTGAGGGACAGCCTTTTCACCCAGAGGATGTTTTGTGTGTGGAATGAACTGCCAGTGGTTAAGACAAATAGATTAACCCATCCATTGGATGGGTATATAGATAGGAAAGACTGGGAGGGATATTGATCAAATGCTGGCAATTGGGTCTAGCTTCAGTGGGAATTTTAGTCAGCATGGATGTGCTGTAAGAAAATGGCTCCATAATTGAATTCCAGGAGAAAATTCAGTTTCACCTTTTCTATTCAATAGTTTCTTTTTATGATCTTGGCTCTGAAGGAAGCCATTCAGTGCAATGCTCCATGCTAAGTAAAAAGAAGCGTAAATTTTCTTTAACTCCTTTCTGATTATTTTGTCATTGATCTATATCCACAATCTATTAGCCTTTCTGTCAAGGGAAATAGGTCACTCTCAATCTTCATTGTTCTACAGAAAACAGCCCTACTCAGCCTCTCCTCATGTCTAAATCACCCAGCCCTGTTCAAATCACCTTAAATTGGGTCTGTGATGCAGCAGTGGCACAGTGGCAGGGCCATTTCAGCTGCCATCCCACAACTCCACTGACTGAACGTCAATCCTGAGCTCTGGAGCTGTTTGCAAATTCCCTCGGAGGTGCCATGTGGGGTTCTCTCAGGTGCTCCATTTTTGTCCCAACAACCTAAAAATGTTAGAGTAATTAGATTAACTGGCCACTGTAAGTTTCCCCTAGCATGTAGATGAAAGGTAGAATCTGCAAAGAGTTAATGGGAATGTGGAGTTACGGAAGTAACTGGTGAGGAATTTGTGGAGAACTGGTATTGATCAGACAGCTGGCAGAGACTCAATAGGAATTACCTTCAATGTTTTAAGGTAATATGGAACTGGCCTCTGCACTTGCCCAAATGCTATCATCTTGAAGTGCTTTGAACAGCTGACAATGGCACACATCTAAAGCTCTGCCACACTGGACACTCAGCATAGCATCTGTTATGCCTCTGGTCCTGACACACCTCGAAAACAAGGACGCATGTCAGAATGCTGTTTCTGGATTTTGGATCTGGATCCAGCATTGTTGTCCCACAGACCTTGGTGAACAAACTCCTGCTCCTCAGTCTAAATAAATCACCGTGCCACTGGGTGTTGGGCTTCCTAACCAACAGACCTCAAAACTCAGGATGCACAATGGCTTCTCTCCATCATTCTCAACACAGGTGCCCCCAGGGCCGCGTGCTAAGCCCGCTGCTGTACTTTCTGCTCACAAATGTCTGCATGGCCAAACACCCAAGCAATCTCATTGTCAAGTTCGCTGATGACACGACAGTGATGGGGCTCATCGCCAACATTGATAAGATGGTCTACAAAGAGGTGGTGGAAGAGCTCAACACCTGGTACTAGGTTCAACTGTTGTCTCATCTTGTTGATAATTTCTTTATTAATAAGACAAAGGAGATGGTTATCGACTTCAGGAATACTCACACCCCTCTCACACCCCTCTTCATATTGGCGGCACAGACTCCCCCTAGTGCACATCTCACACGTCTCTCAATCTGCGCAGTCAAGAAAACTCGCCAACAACTCTACTTTCTGAGGAGGCTGGACTATGCACATTAATACTTACGACCTTCTACAGAGGCACAGGCGAGAGCATCTTAACATGCTGCATCACTGTGTGGTACGGAAAAAGCACTGTGACAAACAGGGGGGCCCTACAATGGATTGTTAAAAACTACCCAATGCATCATTGGCACCAGCCAGGATCACTAGACTCGAAAAAAAATGTTTATTTCTTGAAATTGTCTGACTGATCAACACCTCCACCCATTAACCCATCCCTTCACCACCTGTCACCACTAAACCCACAGCAGCCACTCCTTTTCATAGCTCCCCGGTGCCCGTCATCGCCCCGTGCACTGCCACTTTACGCTGCACTCCACACCTCATGCCTACACAGACAGTCACTGTCTTACTGTGTTTTCATCTGTCCTGCTGCTACCGAGAAGAGTTCCTCTTGCTATGAGTCCCCTTGTACTTTATCAGTATTTTCAGGGTCACCTTATGTACAGGTACTCCTGCACCTAGCAACACTTTATGCATGTACAATCTGTCTATGTATATAAGCTAACCTAATGTGTATATGCCACACTCAATCTTGTGTTTTATAAGATCGCTTTTATTCTGATATTCATTGCATTTTTTATGCTAATTGTGTGTTGTTTTAATGCTGCATCGGATCGGGAGTAAAAATCATATTGTTTTCCTTTATTATTGTGTACTGAGGAATGATGACAAACTATCTCTAATCTTGAGCACTCTTATTTGTAGGATAATGATTAAGGGTGTACAAATTGTGAGCATATTATATGCTTCTATTGACATCTTTGCCCAAATATGCCGAGTAAAATAAAATCCTCTTATCCCTTCTTAATTACCTTATTTACATGGACTGCTATCTCAGGCTCATCGTTCCTCCAAAAGGCAGCAGATACTCCGTGCAATGGGGAGAGTACATTTGGGTTTGTGTGTTCTAGGTAGAGCAGGGGTTCCCAACCCGGGGGGCCACAGACACCTCAGTTACTGGTAGGGCTGCAAGGCATAAAAAGAGTTTGGGAGCCCCTGACTTAGAGAAAGATGAACTTTTACACGTTCTCAAAAAGGCAAAGGTGCTATCATTTGAAATAAGGCTAATGCTACAGAGCAGATTTGAGAGTTAGGTTCACATTTATTTAAGATTACTGCAGTGTTATTAATAAACAATAAAAGGTGCTTTTTGCAAAAATAATTGAAAATTGTGAATCTCTAATGCACCAAATGAGAGTAACATGACTTCAAATACTGACTTTAAAAATATCTCTGCTAACAAAGCTAAGTTTATTTAAAAGTCAGTAATATTTATACAGAAGTATGCTCGTAACATGCCATTGTCAGCTTTATGGTCTCATCAGAATTTTAGTAATTTGACAAAAAAGTCTCTGAAGTTTTGCTCCATAGCCTAGAAAAATCTGTAGATTGAAAACTTTGATGTGTTTGTAACAGATTATCTTTCCACTGCAGAAGGTTTGTAGAATGAGTTATTTGTATCGAAGTCTGCCTATCGGAGGCAGGAAGTTAGGGCATCAGTGGAAGAGTTCTGCATGTTATTTTCAAAAGAGTCAAGTCCATGGGACTTCATTCTTGGCTGTGATATGTTAATGACAGAGGGTGCAGCTTGGGGGAAACTTGAGTGTCAACGGAGGGAAGCGGTGAAATGATATTATTGTGGCCAGCTTTAAGGTGGAGGCTCCACACTAGGGAGCTGTGAACAATTGTGGAGAGCAGTTACATGATGAAGCAGCTGAAGATTATTTGTGTCTGCAACTTGTTAGCGTGAAGAAGACTGTAGCTATTCTGTAAGCTGAGGCACCTTGGCAACTCTTTATTCCGAACCAGAAAGCTACAGGTCCAAGTCCATACCTTAAAGCTGAATTTCCAATGCAGTATCGATTAGCCATGCATGGTCCAAAGTACTCTTTGGATGCGAAAGTACTGTACATTGAGGTGAGTCTGGCTGAGGTGAAGGAACCTATGGTAGAATCGTGTAGAAGGGCTCTCCTGGGCAAAAAGTTATCCCTGATTGAGAAGGTTTTTGAATAAAACTTGTAGATTTGATCAAGACTTTGGTAAAACCTGCAATTGTTAAACTGGTTCTGGATAAAAGGGGGAAGGAGTGCACTAACAAATTGCTGGCAGAACTCAACAGGCCAGGTAGCATCTATGTAAAAGAGTACAGTCAATGTTTCGGGCCTAGACCCTTCATCAGGACCTTGGTTAGGCCTGCTGAGTTCCTCCAGCATTTTGTGTGTGTGTGCTTGGATTTCCAGCATCTGCAGGTTTTCTCTTGTTTAGGAGTGCACTAACGTACTCATTTCTTGCTGTGTGTAAATAGTGAAGTGTAGCTATTCGAGCCCGTAAAACAAACTGACAGGAGACAGAAAGCTACTTATATGTGTAATTTTTCTGTGCAAAAGAACATGATTTTACTATCTATCTGCAGGGGGTGAAAGGAAATATAAGTATTCATCTTTCAGGAAATAGTCAAACACTTCAAAGCCAATGGAAAAATCTCTCTCAGATATCTTTCAAAATCTACAACACTGTAATCCACCCCTGGTCTCCTGGAAACCAGTAACCCCAAGCCCTCCCACTCTTTGAAATCTATGCCAATGGGTGGGATTTATGACTTATAAATGATGGATATCAGATATAAACAGATAGCTATCATTGCTTTAAATGAAACATCAAAACATCCTTTGGCTGTGATCTTTAACTGAAGTGCAAAATAAAGCAGATTCTTGAAGTTCTGTACAAAAGTGCAGTCTTGGCACTTATTACAGCAAACGTTGTAGATACTGGAGCTCTGGAATGAAACCAAAAAATGCTGAAATGACTCGGCAGGAGGGGCATCACCCGTCAAGAGAGGAGCAGTCAGAAATTAGATGGTTGGCCCCTTACCAGAACTGAAATGTGAGATCATACAAATTCTAACTCGCACTAAAGGGGAACAAAAGGGAAGGTTTATGAATCAATGTTCAAAGTAAACTAAGTAGATGCTATATATGCACTATGTACTACCTTGAGATTCATTTGAGATTGGTAGTGGGGAAGGCGGGGGAGATGAGTGCCTTTGAAGGGTCTGTGAAAGTGTTCTTGTTTCAGTCCTCCTCAGTATTGTTCCCTTCTTCACCACTTCTTCCAGAACAATAGTGATGGTGTCTGTCATGTCCTGTCTAGTGCAGACTAGAAAGTGCCATCACCCTTTTCCCACTTGCACATTTCCCACTTGTTTCCCTTCCCTTTATCAACTTCCCGCTCTCTCTCTCTTTCTCAATAGTTGAGGTTTTGACCGTAACCTATAGAAACCCACAGACTGCCACAGCCGTGTTGACTTCACTTCCTTGAATCTTGTTAAAGTGCTCATTCCGTTCTCCTACTTTGATTCTTCCAAACACCACCTTCTAAACGAGGTTTTTCTATTTTTCTGTCTTCCTCCCTACCATACTCATAGTAGCTTCTCTTCCCTTTCTGGACCATTCTGTTCATAAACTCACTCTCCCTGCCCAGAACAAGGGAAATGTTGTCTTCATCTTCCACCCCATAATCTTCCATATTCAATGGATTTAGAATTTTGGTTATCTAACACATAATACTACCACCTGATCCATCTTTTCTTGTTCTTCTTTTCATCAATCTTGAGGACAAGCTGGTTTACCTTTCTACCTCCATCAATACCCACTCCAACCTCTAATGGTATCTTCCTATATAACCTCTTCCATTCTCTTTTTCCAGGTCTCAAATATTTCACCTGCACTTCTTCCAAATTAGACTACTCCATTTAGCTCATGATGTGCTTCTTCTCTATGGTGGAAAAAACGAACACAGATTAGGCCACAATGGTCCGCAGGGCACCACTTTCCAGCTTGCAGGACTAACACTCAGCTTCTAGTTACCTATCACTTTAACTCTCCATCCTGCTCTCACTCTGATCTCTTTGTCTTTGGCTTCATGCACTGCTCCAATGAAGCCCAACATAGCAGGCAGTGTTACAGAAATGAGCAGCAGTTCAATGGTTTTCATGAAACTGCTGGAACCTCAGAGCCATACAGCATCAAAATAGTCCTTTCAGCCCATCAAGTCCATGCTGGCCATCAACCATCCACTTACACTAACTCTGCATCAATCTTTTCTTCACTCTCCCCACATTCTCATCAACTCTGCACAGATTCTACCACTCACCTACAGACCAGGGACAATTTACAGCTAAATATGACCAACTAGCACGTTGTGGAGATGTGGAGGAACCCTCTCAGTCTTCGGGAGAAGGATCAAGCATCAGCTTTCTCACTATATACATTATATGTATTAGGGACTTGTTGTGGTGCATTGGCATGACTTGCAACAAAATCAACAACGTTCAACAACTATAAAAAATAAAGAATTATGTAAAAAGTAAGTTAGAAGTTAAAGTATAGAGAAGGAATAAAATGTGCATAAATACATAAATATCAGTGTGTACTTACAATGTAAACAGCATTATAAAAATGGTTTAAAGAGCTTTGGGTACAGTGCAGTCAGTGAGATAACAGAGGTGGGCGGGGTGGCTAACTAGAGTGGTTGATCGGATGAACTGCCTGGGGAAGAAACACTTAAGATTGGGTGAAGTTTTTGTTTTAGTCACACAGACAACACTCAAGGTCAGGACTGAACCCAGGTCTCTTGTGCAAGAGGCAGCAGCTCTACTGGCTGTGCAGCTGCACGCTCTGGAACAATGGAATAAACGAACAAAGCACAGCCTGAGGTGAGAGTGCAGCAAACACGGACAGCTCTGGTGACTGAGGTGTATTTATTTTTATTAATTTTGCGATACAGCACAGAGTAGGCCCTCCCAGCCCTTCGAGGCAGGCCGGCCCAACAAACCCGAATCACAGGACAATTTACAATGACCAACTAACCTACCCAGTAAGTCTTTTGGACTATAGGAGGAAACCAGAGACCCTGGAGAAAACCCATGCATTCCACAAGGAGGATATACAGAGACTCTTTACCGAACAGCACTGGAATTGGACTCCCAGCTCCAGGACACCGCAAACTGTAATGGCATCGCGCTCTCCACTACACTACCATGGCACGTAACAATAGGCCATGTGACAGGAGTGGTGGAACTTGGGCTGAGAAAGCCAGGGAGTGAAAGTCGAATATGGGAGGAGGTTGAAAAGCAATTTGATGGAGAAGATGCAGTGAGGGAACTGAAGAGAGTTCCTTTGGAAATGATGGTAATTGATATCCTGAGATGCCGGCTTGCAGTAAGAGTGAAGAGTATTAATTAGGGCGCACAACTATAGAGTCACAAGTGTACCAAGTGCATTTTCTCAGTCATGGATGAAAGTAAAGTCAATGTTTCAGGTCGAGACCCTTTGATTCCTGAAATGCCGATGGTTTATTTCCTTC
The DNA here is from genome assembly GCF_048418815.1 of Hemitrygon akajei. Taxonomy (NCBI): domain Eukaryota; kingdom Metazoa; phylum Chordata; class Chondrichthyes; order Myliobatiformes; family Dasyatidae; genus Hemitrygon; species Hemitrygon akajei. The sequence continues at coordinate 146,599,981 of NC_133130.1, read as the reverse complement.
CGTAAATGCTGCCTGACCTGCTGAGTTCCTCCAGTGACGTTGCTCAAGATTGCAGTATCTGCAGAATCAGCTGCGCCTCAAAATTGTAGTAGAGATTGTGAGAGCAGATGCATACAAGACCTCGCTGGCAGAAGTGATCCACCGAAACGAATGATACTTGCATGTCAATGTTTCAGGGATGCCAAGTGTAGAGATCAGAGTGCAGGGATGGAGAAAATTCATAATTGGCTAAATTTATGGCTGTTTGTTAGTTAAATGATTGTGTAACTTCATAAGTAACTTGAATTGGTTCATTTCCTTTCTAAAAGGGAAGCAAAGAAGTGATACATACATGTATCATACAAACAAGAAGTAGATTGTATCACATGGTATAAATCTTGATATCTCCTTGTAAAGAGATAGTGCTGTTTAGTTGAGAGTTACTGCCTTCAGCAAAGGATGCTTTCTATATGGCTTTACTACCTCTGCCTAATTGTTGATGCAAGCATGAAGGAACTCATAGACACTAAGGTGGGCATTATGTCGACAAGGTTTATTTCAAATTCTTCGAAGCGCATTCAATGATCGCACACATCATGTGACACCATGCTTATTTATGTGTGCCACATAAATGGCAACAATGGAATCATTACCAGCACCGGTTTTCTGAGAAACATGGGGGCAGTGATTAAGGTCTGAATGTGTTGAACTGTGCATTAAGTCCGGGAGTTTGTATTGTACTTTATGTAAAGATGAAGTGACGTCTAAGAATTCATTGCAGACCAGGGGTGTTTCCCCTCTTGTGAATATCAGCTGTTGGAGGGCAGCTGAAACAACTCTAATTTACAATTGTGGTTAGAAGCAAAAAGACTGGAGTGGGACTAAAGATACTTGGTAAACCCCGATCATGCTAGTTCAAAAAGATATGAAGGATTAAAGCAGGGCTGACTGCTATAGAGGTAGAAAACAAATGTATAGCAGTTATAATGCAGAATGAAATTTTTTTTGTATTTAACAGCCAGAATGTATAAGTAAATTATGCTTGTCAAATTTCCTAGTTGAAATTTCGGTGTATGTTAGAAAAGGAAATACAAATCTCAGAAACAACTATTTTCAAAATATATCTTGATGGCAGGAACAACGACGGTAAATTGAAAATGCAGGACGGGCAAGTCTTGGTTATGGACACTAAAGATTCTGCAGATGCTAGAAATTCAGAGTAACACACACACACAATGCTGGAGGACCTCCGCAGGTCAGGTAGCATCTATGGAGAGGATTAAAGAGTTGACATTTTGGGCTGAAACCCCTCACCAGGACTGGAAAGGAAGGATGAAGAGGCCAGACTAACAAAGTGAGGGAAGGTTAAGGAGTACAAGCTGGAAGGTGATAGATGAAACCAGGTGAGGGGGTAGGTAGATAGGTGGGGTGCGGAGGATGAAATGGGTAGTTAGAAAAGGTAAGTGGCTAAACCAGAAGGGTTGTGATAGGAGAGGAGAGTGGACCATCAGAGAAAAGGAAGGAGGAGGGGCACCAGATGGAGGTGATGGGTAGGTGAGGAGAGGAGAAGGGTTAAGAGGGGAGCCAGAAGGGGAAATGAAAAATGAGAGTAGGGAGAGGGAGGAGAAATTACCGAAGTTGGAGAAATTGACATTCGTGCTGTCAGGTTGGAGGCTACCCAGATGGAATTTGAAGGTGTTATTCCTCCAGCCTAAGAGGAGACTCATCATGGCAATAGAGGAGGCCTTAGACCAGTGTGTCAGAATGGGAATAGGAAGTGGAAATAAAATGGTTGGACACCAGAAAATCCTCCTTGTTGTAGACAGAGCGAAGGCGCTGGCCAAAGCGGTCCCCCAGTCTATGCTGGGTCTCACCGATTATATAGTTGGTTATGGGCAGAAATTGGAGATTAAATGTCAATGGATGTTCTTGAGATTATATCCATCTGCCCATGATAATCCTCCACTCTTCCTCAACATGGACTGTACTTAGGCCGAAAAGTGCTGAAAGAGCATAGATGCAGTGGGACAAAGACCACATCGATGTTCGGTTTGTTGCCTCGTGTTCCACCCAGTTCTCTTTAGCTGGGGCTGGATTCAGTAAATCGGTCACTGGTCCATCTAGTATGTGTGCGGTGGGGAAAGGGAAATGCCCTGGCTATATTGCTGTCAGGGGTTAGTGGTAGTAAAAGTATAGAGCAATTGGAAGACAGGGCAATGAATGTGCAATGTCGGAAATGCATGATTTTGTGGGGAGACTGATCAAGATTTGGAGAGAATTACTGGCAAAGGGGACAAAAGAGCATGTTTTATTTGCCTTGAAAGGGCCACACAGTGGAGCAGCCAGACAGGCTGCTTCCTCCCAGCTCCAGTGATCCGGGTTCAATCCTGACCTTGAGTACTGAGGACATAGCAAGTCCTCTCTGTCACTACTTGGATCTCCCCCGAGTGCGGCAGTTTCCTTCAGCATCCTAAATGCACGCTGCTTGGTAGGTTGTCAGTTTAATCGTGCTTATAACAAAGTTTAGTGCAGTTTATTTATTTATTGAGCTACAGGCCCTTCCAGCCCTTCGAGCCAGGCCAACCAGCAATCCCCAGATTTAATCTTAACCTAATCAGGGGACTATCTACAATGACCAATTAACCTCCCAAACCAGTATGTCTTTGGACTGTGGGAGGAAACAAGAGCACTTGGAGGAAAGCCAGGTGGTCACGGGGAGAACGTACAAACTCCTTACAGGCAGCGGTGGAAATTGAACCCAGGTTGCAGGTACTGCAAAGCATTGTACTGACCACTATGTTACCACACCACCCACCGCATGTTTAGGTTGTTAACGTTAGGTTACTTGTGCTAAATTAATTGAGTGCTGCTGATTGCTCACAATGTGTGGGTGAGTGATAGAATCGTGGGCGGAGGGAGGGAGTTGTCGATGGCACTACGAAGAGAACAAAATGGGATGAGTGCTCATTGAGGTGTGACAGGAGTCCTTGACAAGGATAGTTTGGACCCAAAAGCTGGGGTATCCGAAGCAAGGTTCAAGACACGGTAGCAAACTGGATCTGAGCACAAAACAAACGCTAGATGATATCACTAGTAGTTCGGGTGTTCCTTTAATACTTGATACTTGGCACCCAAAACAGTTAGCAGAACCGTCTTAAACTCTTAAAGGGGCCACGCCAGCTATCTGTATTCTGGGGAGTTAGAGCTTCTAAATCCCAGAAGGTGGCGTGATTGGAAGCATCTCGTAACACGGGGCTTGACAATCAATATGGGCTCACTGGGCCAAAGCAGCTTGCTTCTGCACTGCGCCTCTCTGTGGCTCCGCGACTAACTCCAAAGTCAGCACTGCGGGAGAACCACGTTGGCTTGTGGTCCCTCCACCCAGCACAACACTGTCCCATTTCCCCACGAAGCTTTCAAAGGAGGGTTGCAACAAATGTCTGGTCCAGTTTATCAAATTATACAAAACAAGCCATAACTGCTCAATTTTTGAGAAATCAATATTTAACTATATAATGCTTAAAAACAGAAATGTACTTCAATCTCCAGATGGAAATGCTAGGTGTAGGTTTCTGAGTTTATCCATTTCATACTTCACAACTTGTAACTTGTATTTCTCCACAGTAAAGATATCCATAGATTAAGAATACACTGCAGATACTCTGGGCCCAGTGTATTGATAGGCCTATCTTGTTGGAAGTCATGCACCCCTTGGCTGGGTGAGAGGAGAGGGACTGTGGCTAATTTCTAGGTAGCGGCAGACTGAGTGAGGTTTAAAGGCTGGTAGAGAAGCAGCCTTCAAACAGCGAAGTCGTAGTGAAAGAGGAAGTTGTTCTGGGGGTGAAATTGCTCAGTTTTTTTTCTTTTGCAAATACTGTGCCTTTGGTGGCATAGAAAAAGAAAGAAGTCATTCAAACCATGTTTGTTCTGCACTGCCAGGAATGTAATCTGTAGGCAATAATGGTTGATTCTACCTGAATAATCACAGAAATTGTGCAAATGTGGAGGAGAATGTGATGGGAAAATGAAATATAATGGGATTAGTGTTGATTTTTTATGGCCCATTTTCATGCCAATTATTCCTTTGTATCTATGCCTTTGACAATAACCTTGAATTTGGGTTAGTGTAAATGAGTGTTTGATAATCAGTGCTGTTTTTGTAGGCTAAACAACCTGTTTCTATGCTATATTTATCTATCCTGTTCCTGTCTTGATTCCATTTGACCTTCTTCACCCCAACAACAGCTCAGTCTATAGTCTCTGACACTGAAAGTCCTGATTCAGCAGGTGAACAGAATAGGGTGTGGGATTATTTTTGATTTTACCTCCCTTTCAGTAAGAGTGGCATGGAATGAGACAGTGCAGTCTATGACACAAAGACAGATCCAGAAAGGAAAGGGAAGGTTCCATGCAACTGATGTATTCACTCCAGGAAGAAGTAGTTTCATTAGGGGAAGACATGTTGAAACAATGGGTCTACATAAAGAGTCCTACCTGGAGATCTTGGACAGGGGGTTGAAGCAGGCAGTGATGAGCTGGGGCTTGAAGCTGCAGAGGGAAGATCTCCCAAGGAAATGAGATTGACCTGGGAGACAATGGACTCATTTCATTTCAAGTCAAGTCAAGTCAAGTCATTTTTTATTGTCATTTCGACCATAACTGCTGGTACAGGTCACAATAAAAACGAGACAACGTTTTTCAGGACCACGGTGCTACATGAAACAATACAAAAACTACACTGAACTACGTAAAAACAACACAAAAACTACATTAGACTACAGACCTACTCAGGACTGCATAAAGTGCACAAAACAGTGCAGGCATTACAATAAATAATAAACAAGACAATAGGCACAGTAGAGGGCAGTAAGTTGGTGTCAGTCCAGACTCTGGGTATTGAGGAGTCTGATAGCTTGGGGGAAGAAACTGTTACATAGTCTGGTCGTGAGACCCCGAATGCTTCAGAGCCTTTTCCCAGACAGCAGGAGGGAGAAGGGATTGTATGAGGGGTACATAGGGTCCTTCATAATGCTGTTTGCTTTGCGGATGCAGCATGTGGTGTAAATGTCTGTAATGGCGGGAAGAGAGACCCTGATGATCTTCTCAGCTGACCTCACTATCTGCTGCAGGGGCTTGCGATCCGAGATGGTGCAATTTCCGAACCAGGCAGTGATGCAGCTGCTCAGGATGCTCTTAATACAACCCCTGTAGAATGTGATGAGGATGGGGGGTGGGAGATGGACTTTCCTCAGCCTTCGCAGGAAGTGGAGATGCTGCTGGGCTTTCTTTGCTCTGGAGCTGGTGTTGAGGGACCAGGTGAGGTTCTCCGCCAGGTGAACACCAAACAATTTGGTGCTTTTAACGATCTCTACTGAGGAGACATCGATGTTCAGCGGGGAGTGGTCGCTCTGTGCCCTCCTGAAGTCAACAACCATCTCTTTTGTTTTGTTCACATTCAGAGACAGGTTGTTGTTGGCTCTGCACCAGTCTGTTAGCCGCTGCACCTCCTCTCTGTAAGCTGACTCATTGTTCTTGCTAATAATACCCACCACGGTTGTGTCATTGGTAAACTTGATGATGTGGTTTGAGCTGTGTGTTGCAGCACAGTCGTGGGTCAGCGGAGTGAACAGCAGTGGACTGAGCACACAGCTATGGGGGGGGGGGGGGCCTGTGTTCAGTGTGATGGTGTTGGAGATGCTGCCTCCGATCCGGACTGACTGAGGTCTCCCAGTCAGGAAGTCTAGTTTCCAGTTGCAGAGGGAGGTGTTCAGGCCCAGTGGGCTCAGCTTTCCAGTCAATTTCTGAGGGATGATTGTGTTGAATGCTGAACTAAAGTCTATGGATAGCATCCAAACGTATGTGTCTTTTTTGTCCCAGTAGGTTAGGACCATGTGGAGGGTGATGGCAATGGCATCATCTGTTGAACGGTTGGGACAGTACGCAAACTACAGGGGGTCCGGTGAGGGGGGGCAGCAGCGTCTTGATGTGCCTCATGACGAGCGTCTCGAAACACTTCATGATGATGGATTTGAGTGCAACGGGACGGTAGTCATTCAGGCAGGACACTGGAGACTTCTTCAGCATGAGGACGATGGTGGTGGCCTTGAAGCACGTTGGAACGGTGGCGCTTCTCAGGGAGATGTTGAAGATGTCAGTGAGAACATCTGCTAGCTGGTCTGCACATCCTCTAAGCACTCTGCCAGGAATATTGTCTGGTCCAGTAGCCTTCTGTGCGTTGACCCTGCACAGGGTTCTCCTCACATCGGCCACGGTGAGACACAGCACCTGGTCATTTGGAGGAGGAATGAACTTCCTCGCCGCCACATCATTTTCTGCCTCAAAACGAGTGTAGAATTTGTTCAGCGCATCTGGGAGGGAGGCATCACCTGCACAATCAGGTGATGTTGTCCTGTAGTTGGTAATGTCCTGGATGCCCTTCCACATGTGCCGCGTGTCACTACTGTCCTGGAAGTTGCTGTGGATTCGCTGGGCATGAGCACGCTTTGCCTCTCTGATAGCCCGGGACAGTTTGGCCCTTGCTGTTAATAGGGCTGCCTCGTCGCCTGCTCTGAAGGCGGATCCTCAGCAGCGCACGCACCTCCGCGGTCATCCTTGGCTTCTGGATAACGTGTGTAGTGATGGTCTTGGACACAGTGATGTCATTGACGTACTTGTTGATGTAGCTGGTCACTGATGCTGTGTACTCCTCTAAGTTGGTAGAGTCGCCATCGGTTGCAGCCTCCCTGAACATGTGCCAGTCAGTGTGCTCAAAGCAGTCTTGAAGAGCGGAGATGGCTCCTGCTGGCCAGGTTTTCACCTGCTTCTGAACTGGTCTGGAGCGCCTGATGAGCGGTCTGTATGCTGGGACTAGCATCTGAGATGGTGGGATCATGGCACATTAGGAGGCAGCTGTGTTGACAGCTGAGGTTTTTGTTTTTGCAAAACAGAAATCAGTTCACCAGACCACAAGGGCACCACCTTGTTGATGGGTTTTATGATAATATCAGGCATCTTGTCTCTCCATACCAAAGGTCTACAACCTGAAACACTAATTGTTTCTCATTCCAAAGATGCTGCCCGATCCACAGGGCTATTTTCATTGACTATATATAATTTTCCCAAAATGCATCATTAAATTTCAATGCAAGGCCACGCTCCAGCATTTCCATTGTTACAATATGGGCCAGGAAAAGGTTGCATAGACTAAGAAAACTACAGCTCGAGCAGCTGGCAATGGTAGCGCTCCTGTCATTCTGCACACACTTTCTGCATAACTTACTTTATCCGTGCAATGTCATACTTGCACTTTGAAAAGTAATGTCAGATGCTACTGAGTTTGATGCCCAAAGGACAAACATCCACGGCATGTCTGCTTTCAAGTGAGCAATAAAGATCAGGACAGTATGCAATGCCTAATTTTAAAAGACTCCCTAATCCCAAAACTATTAACACTGGAGAATATCAGCAAAAGATTTTAATAAGAGAAATAGTCAAAAGACTAAGGACAAAAGAAAATTTCTAACACTACGTTGATGATAAAAAGAAATCCACCTTTGTGACAACTGGCCTAGCGGGGTTGTTGGTCCTAGTGCATCAAGACAGTTCCCAGAGTAGCCACAGCCAGATCAGCAGCATGTTGCTTCCTTTTAGCTGGCCGGACAGTAACAGATCACGTTAGATGTCTATCAGCAACTCTAGCTCTGGGGGGCCCAGCTGATAATGGTAACATATTGAGCTGATGAGCTGAAGTCTGAGGTAGCAAGCTGTGGGCTAAGACTGAGAGACAATAGTGAACAATGACTGAGAAGTAGACTTCCTGAGAAAAGATAGGACTTCCAAGTTTCCCAGTGCCAGCCAAAGTCTCCAAAGACTGAAGTACAACAGGTTGTGTGTCTGCTGCAATACAAGTCATACAACAGCCGTCAAAACACCAGAACGGCACAAACCCAGATTATTAACTCCCATGTGGGAATAATATGTTTCCCAATATGCTTCTGATTTTAAGATTTCTAATATTTTAGGATTAATCTATTTCCAAGCAACATTAGACAGGACTCCATTTGAAGCGACCTTAGGTGACACCAAGACTTGAAGATTTTAGATACTTTGCCTGTGCCTCTTTCATCAACTACTGCTTGTGGAAGTCCACGCATTGAGATGCTTACCACATCCAGGGCAGAATGATGGACTCTTGATGCCTGAAGTCCTGAATGAGAGAGGAGGTGGACCTCCATGTCAACTATTGCACACTGTCTGGCAGGCCAGACGTTGCACTTTGACATCACAGGCAGTAGGCTTCACTTGTTGGCTCCCCCAACACCCTGGTAGTACTCATGTGCATCTCCCCCTCCAGAAAGTTGGCTCACCAGCCTCCACATCCTTCTGGCCTAACTAACCTGGCGTTCCATTTGTGTCTCCACACGTGAACTATATCCCTCTAGTTAGTTCTGTTGACCATGATGAGCTGTTAACACGTGCATTAGAAGACGGTGTGATCCTCCTCCTCTTCCTCCATTCTCTCTGCACAGTGGAGGTGACAAACCAGTGACTCTGAGTGATAGAGGCGAAAAGGAAATGTGAGTACACTGCTCTGAACTGTTAGTCAGAGTGACAAGCATAAACTGAGGTGCGGAAAGCCATCTATCGCTGTGAGTACCATGGTTAATGTTCAGTGAATATTTGCATACCTGATCTTCCAATTTAGCAAAGGTTCTGACCTTTATCAGTGAATGGTCTCTGTAATTGGGAGGGTTCTTTTCTTTTTCACTTTACTGCAGAGGCTGGAAATCCAGGCAAACAGCTTTGCCAAAGCGATAGATTGCTTTTCAGACCTCAGTTTATGCTGGAACCAGGTCAGGCAGCATCTATGGAAATGAATAAAGAGTCGATGCTTCAAGCTGAGACCCTTCATCGGGACTGGAAAGGAAATGGGAAGAAAACAGAATGGGGGGGGGTGTTGGGGAGAGTGGATGGAGTACAAATTAGAAGGTGATAGGTGAAGCCAGGTGGGTGGGAGAGGAGATATGAAGTGAGAAGCTAGGAAGTGATAGGTGGAAAACATAAAGGGTGGGAGAAGAGGGAATCTGATAGGGCAGGAGAGTGGACCATGGGAGAAAGGGGAGGAGAAGGGGCACCATGGAGAGATGATAGGCAGGTGAGGAGAAGAGGTAAGAGGGGAACCAGAGTGGAGAATTGAAGAAGAGGAGATGTGGGGGGGGGGGGGGGGATTATTGGAAGCTGGAGAAATTGATGCTTATGCCTTTAGGTTGGTGGTGACCCAGATGAAATATGATATGAGGTGTTACTCCTCAAACTTGAGAGTGGCGTCATGACATGTCAGAATGGGAAAGGTGATTGAAATTAAGATGGTTGGCCACCCGGAAATCCTGATCTTTGTGGATAGAATGAAGGTTCTCAACAGTGGTCACCCAATCTATGCCGGGTCTCAGCAGTGTAGAGGAAGCCACGTTGGCAGCAGTGCATACAGTAGAGAACCACAACAAATTCACAGGTGAAGTGTTGTCTCATTTGGAAGGACTGTTTGGAGCCCTGAGTGGAGGAGAGGGAAGAGGTGAATGGGCAGGTGTAGCACTTCTTCAGCTTGCAAGGGTGCTAGGAGGGACGAACAGACAAGGGAATCATGGAACACATACAAAATGCTGGTGGAACGCAGCAGACCAGGCAGCATCTATAGGAAGAAGTACAGTCGACGTTTCGGGCCGAGACCCTTCGTCAAGGCTGAGACCTCATGTAAGGGAATCATGGAGGAGTGATCCCTGTGAAAAGCAGGGAGTGGGGTTGGGGGTGGTGGTTAAGGATGTGTTTGGTAGTAGGATCCTGTTGAAGACAGTGGAAGTTGTGGAGAATGAACTTTCTTCCAGCATTTTGTATGTGCTACTGGAATGGACACAGCACTCTGATCTAAAATGTGTGTAATTGGAAGGGTTGTGTGTGTGTACGTACATTGCTGTGAAGGCATGAGCCATTGAGGAGGCTTTTTGGGTAGATGGTACAACAGGGACCACAGTGTGGTCTCTGTGAGGTATGGGTGAGGTGGGAGAGTTGCAGCAGATCACGTTCATCTGCAGTGTGAAATCCAGCAACATGCCAGAGCACTTCCCGTTGCCTTGTGTTCCCTGGCTGTAGCACCGCTCCGGTTTATGAGGTAACTCACTCCTGAAAGTTGTTCATGATGCCAATTCCAACATTTCCACCATTCCATTTCTGAGTATCTTCCTGGCAGAGGACACGGAGGACATAAGAACAAAAGAAATAAGAGCAGGAGTCGGCCATCTGGCCCATTGGCCCTGCTCCATCATTCAATAAGATCATGGCTGATCTGTCCATGGACTCAGTTCCACTTACATACATTCTCCCCATAACCCTTAATTCCCCTGCAATGCAAAAATTTACCTAATCGTGCTTTCAATATATTTCATGAGTAGCCTCTACTGCTTCCCTAGGTGGAGTATTCCATGGATTCACTACTCACTGGGAAAAGTAGTTTCACCTCATCTCCATCCGAAATCTCTAGGCCAAATCTTGAGGCTATGTCCCCTAGTTCCGGTCTCACTTCTCTCCTCTGTTTTGTCTCATCCACAAGAATATAGTGGTGTGTATCAGAGAAACGGAACAGCCCAAACTCTCCCCTGTGCTACCTCTCTTTCGGCCATTTCAATTCGAAGTGCAGCTAAGTTCAAAGTTATTATCAAAGTACATACTGTATATGTCATCATATACAACCTTGAGGTTCATTTTCTAGTGGGCATTCACAGAAAATACAAAGAAATGCAACAGAGTCAATGAAAAAGGTAGAGGTTAGCACAACACTTAACAGCACAGGTGACTGGAATTAAATTCCCGCCGCTGACAGACAGACAGCCATACTTTATTGATCCTGAGGGAAATTGGGTTTTGTTACAGCTGCACCAACCAAGAATAGTGAAGAAATATAGCAATATAAAACCATAAATAATTAAATAATAATAAGTTAATCAGTTGTCTGTGAGGAGTTTGCACGTTCTCCCTGTAGCCGCATGGGTTTCTGCCGGGGTGCTCTGGTTTTTACTCCCAGTCCAAAGAATGCCAGTTGGTAAGTTAATTGGTCATTGAAAATTGTCCTGTGATAAAGCTTGGATTAAATCAGGGATTGCGGAGTGTTGCGGCTCGATGGGCCAGAAGGTACTAAACCTCAGTAAATAAATAAACCACACACAGAGATGGACAAACAGCCAATGTGCAAAACCAACAAAGACAATAAATCATGCAAGCTCAAAAAGCAAAAATAAATAAGTAATAAATAAGTATTGAAAACATTGAGTTGTAGAGTCCTTGAAAGTGAGTCCATAAGTTGTGGAATCAGTTCAGTATTGGTGTGAGTGAAGTTACCCACTCGGGGTCAGGAGCCTAATGGCCAAAGGGTAATGGTTCCCGTTCCTGAATCTGGTGGTGTGAGAAATAACTGTAAGAGGTATATCAAACCATGTTGCAATGTAGAAGGGAGCATCCTGTTACCCTGACTTTCACTGCAACAGGAACGAGGAGGTATTACTGGGACCTGCACATTTCAGCCTTTAAGATGGTATCGCACATACAAAACTTTGCACAAATGTTTGCTTGCAGCTCATGATCAAATCAATTCGGTTGCACTGGCATCACCACATGTGGGTTAACCAAGCTGCAAACACCTAGTAGTTTCAATTTAACTGTAATCTAATGACTAGCCAATGGTTTATCCGGGTCAACAGAGGCTTGAGGCTTTGCAGAGGAGCATGGTAAGACTTACAAAGTGACAAGTCAAGCTGTGTGCTTCTTCCAGATAATAGCAACTCACCATAATGCTCCCATTAGCCCAGCAGTGCCAGAGGTTCCTCAGACGCCCCAGCTAGCAGGGGTTTTGAGTCAGGTTAACGCTTTCAGTGTTGACATCAGGGAATAATCTCAAACCTCACCCGTAGAACTAAGAGTTTTGCAATTCAGAGATTGCTTGACAGCACCAGCAACTTTGAAATATAGAGAGGTACAGCACAAAAACAGGCCATTTGGACAATAACATCAGAATAACATTGGCCAGAAGGTACTAAATCTCAGTAAATAAATAAACCACACACAGAGATGGACAAACAACCAATGTGCAAAACCAACAAAGACAATAAATCATGCAAGCACAAAAAGCAAAAATAAACATTGAGAATAACACCAGCAAGTTTGCTGATGATACTAAGCTGGGTGGCAGTGTGACATGTGATGAGGATGTTAGGAGAATTCAGGGTGACTTGGATAGGCTGGGTGAGTGGGCAGGTACTTGGCAGATGACCTTTAATGTGAATAAGTGTGATGTTATCCACTTTGGGAGTAAAAACAGGAAGGCAGATTATCTGAACGGTGTAAAGTTAGGTAAGGGAGAAATACAAAGAGATCTAGGAGTCCTTGTTCATCAGTCACTGAAGGTGAATGAGCAAGTGCAGCAGGCAGTGAAGAAGGCTAATGGAATGTTGGCCTTTATTACAAAGGGAATTGAGTACAAGAGCAAGGAAATCCTCTTGCATTTGTACAGGGCCCTGGTGAGACCACACCTGGAGTATTGAGTACAGTTTTGGTCTCCAGGGTTAAGGAAGGACATCCTGGCTGTAGAGGAAGTGCAGCGTAGATTCACAAGGTTAATTCCTGGGATGTCCGGACTGTCTTACGCAGAGAGGTTAGAGAGACTGGGCTTGTACATGCTGAAATTAAGGAGATTGAGAGGGGATCTGATTGCAACATATAAGATTATTAAGGGATTGGACAAGATAGAGGCAGGAAATATGTTCCAGATGCTGGGAGAGTCCAGTACCAGAGGGCATGGTTTGTGAATAAGGGGTAGGTCATTTAGGACAGAGTTAAGGAAAAACTTCTTCTCCCAGAGAGTTGTGGGGGTCTGGAATGCACTGCCTCGGAAGGCAGTGAAGGCCAATTCTCTGGATGCTTTCAAGAAGGAGCTAGATAGGTATCTTATGGATAGGGGAATCAAGGGATATGGGGACAAGGCAGGAACAGGGTATTGATAGTAGATGATCAGCCATGATCTCAAAATGGCGGTGCAGGTTCAAAGGGCTGAAAGGTCTACTTCTGCACCTATTGTCTATTGTCAACTGCCCATGCCAACCATCAATTATCCATAGCCCTATCATCTCCAGTTCTGCCCATATTCTAAACTTACCTACACACTAAAGGCTATTAATATGGCTAATTAAGCTACAGTCCTCGTGTTTTTTTGAGTGTGGGGAAAATGCAGCACCTGGAGGAACCACACTGTCCCACAGGGAATATGTGCAAACTCCCCACAGACAACGTCCGAGGTCAGGATAGAACCAGTCTCTAGTACTCTGAGTCAGTAGCTCTACCAGCTGTGCAGTCTGCACTCTGATCACTGTGCTCCTTAAACTGCCCTTCAAACCTTCCTGTTCAAAGCTAAAGCTCTAGTTCCTGGTCAACCTTCAATACAAGTTTCATTCCACTTCTCTACAGCTCATTTCAGCACGAGGTTCCCGTCTTTTAAACCTCGGCTCAATGGCAAGGAGAGGTATTGCCTCTTAAGATCCTGTTCAATGAGTCAGAACTCCCACAGCAGACACAATGCCACTTGAGAGCAAATTCAAAGAAAGCAATACAGACTCTGCTGCTCTTCAGCAGTCTGGAGTTTCAGCCGCTTTACGTATATGGTAAAGTCAAAAGGGAGACTAGTGAGACTAGCAGCTGGTGCAGAAAGTTGAAAGATCTTGCTCCACATTTCGTTTGTCACACTTCTGATAGTTTTACATGGTAACTAGCAAGTTCCTACCTCAGTAGGGTGCACTGACAAAGGGGTAGTCTTTGTGTTCCTGCTAGTCTCTCTCCTGTGTTCATACTCCCCTCCTACCACCTCGCTCCAAATGCCTCTCTATATACGTTTTCTTTCTTTGTCTACTTCCATCTAACACTAATGTGCCACCATATCCCAGTTCCATCTCCATTTCCTTCCTCTATCCGGCTCTGCCTGCCTGTCATCTTACATCTCTTCTCAGTCCTCCGACCCCCTCAGACTCTTGTCTCACTACTGCTCTTCCACTCCTTGTACAGCCATCTTGTTTCTCCATTGTCAGTCCTGATACAGAGTTTTGACTAAAAACACTGACAATTCTCTTCCCCGTCACAGATGCTGCTCGGCCCACTGAGTTCCTCCAGCAGTTTGTTTGTTACTCCAGCTTCCAGCATCTTAGACCATAAGACATAGGAGCAGAATTAGGCCATTCAGCCCATCGAGTCTGCTCTGCTGTTCCATCATGGCTAATCCTGGATCCCACTAAACCCCATACACCTGCCTTCTCGTCATGACTTTTGATGCCCTGACCAATCAGGAAACTATCAATTTTCACTTTAAATATACCCACTGTCTTGTTCTCCACAGCTGTCTGTCGCAGACAGATTCACTACTCTCTGACTAAAAAAATTACTCCTTACCTCTGTTCTAAAGGGTCACCCCTCAATTTTGAGACTGTGCCCTCTAGTTCTAGGCACCTCCACCATAAGAAACATCCTCTCCACATCCACCTTATGTAGACTTTTCAATATTTGGTGGGCTTCAATGAGATCCCCCCACATTCTTCTAAATTCCAGAGAGTACAAGCCCAAAGCTGCCAAACACTCCTCATATGTTAACCCCTTAATTCCCGGAATCATCCCTGTGAACCTCCTCTGGATTCTCTCCAATGACAAAACATCCTTTCTGAGATATGGGGCCCAAAACTCCAAGACAATACTCCAAGTGCAGCCTGACTAGTGTCTTATAAAGGCTCAGCATTATCTCCTTGTTTTTATATTCTACTCCCCTTGAAATTAATGCCTGCATTGTATTTGCCTTCTTTACCACAGACTCAACCTGTATACTAACCTTCTGGAAGTCTTGCACGAGGACACCTAAGTCTTGCACGAGGACACCTAAGTCTCTTTGCACCTCTGGTGTTTGAATTTTCTTTCCATTTAGATAACAGTCTGCATTTTTGTTTCTTTTACCAAAATGCATTAACATACATTTCCCAATACTGTATTCTATCTGCCACTTTTTTGCCCGTTCTTCCCATTTTTCTAAATCCTTCTGTAATCGCATTGGTTCCTCAGCACTAACTACCCCTCTACCTATCTTCGATTCATCTGCAAACTTTGCCACAAAGCCATCAATTCCATTATCTAAATCATTGACAAACAATGTGCAAAGGCCCCCTTTATTCCCACTCGCTGTCAGCCATTCCTCTATCCATGTCAGTACCTTTTCCGTAATGCCATGGGATTCCATCTGGTTAAGCAGCTTCATGTGGGGTACCATATCAAATGCCTTCTGAAAATCAAAGTAAATGACGTCCAGTGCCTCTCATTTGTCCACCCTGCTTGTTACTTCCTTGACGAACTCTAAAAGATTTGTCAGGTAAGATTTCCCTTCACAGAAACCACATAGAAACATAGAAAACCTATAGCACAATACAGGCCCTTCGGCCCACAAAGTTGTGCTGAACATGACCCTACCTTAGAAGTTGCTAGGTTTACCCATAGCCCTCTATTTTCATAAGCTCCATGTACCTATCTAAAAGCTTCTTAAAAGACCCTATCATATCCACCTCCACCACCGTTGCCGGCAGCCCATTCCATGCACTCACCTCTCTCTGAGTAAAAAACTTACCCTTGACATCTCCTCTGTACCTACTTCCCAGCACATTAAACCTGTGTCCTCTTGTGGCAACCACTTCGGCCTTGGGAAAAAGCCTCTGACTAAATTATGGTGGGTATAGATAGAATGAATGCAAGCAGGCTATTTCCACTGAGGCTAGGGGAGAAAAAAAAAACAGAGGACATGGGTTAAGGATGAAGGGGGAAAAGTTTAAAGGGAACATTAGGGGGGGCTTCTTCACACAGAGAGTGGTGGGAGTGTGGAATGAACTGCCAGATGAAGTGGTACATGCGGGCTCACTTTTAACATTTAAGAAAAACTTGGACAGATACATGGATGAGAGGGGTATGGAGGGATATGGTCCAGGTGCAGGTCAGTGGGACTAGGCAGAAAAATGTTTCAGCACAGCCAAGAAGAGTCAAAAGGCCTGTTTCTGTGCTGTAATATTCTATGGTTCTCTCCAAACAATCAAAGCCTCTCATCATCATGTACACCTCTATCAGGTCACCTCTCATCCTCCTTCGCTCCAAGGAGAAAAAGCCGAGTTCACTCAACCTATGCTCCCCAGTCCAGGCAACATCCTTGTAAATTTCGTCTGCACCCTTTCTATGTTTCCACATCCTAGTGAGGCGACCAGAACTGAGCACAGTACTCCAAGTGGGGTCTGACCAGGGTCCTATATAGCTGCAACATTACCTCTCGGCTCCTAAATTCAACTCCACGATTGATGAAGGCCAATGCACCATACACCTTCTTAACCACGGAGTCAACCTGTGCAGCTGCTTTGAGCGTCCTATGGACTCGGACTCCAAAATCCCTCTGATCCTCCACACTGCCAAGAGTCTTACCATTAATACTATATTCTGCCATCAAATTTGACCTACCAAAATGAACCACTTCACACTTACCTGGGTTGAACTCCATCTGCCACTTCTCAACCCAGTTTTGCATCCTATCAATGTCCCACTGTAACCTCTGACAGCCCTCCACACTATCCACAACACCTCCAACCTTTGTGTCATCAAAGTGGTGTTGAAGCAACCAACCAGAATGTTCCGTACCATACATCTGGCAGGAACTTGCTCATTGTAAACACTGCCTTCTCAAACCTGGAGATTTCACCGCCTTGCAGCACTTGACAGTAGAGGCCAAAATGCATATATGTACTTAAATATTCCTTCTGTGATTTAAAAAATCCAGTGCAAGCCCCTCCACATGCACTTGGTTAAACTCAAGCAGGAAAATGAGATTCGGAAAGTATGAGCAGAATTGGTGATCAATAAAATGAATGGCTTCACTCAGTGAAAGCTGCACAATCACAAAGCAACTCAAATATTAGGTCTAGTGAGTATCTGGTCTGGTGTATATCTGGCCTGATGAGTAGGGAATCTGGTGAATATTATGACAAAACCTGGTAGTCCTCAGACTCAGTGTTCACTAGGCCTGGTATTCACTAGTCCAAATATTCACCAGGCATGATATTCACCAAGTCCTGGGTTATCTCTACTCCCTTTCTATAATTTCCTGGGTTACCTCTGGAACCACTCCTGTCCCCATTGATGATGCAAAGATCATCGCCAGAGGCTCAGCAATCTCCTCCCTCACGTCCCACAGTAGCCTGGTCCCGGCGACTTATCCAACTTGATGCCTTCCAAAAGCTCCAGCACATCCTCTTTCTTAACATCTACATGCTCAAGCTTTTCAGTCTGCTGCAAGTCATCACTACAATCACTAAGATCCTTTTCCATAGTGAATACTGAAGTAAAGTATTCATTAAGTTCCTTTGCTATTTCCTCCGGTTCCATACACACTTTCCCACTGTCACACTTGATAGGTCCTATTCTTTCAAATCTTATCCTCTTGCTCTTCACATACTTGTAGAATGCCTTGGCAGATTTTCCTTAATTCTGCCCACCAAGGCCTTCTCATGGCCCCTTCTGGCTCCCCTAATTTCCCTCTTAAGCTCTTTCCTAGTAGCCTTGTAATCTTCTAGCTCTCTAATATTACCTAGCTCTCTGAACCTTTTGTAAACTTTTCTTTTCTTCTTGACTAGATTTATTACAGCCTTTGTACACCACGGTTCCTGTACCCTACCGTAATTTTCCTGTCTTATTGGAACGTACCTATACCGAACTCTACACGAACATCCCCTGAATATTTGCCACATTTCTTCCGTACTTTTCCCTGAGAACATCTGTTTCCACTTTAAGCCTCCAATTTCCTGCCTGATAGCCTCATAATTCCCCTTACTCCAATTAAATGTTTTTTTTTTAACTTGTCTGTTCCTATCTCTCTCCAATGCTATTGGAAAGGAGATAGAATTATGATCACTTTCTCCAAAATGCTTTCCCACTGAGAAATCTGACACCTGACCAGGTTCATCTCCCAATACCAGATCAAGAACAGCCTCTCCTCTTGTAGGCTTATCTACATATTCTGTCAAGAAACCTTCTTGAACACACCTAACAAACTCCACCCCATCTAAACCCCTTGCTCTAGGGAGATGCCAATCGATATTTGGGAAATTAAAATCTCCCATCTTTACAACTCTGTTATTATTACAACTTTCCAGGATCTGTTTCCCTATCTGCTCATTGATATCCCTTCTCTATCACCTACCTATCCTCCCTCTCGCACTGTCTACAAGCTTTCTCTATTTGTGAGCTAACCCCCTCTTCCCCAGTCTCTTCTGTTTGGTTCCCACCCCCCAACAATTCTAGTTTAAACTCTCCCCAGTAGCCTTAGCAAACATCCCCACCAGGATATTGGTCCCCCGGGATTCAAGTGCAACTCATCCTTTTTGTACAGGTTACACCTGCCCCAAAAGAGGTCCCAATGAGCCAGAAATCTGAATCCCTGCCCCCTGCTCCAATCCCTGAGCCATGCATTCATCCTCCACCTCATTCTATTCCTATTCTCACTGTCACGTGGCACAGGCAGAAATCCCGAGATTACTACTTCTGCGGTCTTGCTTCTCAACTTCCTTCCTAACTCCCTGTAGTCTTTTTTCAGGACCTCTTCCATTTTCCTACCTATGTCATTGCTGACTTTGACTTATTTTATCATTAGTCTCCAAGTACCCCAAAACCTCATTGTTAATAATAGACTCCAACACTTTTCCAACCACTGAGGTTAAGGTAACTGGCCTATAATTTCCTTTATTTTACCTTCTTCCCTTCATAAAGAGTGGAGTGACATTTGCAATTTTCCAGTCCTCCGGAATCTTGCCAGAGTCAGGTGACTCTTGAAGGATCATAACCAATGCATCTGCTATCTCTTCAGCAACTTCAGTCAGAACTCTGGGATGTAGTCCATCTGAAACAAAAGGGGGTACTAGAAATACCCAAAAGATCAGGCAGCATCTGTGGAGAGAGAAAAACTGACTTAATGGTACAATACAGCCATGATTTTATTAGAGGAGGAGCTGGCTTAAGGGGATGAATGGTTTATTTATTCTCAGATTTCAAACGTTTGTATGTTCAAATGTAATGAGAGTGCTAGGGTTATTCTTCGCTAATGTCCATGTTTCAGAGCAAAATTGTACAGTCATTTAAGAAGCAGGTTGCTTTTTCTCTGCTATTCAATTGTTTTTGCCCCGAAGTGGCACAGCTTCAAACAAACAAAGCAGAAGACTGCAGTGTGCTCTGTTAATTTTTCTTGCCACCTTGAACTGCGGGTGAACTGGGTTTACACAGCTGTTTCCTCTTCCAATTTGAAATGTTGATAAATGCTTGGTATGTTCAAAGGTTGTGTCGGGCACAACATATTAACCACTGTCTCTCTGTGTTCCTACAGAGACAGCTCTCAAGTAGATGTGCTCTGCTGATGTCTGTACAAGCTTATACACAAAGTTTCTGTCACTACTTCGCTTCAGTCGCTGGCAATCCAGCCTATGGCTTTCCCCTTCCATTTGATACAGAAGCACAGGTTGTTCGTGGTGCTTGTTCTCATGGCTGCAATTGTCATGCTCTTCCAGAACAATTCCAGACCAATAATCAAGCCAGCAACAAGTCCCAGCGACGATCCTGTGGTTGTGCTGGTATGGAATTGGCCGTTCCTGGAGAATTCCATCACAGAAGTAAATGTTTGCCGGGATTTGTATGCTATTGAGAACTGCATCCTTACGTGCAACAAGTCAATGTTTCATCGTGCAAATGTTGTGGCATTCCACCACAGGGAGCTCCAAAACAACATCTCCAATCTACCACATCAGAAGAGGCCTCACAACCAGAAGTGGCTCTGGGTCTCTCTGGAGTCTCCATCCAATACAAAAGGGATCCATCATCTAAATGGTCTCTTCAACTGGACTATGACCTACAAGAGGGATTCTGACATCTTCATCCCTTATGGACATCTGATGAAAAGAAGCCAGCACACTGATGTTTCTATTCCTGAGAAATCTTTTCTCGCCACGTGGGTTATTAGCAATTACCACAGAAAAAGTTGGAGGGCAGAAGTGCATTTGAATCTATCCAAGTACATGCAAATTGACATCTATGGAAAGTCAGTCAAAAAATATCTACCCAAGTCACTTCTATTGCCAACAATATCAAAATATGCCTTTTACCTCGCGTTTGAAAATTCCATACACGAAGACTACATCACAGAGAAACTCTGGAGAAATTCTTTCATGGCTGGGTCGGTTCCTGTGGTTCTTGGTCCTCCACGAGTCAACTATGAGAAGTTTATTCCTTCAGACTCCTTCATTCATGTGAATGACTTTCCCTCTGTAGAGGAGTTGGCCAGCTTCCTAAAAAATCTCTGGCAGGACAGGACTGGCTATGAGAAATACTTCAACTGGAAAAGACATTACACAGTTAAGATGCACACAAACTGGACAGAAAGGTTTTGTATCATTTGCTCTAAATTTAATAGTCTTCCTCAGTCAAAAATATATGACAATTTACATGGCTGGTTTCATAAATAAGGATTATTTTAAACATTCCTCAAAATTAGTACTTTTAAAATATGTTTTATTATCAATATATATGAAATAAAATAACATTCTTAATAGTCTAGAGTTGTATAATCATTTTATTGTTCTGAAATGTCATGATGTTTTGACACTTAAGGTGGAGGTTGATAGGTTCTTGATTAATCAGGGCTCAAAGATTACTGGGAGAAGGCAGAAGAATGGAGTTCAGAGGGATAATAAATCAGCCATGATGAAATGGTGGAGCAGACTTGGTGGGCTGAATGGCCTAATTCTTCTTCTATGTCTTATTGTCTTAAAATACTTCACTTAGCAAGTGATTATCTGCAACTATTTCTATTCTGAATAATGAGATTTACTAATAATGAGAATTGAATACAGACTTGAATTGGAGGAAGTTATGCAAATTAAATTAAACAAGTTGTTCTTGTTTAAACCTAATATAGCCATTATGTAACAAATAGCCCCCCACTTCTGTCATGCTATCTTGAAATCAGCTTTCTTTTCTGATAAACCTGCAAATTCTGGCACTTACACCATGGTGAGAATAATGACATCACTGCCTCACATTTCCAGTTATCTGCAGTCAATGCTAATCTGTGGTGCTCTCTCTGTGGAGTTTGCACATTTTTCCTGTGAATGCTCGGAACAATGTTCCAAGTTGCTCTTTCACTAGTTGCTCTTGTTTCTTCCGACATCTCTGAGAAGTGTGAGTTGATAGATTACGTAGCTGTTGCAAATTTCCCCTTGTGTATGGGTGAGTATAGAATCTGGGGTCATTGTATTAATGTAAGATTAATGTAATTTTTCTACAGTCAGAGGAGTGTCCAAGGTCTATGATGTACAAATCCATGACCTGATCAGTCACTGAAAAAAAAATCAGGGTTTTGATTGGTGTCCTGTCATAAAAATCTTTTTTTAGTCCACTTCTAAATACAGAATATTAATATCGTTAACATATGAAGTTGCCATCATATTAATCCATTTACATATGTGCCAAATTAATAATACTTAGAATCTAATTAGCTGAGGAAGGTAGCAACATGATCTCGGATATGTTCACTGCAATAACATATCGCAGATTCTTTTGATTGTTGTGACGCCCGGACCAAAGAGACGTTTGTTCTTGTCTCTGAGATCTGGATGTGAATTAAAACCAAAAGACAGCACCAAAGCCCTGTCTGGGCTGAAACATATTGTCAGCTCATTGAGCATGAACTCTCAGTACAAGGTGTTCAGCTGGGGAGAGAGAAACTGAAATAGGTAATGTTGTATGTTAGGCTTAATCATTTGTGTGGGTGTTAAATGCGTATTACAGAGTCATTCAGCCATTCAGCCCATCATGTCATGCTGACCAGTGGGTACCCCACTATATTAATCCCATCTTTTTGCACCCAGTCCGTAGCCTTCATGCTCAGGCCATTCAAATGCTCATCAGGACAATTTTTTTTTTGTAATTTATTTTTTATTGAAGTTCATCATCAAACAAATATTTCCATAAGTTGTATTTCAGTTTTTGTACATATATATCATATAGTCATATATGCCACAAATCTCAACATAATATTTATCTGAGGTATACACTTATAGAAAAGAGAGGAAAGAAAGAACAAGCAATAGGAGAAAACTATGTACAAGTAGGGAGTGATTTTTTTTACAACATATTCATCGATTTGTGAGAATAAAATCAAGCCTATGAGGTGTTATGTAGTTAAACCATTTTTCCCAGTATGAATCAAATTGTTCCAACTTATGATTAACAGATGCTGTTATCTTCTCTATTTTGTAAATGTCCATTGTAATTTCCATCCATGTATTTAAAGCTGGGCTCTCCTGTGATAACCATTTCCTAGTAAGAATCTTTTTACCAGCCACCAGCAGTATATTCATTAAATATTTATCTCTTTTCAACCATTCTTGAGGTATATACCCAAAATATCTGCTCTTAAATGTCAGTGATTCCACTTCCACGGCTCTCTCAGGTAATGCAAACAGTTGGTCACCACTCCCTGGGTGAAAAAGGTCTCCCTCAGGACCACTCAAAATATCGCACCCCTTACTCAAAATCTATGTCTTCTAGTTTTATATACATATACTTTATGTCCTTACATGCTGAGTAATTGTCCAAGGTGGAAATTTATATCTCTGCATATGGCCTTCTGACAATATCACAATGAGCCCCCTCACCTACAACCAAAAATTACAGCCTAGGATTCCTACTTAGCTATTGATTTCATTTAAAACAAGGAAATGTAAACTTCTGGATACTGAAGGAAATAAGGGATAGGGTCATTATCATCATCATTATGTGCTATGTTGTTTGACATGAGCAGCCATGGGCTTCCATCTGTCTTTAACATGAGAAGTCCTGATAAGCTCTTCAATACCTTTGCCAGTCGATCCCTTGATATAACTCATGACTGTCATGTGTGGTCAACTACGACTTTTGCATCCAACAAGTTTTCCCATCACTGCAAGATGTTCGAGCTTCTCTCTCCTCAGTACATGTCCCAGAAATTCCAGCTGCCGTTTCCTGATTGATGATATCAGCTCTCTTCTTATTCCAGCTTTTCGCAACACTTCCTCATTTGTTACTCTGGCCTTCCATGATATTTTCATTCTTCTCCAAAAACCACATTTCTGCAGCTTCGAGTCTTCTTCATTTTGCTTTGATATTGTCCAACATTCGCTTCCATATGTTAGTGTGGAATGAATGTAGCACTGTAACACTGTGAGTTTCATACACATAGAAATTATATTATTCTTTAGTATCTTGCTCAAATGCTCAATTGTGCATTTAGCAATCCTAATCTTTCTAATTTCAACATCAGCCCTACTGTCAGATGTTATCATGCTCCCTAAAACATACATCAAGCATGTAAAAACATGCTAATCTGGTGTGCTTATCACTAGTGTTGAAGGGGCAGATTTTCTGCACAATTACGTGCTATTCCAATTAAAACATCTGTGATGCACCACTGTTTAGATTTACATAATAATATAGTCCATTTTCTAGCCAAGCCAATGTTTAAAGAGAGGACAAGAAAGAGAACACGGTGAAAGTCAGGGAAGTGTAGCAATAGGTTAGTTACGGGAAGAATGGAATACAGAATCAGGTGAATGTCAAGGGATTGCAGGAAACAGGGCCTCAGTAAATTTAAAATAAGTGTGAGAACCTAGTGTGCTAAAGGGAAATTGGCTGCAATGAGTTGAAGGGAGAGCAGGAATCAGGTTCCAAAATGTTGAAGTGAGTACAGGAACTGGCACCCCATTTTTGTTGAAGGCAGTACAAGAACTCGGGTCTGGTGTGTTAATGGGAATTAAGAACCCATTGTTTTAAGGGGCCTGGTTGATCTCAGACCTGATGTGGTAATGGGAGCTGGAAAATTAATGATGACCATGGTGGGGTTGGTTGAGTCTACGACTCTCTGGAGCCTCTTCCCATCCTGTGTTTCAGAATCTCCATATCAGGTGTTAGAAACATAGAAAACTCACAACACAATACAGGCCCTTCAGCCCACAATGCTTTGCCAAACATGTCCTTACTTTAGAAATTACCTAGGGTTACCCATAGCCCTCTATTTTTCTAAGCTCCTTGTTGCTATCCAGGGGTCTCTTAAAAGACCCCATCGTATCCAGCTCCACCACCATCACCGGCAGCCCAATCCACGCATTCACCACTCTCCGTGTAAAAAACTTACCCCTGACATCTCCTCTGTACCTGCTTCCAAGCACCTTAAAACTGTGCCCTCTTATGCTAGCCATTTCAGCCCTGAGGAAAAGCCTCTGACTATCCATACGATTAATGCCTCTCATTATCTTGTACACCTCCATCAGGTCACCTCTCATCCTCCATCGCTCCAAGAAGAAAAGGCCAATTTCAGTCAACCTATTCTCATAAGGCATGCTCCCCAATCCAGGCAACATCCTTGTAAATCTCCTCTGCACCCTTTCTATGTTTCCACGTCCTTCCTGCAGTGAGACGACCAGAACTGAGCACAGTACTCCAAGTGGGGTCTGACCAGGGTCCTATATAGCTGCAGCATTACCTCTTGGCTCCTAAACTCAATCCAACGATTGATGAAGGCCAATGCACCGTATGTCTTCTTAACCATAGAGTCAACCTGCGCAGCTGCTTTGAGTGTCCTATGGACTCGGACTCCAAGATCCCTCTGATCCTCCACACTGCCAAGAGTCTTACCATTAATATTATATTCTGCCATCAAATTTGACCTACCAAAATGAACCACTTCACACTTACCTGGGTTGAACTCCATCTGTCACTTCTCAGCCCAGTTTTGCATCCTATCAATGTCCCACTGTAACCTCTGACAGCCCTCCACACTATCCACAACACCTCCAACCTTTGTGTCATCAAAGTGGTGTTGAAGCAACCAACCAGAATGTTCCGTACCATACATCTGGCAGGAACTTGCTCATTGTAAACACTGCCTTCTCAAACCCGGAGATTTCACCGCCTTGCAGCACTTGACAGTAGAGGCCAAAATGCATATATGTACTTAAGTATTCCTTCTGTGATTTAAAAAATCCAGTGCAAGCCCCTCCACATGCACTTGGTTAAACTCAAGCAGGAAAATGAGATTCGGAAAGTATGAGCAGAATTGGTGATCAATAAAATGAATGGCTTCACTCAGTGAAAGCTGCACAATCACAAAGCAACTCAAATATTAGGTCTAGTGAGTATCTGGTCTGGTGTATATCTGGCCCGATGAGTAGGGAATCTGGTGAATATTATGACAAAACCTGGTAGTCCTCAGACTCAGTGTTCACTAGGCCTGGTATTCACTAGTCCAAATATTCACCAGGCATGATATTCACCAAGTCCTGCTGAAGGGGCTTGGTCCGAAACATCGACTGTACTCTTTTACAGGTGCTACCTGGCCTATTGAGTTCCTCCGGCATTTTGTGTGTGTTGCTTGGATTTCAGCATCTGCAGATTTTCTCGTTTCTGATATTCACCAGGTCCAATGTTCACCAGGCCTAATGTTCACCAGAGAGTGGATGTAGTGGAGTTAAAGGCTCAGATTGTACATATGAGTCAATGAGTGGGAGGGAGACAAGGGCAGTAGGCAGAACTTGCTTGTGTATGTGAGTGAATAAGAGAGACCAAAACTGCTAGAGAGAGAGAAGACAGGCAGAAGGCAGAGAGACGAGAGCAGAGTAAGGGGGGGGGGGGGGAGGGAGATAGAGGGAGATTGATGAGTGGCAGAAAGAGACAGAGAGGGAGAGAAAAGTGTGAGATGGAGACAGAGAAAGAGAAAGAGAGAATGGTGGCAAAAGAGAGGTGGAGAGAAGAGGAGAGGGAAAGAGTGAGAGGGAAGAGAGAGAATGACAGACACAGAGAGAAAAGCAGAAGCAGAGATAGAAACACACACTGGAGCTTCAGGAAATGATATTGGGCACAAGTTCCTGGCTACAATGAGTCACTGTGTGAAATTTGAATTGAGGTTTTCTGCACCCCGTGCTGTTTCTGAAATGGTGGCATTACACAGTGAAGTTCCTCAATGCCGTATATTTAAAGTATTCTAAAGTTTTGATAAAAAGGCATTGACTTGAAATGTCTACAGTTTTACTCTCCACAGATACTGTTTGACCTGTTAACATATCGGGTCAATCACTCTTCAACTGAGCTTTAGGAGCATGCATAAACTTTAACACTGAAGAAGTGGTGTATACTAATTTCTAGATTTAAATGTTGGTCTGTCCCCTGAAGGAGTGTGTGCTTCTGTGATGCTGTTTAGGGATTAGGTAGTTCTGTCATCTCTTTGCGTCTACAAGAGGACAGAGTTGTTTCGGGTTGAAGCTGAGATTCCTCCAAAAGGAGTTAACAGCTAACTTACACAGTCTCCTGCACAAGATTCTCAAAGTTGATTTTCCCCACAAATAAAAATGTGCACCATCTTAACAGAAAGAGAACCCCTTAACAATTCAAGGTAATGACCCTTTGTCTGACCCTTGAAAGCATGTTAAGTTTCTTCAACCTGAAATGTTAATCCTGTTTCTTCTCCACTGATGCTGTTTGATCTTTGAAGTGTTGCCAGTGTTTTACAGATTTTCTGTCCCTGCAATTTGAGGATTTTCAGTTAATTTCCATGCAAGCAGTTATTGAGATAGATAACCCACTCCTTTGCTGCATCATTGGTTAAGCAAAATGCATCTTCCTGAAAAAGGCAACAGAACCAACAGCCTTCATGAAGATAAGGGGCACAAAATACAAACAGAAACGCTTGTGGTTTCACAAGTCCTTTCATTATAAAGAAACTTGGAGGAGTATAAGAATTTGTGGCAATGCGGTATTAAAACAGCGTTGCCATTGAGTGTAATTATCAGATCAACACTTGTTTGCACTTGACTTTGAGGTGTCTTCACAGTTGTTAACTGGAATACGCTTTACTTCTCCGAATGTTAGGACATTAACACATTTAATAAAAGCACTCTGAAATGTGCTCTACATGATACTATGCACGTTTTATATGATAGATAATACTCTCCTCCCCACTGCTTTATCTATTATGTAAATGTAGGCTTAGTGACCACTTTATTAGGTACACCAGTACACCTGCTCGTTAGTGCTCCTTCACCCTGAGGGTAACCTCATCTTGGCACAAGAGCCCATGGACCCACATGTCGGAACAGGAATAGCAATATATAGTCTCCTTCCTGTCACTCTTAGCTAAGGCAACTAAGCAGTACACACACAAAATGCTGGAGGAACCCAGCAGATCAGGCAGCATCTATGGTCAGGAATAAACAGCATCGAAGATAATACCACAAATTCTTAAAAGTACACTTACGCTTATATATATATATATATATAACAACACTCAACTCAGTCTCACCGCCTCTATTATCTCTCAGCTCCCTCCACCATTGTCAGTCATTCAGCTGATGCCCAGTACTCAGAGACCAGACATAGCTACCAACCTGACATCAGTACAAATAAGACCATGATCTTTGACCCCATTTCTCTCTCTCTCTCTCTCTCTCACACACACACCCACACACGTGCGACTGTTGTAGACTTGGCAGGGCAGACCTGGTGGTGTAAATGTAATTGTCTCCCGGGTACCAAGGTCAAGGAAATGGCGGATCCAGTTCTCAGCATTCTTAAGTGAGAGAGTGAACAACCAGGAGTCATGATCCATGTAGGTACCAATGACAATGAAGAGTGATGAGGGTCTGCAAAGTTAGTTCAGGGAGTTAGATGTTAAGTTAAAGACAGGGCTTCCAGGGTTATGATTTCAGGATTGCTAACCATGCCACTTGTTAGTGAGGCCAGAAATAGGAAGATTATATAGTTTAACGTGTGGCTAAGGAGTTGGTATAGGAGGGAGGGCATAGATGTTTGGATCATTGGGCTCTCTTCCAGGGCTAGGCCTTTCACTAGGCCTGGTATTCACTAGTCCAAATATTCACCAGGCATTATATTCACCAAGTCCTGCTGAAGGGGCTCGGTCCGAAACATCGACTGTACTCTTTTCCA
Source organism: Hemitrygon akajei (assembly GCF_048418815.1). Lineage (NCBI taxonomy): Eukaryota > Metazoa > Chordata > Chondrichthyes > Myliobatiformes > Dasyatidae > Hemitrygon > Hemitrygon akajei. The sequence goes on along the minus strand of NC_133130.1, from coordinate 146,571,886 downwards.
GGTGCTACCTGGCCTATTGAGTTCCTCCGGCATTTTGTGTGTGTTGCTTGGATTTCAGCATCTGCAGATTTTCTCTTGTTTCTGATATTCACCAGGTCCAATGTTCACCAGGCCTAATGTTCACCAGAGAGTGGATGTAGTGGAGTTAAAGGCTCAGATTGTACTTTTTTTTTTCTTTTCTTTTTTTTTTGGAAGAGGACAGCGAGGCTTTGAGAAGAAGTGCGGCGGTGGCCATTTTCAAATTGCTTGTCAAATCGGAGTTCTGAGAGGCGAGACTGCGCAGGCGCGTGAAGGAGGCCTGGGAAGGAGGGAAGATATAAAAAGAACGCAGCCTTAAGCAGCGGGCAGCTTCGTTTGCGGGCAGCAGAGTGAGCCGAGAGCAGAGTGTAGGGCTTGGGCTCAGAGGGCTTAGGCGGAAGAGGGCACAGTAGGCTTATCTTTTGGTTCTCCTTGTTATTTTCAGTTATTCGGGAAGTATGAGTGTGAGGGCAGCTTGTTGTTCTCGGTGTCGGATGTGGAAGGTCCTGGAGTCTCCGAGCCTCCCGGACGTCCACATCTGCGCCAGGTGTGTCGAACTGCAGCTCCTGAGGGACCGAGTTAGGGAACTGGAGCTGCAGCTCGATGACCTTCGCCTGGTCAGGGAGAGTGAGGAGGTGATAGAGAGGAGTTACAGGCAGGTGGTCACTCCGGGGCCACGGGAGACAGATAGGTGGGTCACGGTCAGGAAGGGGAAGGGGCAGGTACTAGAGAGTACCCCAATGGCTGTACCCCTTGACAATAAGTACTCATGTTTGAGTACTGTTGGGGGGGAACAGCCTACCTGGAGGAAGTGACAGTGGCCGGGCCTCCGGCACAGAGGACGGCCCTGTAGCTCAGAAGGGTAGGGATAGAAGAAAGAGGACCATAGTAATAGGGGACTCGATAGTCAGGGGTTCAGACAGGCGGTTCTGTGGAGGTGATCGGGAGTCCCGGATGGTATTTTGCCTCCCTGGTGCCAGGGTCCGGGACGTTTCTGATCGCGTCCAAGATATCCTGAAGTGGGAGGGTGAGGAGCCAGAGGTCGTGGTACATGTAGGTACCAATGACATAGGTAGGAAAGGGGAAGAGGTCCTGAAACGAGAGTATAGGGAGTTAGGAAGGCAGTTAAGAAGAAGGACCGCAAAGGTAGTAATCTCGGGATTATTGCCTGTGCCACGCGACAGTGAGAGTAGGAATGGAATTAGATGGAGGATGAATGCGTGGCTGAGGGATTGGAGCAGGGATTCAAGTTTCTGGATCATTGGGACCTCTTCTGGGACAGGCGTGACCTGTTCAAGAAGGACGGGTTACATTTGAATCCTGGGGGGACCAATATCCTAGCGGGGAGGTTTGCTAGGGCTACAGGGCAGACTTTAAACTAGTAAGATGGGGGGGCGGAAATCAATTTGAGGAAACTAGGGGAGAGGAGGTTAGTTCACCAGTAGAGCAAGTAAGTAGACAGTGTGTGAGGAAGGAAAGGCAGGTGATGGAGAAGGGATGCGCTCAGCCCGAAGATGTAGGGGAGAAGAAAGAAAAGGATAATAAATTTGAATGCATTGCTAGGGATGAAAAGAGAGGAGGAGGTGGAGAGTATCTTAAATGTATCTATTTTAATGCTAGGAGCATTGTAAGAAAGGTGGATGAGCTTAAAGCGTGGATTGATACCTGGAATTATGATGTTGTAGCTATTAGTGAAACGTGGTTGCAGGAAGGGTGTGATTGGCAACTAAATATTCCTGGATTTAGTTGCTTCAGGTGTGATAGAGTAGGTGGGGCCAGAGGAGGAGGTGTTGCATTGCTTGTCCGAGAAAATCTTATGGCGGTGCTTTGGAAGGATAGATTTGAGAGCTCCTCTAGGGAGGCTATTTGGGTGGTACTGAGGAATGGGAAAGGTGTAGTAACACTGATAGGAGTGTATTATAGGCCACCTAATGGGGAGCGTGAGTTGGAAGAGCAAATGTGTAAGGAGATAGCAGATATTTGTAGTAAACACAAGGTGGTGATTGTGGGAGATTTTAATTTTCCACACATAGATTGGGAAGCTCATTCTGTAAAAGGGCTGGATGGTTTAGAGTTTGTGAAATGTGTGCAGGATAGTTTTTTGCAACAATACATAGAAGTACCGACTAGAGATGGGGCAGTGTTGGATCTCCTGTTAGGGAATGCGATAGGTCAGCTGACAGATGTATGTGTTGGGGAGCACTTCGGGTCCAGTGATCACAATAGCATTAGCTTCAATATAATTATGGAGAAGGACAGGACTGGACCTAGAGTTAAGATTTTTGATTGGAGAAAGGCTAACTTTGAGGAGATGCGCAGGGATTTAAAGAGAGTGGATTGGGTCAAGTTGTTTTATGGGAAGGATGTAATAGAGAAATGGAGGTCATTTAAGGGTGAAATTATGAGGGTACAGAATCTTTATGTTCCTGTTCGGTTGAAAGGAAAGGTTAAAGGTTTGAAAGCGCCATGGTTTTCAAGGGATATTAGAAATTTGGTTCGAAAAAAGAGGGATGTCTACAATAGATATAGGCAGCATGGAGTAAAGGAATTGCTCGAGGAATATAAAGAATGTAAAAGGAAACCTAAGAAAGAGATTAGAAAAGCTAAAAGAAGTTACGAGTTTGGTTTGGCAAATAAGGTGGAAGTAAATCCGAAAGGCTTCTACAGTTATATTAAAAGCAAGAGGATAGTGAGGGATAAAATTGGTCCCTTAGAGAATCAGGGTGGTCAGCTATGTGTGGAGCCAAGGGAGATGGGAGAGATTTTGAACGATTTCTTCTAAGGAGAAGGATTTCTTCACTAAGGAGAAGGATATTGAATGGTGTAAGGTGTGGGAAACAAGTAAGGAAGTTATGGAACCTATGACAATTAAAGAGGTGGAAGTACTGGCGCTTTTAAGAAATTTAAAAGTGGATAAATCTCCGGGTCCTGACCGGATATTCCCCAGGACCTTGAGGGAAGTTTGTGTAGAGATAGCAGGAGCTCTGATGGAGATCTTTCAGATGTCATTAGAAACGGGGATTGTGCCGGAGGATTGGCGTATTGCTCATGTGGTTCCATTGTTTAAAAAGGGTTCTAGAAGTAAGCCTGGCAATTATAGACCTGTCAGTTTGACATCAGTGGTGGGTAAATTAATGGAAAGTATTCTTAGAGATAGTATTTATAATTATCTGGATAGACAGGATCTGATTAGGAGTAGCCAGCATGGATTTGTGCGTGGAAGGTCATGTTTGACAAACCTTATTGAATTTTTTGAAGTTACGAGGAATGTTGACGAGGATAAGGCAGTGGATGTAGTCTATATGGACTTCAGCAAGGCCTTTGACAAAGTTCCACATGGAAGGTTAGTTAAGAAGGTTCAGTCGTTAGGTATTAATGCTGGAGTAATAAAATGGATTCAACAGTGGCTAGATGGGAGATGCCAGAGAGTAGTGGTGGATAATTGTTTATCGGGACGGAGGCCAGTGACTAGCGGGGTGCCTCAGGGATCTGTTTTGGGCCCAATGTTGTTTGTAATATACATAAATGATCTGGATGATGGGGTGGTAAATTGGATTAGTAAGTATGCCGATTATACTAAGGTAGGAGGTGTTGTGGATAATGAGGTGGGTTTTCAAAGCTTGCAGGGAGATTTATGCCGGTTAGAAGAATGGGCTGAACGTTGGCAGATGGAGTTTAATGCTGAGAAGTGTGAGGTTCTACATTTTGGCAGGAATCATCCAAATAGAACATACAGGGTAAATGGTAGGGCATTGAGGAATGCAGTGGAACAGAGAGATCTAGGAATAACAGTGCATAGTTCCCTGAAGGTGGAGTCTCATGTAGATAGGGTGGTGAAGAAGGCTTTTGGAACACTGGCCTTTATAAATCAGAGCATTGAGTACAAAAGTTGGGATGTAATGTTAAAATTGTACAAGGCATTGGTAAGGCCAAATTTGGAATATTGTGTACAGTTCTGGTCACCGAATTATAGGAAAGATATCAATAAATTAGAGAGAGTGCAGAGACGATTTACTAGGATGTTACCTGGGTTTCAGCACTTAAGTTACAGAGAAAGGTTGAACAAGTTAGGTCTCTATTCATTGGAGCGTAGAAGGTTGAGGGGGGATTTGATCGAGGTATTTAAAATGTTGAGAGGGATAGATAGAGTTGACGTGAATAGGCTGTTTCCATTGAGAGTAGGGGAGATTCAAACGAGAGGACATGATTTGAGAGTTAGGGGGCAAAAGTTTAAGGGAAACACGAGGGGGTACTTCTTTACTCAGAGAGTGATAGCTGTGTGGAATGAGCTTCCTGTAGAAGTAGTAGAGGCCAGTTCAGTTGTGTCATTTAAGGTAAAATTGGATAGGTATATGGACAGGAAAGGAGTGGAGGGTTATGGGCTGAGTGTGGATAGGTGGGACTAGGTGAGATTAAGAGTTCGGCACGGACTAGGAGGGCCGGAATGGCCTGTTTCCGTGCTGTGATTGTTATATGGTTATATGGAATGTAAGACCTGTACAGAAGAGACGGTTTGCACCTGAACTGGAAGGGGTCTAATATCCTAGCGGAAAGGTTTGCTAGTGCCTCATGGGAGGGGGTTTAAACTCAAGTTGAAGGGGGATGGGAGTGAGAGTGCCAGAACAGATAGTGGAGAGGTTGTGGAGACAGATATTGTTAAGATCTCAGACAAAATCAGGAATCGAAAAGTTGAGCATTGGCGACTAATATCCTAAGTTGCATATATTTCAATGCAAGAAGCATCGTAGGAAAAGGCAGATGAGCTCAGGGCATGGATCAACATCTGGAGTTATGATATTGCAGCCATTAGTGAGACTTGGTTGCAGAATGGGCAAGACTGGCAGCTCAATTTCCAGAGCTCTGTTGTTTCAGATGCACAGAGCGGGAGTGATTAAAGGAGGAGGGGTGGCATCTGTGTCAAGGCAGTGCCCAGTCAGGACAGACTGGAGAATTCATCTAGTGAGGCGTAATGGTTGAAATGGAGTAATAAGAAAGGAATGGCCACGTTAATGGGGCTATATTACAGACCACCAGAGGAACAAATTTGTAGAGAAATTGCAGACTGTTGAAAGAAACATAAGATTGTTATAGTAGGTGATCTTAACTTTCCACATGTTGACTGGGACTCCCATATTGTAAAAGGGCTGGATGAGATGCAGTTTTACAGATGTATTCAGGAAAGATTTCTTAATTAGTATATAGAAGTCCCAATGAGAAAACATGCAATACTTGATCTGCTATCAGGGAATGAGACAGGACAGCTGACAAGCGTTTGTGTAGTGGAACACTTTGCATCTATTGATCACTATGCCATTAGTTTCAAAGTAAATATGCAAAAAAATAGATATGGTCCACAGGGTCTAAATTGGAGAAAGCCCAATTTTGATGGTGATCAGAAAGGATCTGGCAAGTGTGAATTGGGATCGTTTGTTTTCTGGCAAAGGTGTACTTGGTAAGTGGGAGGCCTTCAAAAGTGAAATTTTGAGAGTACAAAGCTTATATATACCTGCCAGAATAAAAGGTAGAATAACAGGTGTAGTTAGTTAGCTTAGTTTTCAAGAGATATTGAGGCCCTGGTTAAGAAAGAAAAGATGCGTTGTAAGTATAGGCAGATATGTACAAATAAAGTGCTTTTGGAGTATAAGAAATGCAAGAAAACACTTAAGAAAGAAAGCAGGAGGGCTAAAAGTAGGAGCAACACACATAAAATGTTGAAGGAACTCAGCAGGCCTGGCCTCATCCATGGAAAAGAGTAAACAGTCAATGTTTTAAGCTGAGACCTTTTATCGGGACTGGAAATAAAGATGAGAAGTTAGAGCAAGAAGGGGGAGAGGAGGAAGAAGCACAAGTTTGTAGATGATAGGTGAAGCCGGGAGAGGGGAAGAGGTGAAATAAAGAGCCAAGAGGCTGATAGGTGAAAGAGATAAAGGGCTGGAGAAGGGGAAATCTGATAGGAGGGGGTACAAAACCATGGAAGAAAGGGAAAGGAGAGGAGCACCAGAGGGAGGTGATGGGCCGGTAAGGAGATGAGGTGAGAGAGAGAAACAGGAGGGGCAGTGGGGGTTGGGGTAGCATTACCGGAAGTTTGAGAAGTCGATGTTCAGCCATCAGGTTGGAGGTTATCTGGATGGAATACGAGGGGTTGCACCTCTAACCTGAGTGTGGCCTCATTGCAGCGGTAGAGGAGGCCATGGACTGACTTGTCAGAATGGGAATGGGAAGTGGTATTCAAATGAGTAGTCACTGGGAGATCCCACTTTTTATGGTGGATGTTGCTCAGGTGCTCAGCGAAGCAGTCTCCCCTTCTACGTCAGGTTCCTCCAGCATTTGTGTGTGCTGCCTGGGTTTACAGCATCTGCTGATTTTCTTGCCTTTAGGCTAAAGGAAGGCATGAGGTGAGGGAGAAACCCAAGGAATTTTACAAATATGTTAAGAGCAAAAGGACTGTAAGGGACAAAATTTGTCCTCTGGAAGACCAGAATGGTAACCTACACGTCGAGCTAAAAGAAAAGCGGAGATCTTAAATGGATTTTTTTTGCATCTGTACTTACTCGGGAGATAGACTAAGAATCTACAGAAGTGCGGCAAAATGGCATCAACATCACGGACTCTATACAGATTACAGAGCAGGAGGTGTTTGCTGTTGAGGCAAATTAGGGTGGATAAATCCCCAGGGGCTGACAAAGCATTCGCTTGGACCCTGTGGCAGACAAGCGCAGAAGTTGCTGGGACCTAGCAGAGGTACTTAAATCATCCTTAGTTACAGGATAGGTTCAAGAGGATTGGAGGATAGCCTATATTGTTCTGCTGTTTAAGAATGGCTCTAAAAATAAACCAGGAAATTATAAGCTGGTGAGCCTGACATCAGTAGTGGGAAAGTTATTGAAAGGTATTCTAAGAGACCAGATATAAGAGTATTTGTATAGACATGGACTGATTAAGGGTCATCAGTGTGGCTTTGTGTGTGGTAGGTCGTGTCTAACCAATTTTATAGAGTTTATTGAGGAAGTTACTGGGATGTTGACGAAGGCAAGGCAGTGGATTTTGCCTAGATGGATTTTAGCAAAGCACTTGACAAGGTCCCGCATGGGAGGTTGGTCAAGAAGGTTCAGTCACTCGGCATTCAAGATGAGGGTGTAAATTGGATTGGACATTGGCTTTGTGGGAGAAGCCAGAGTGGTAGTAGATATTTGCCTCTCTAACTGGACACCTGCGACTAGTGGAGTGCCACGGGGATCATCAGGATTGATGAAGGGTCTCGGCCCGAAACATTAATTGTTTATTCCTTTCCATAGATGCTTCCTGGCCTGTTGAGTTCCTCCAGCATTTTGTACGTGTTACTCTGGATTTCCAGCATCTGAAGAATCTCTTCTGTGTATGATTTAGTGCTCCAGTCCTGATGATTGGTCTCAGCTTGAAATATTGACTGTTTATTCTTTTCCATAAATGCTTGCCTGAACTTCAGAGTTCCTCCAGCATCTGCAGAATCTCCTGTGTTTATGTTCACAAAGAAAATACAAGTACTCCACAGCTGAGTGCAAGGTGTTGCATCTTGTAAAGTCACACCAGGGTAGGGCTCTCACAGTAAACAAGAGGGGCCTGGAGAATGTTGCAGAACAGGAGGATCTTGGAGTTCAGGCACATGGTTCCCTGAAAATGGAGTCATGGGTATACAGGAGGTGAAGAAGACATGGCATGCTTCATCATTCAGGGCACTGACTATAAATGTTGGGAGGTTATGCTGCAATTGTACAAGATACTCATGGGGCTGTACTTGGGATATTCTGTTCACATTTAATCACCCCCCCCCCCCTTTAGGAAAGGTGTTATTAAATGGGAAGGGGTGCAGAAAAGATTTTAAAGGATGTTGCCAGGGCTCAAGAGACAAAGTTACAGGAAGAGGTTGGACAAACTAAAACATTTTGCTTGAAGTGTAGGAGACTGCACGGTGATCTTTTAGAGGTATATGAGGGGTATAGATGGCTGAATACAATCAGTCCTTTCGCTAAAGTTGTGAAATCAAGAAATAGAGGGCATAGGTTTGAGGTAAAAGAGGAAAAATTTAATAGGAACCTGAGGAGCAATCTTTTTACACAGAGTGCTAAGTATATGGATTGAGCTTCCAGGGGAAATGTTTGAGGCAAGTAAAATAGTAACTTTGAAAAGACAGTTGGACATGAGCATGAATAGGAAAGGTTATGGGCCTAATTTGGATGGGCATCTTTGTTGGTATGAACCTTATGGGCCGAAGGGTCTGCTTCCTTGCTTTATGGTTCTCTGACACATGGACAACACCAGAGGTCTGGACCGAACCTCGGTAACTGGAACTCTCGTGCAGTTGTACTGTCACTCTTCCTACTGTTGATAGGGATGCATAAATGCTCAAGGTTTTATACATGTCAGAACTGTTCCAAACATTCAATTTGTAAATGTTAACACTTCAATTTTTAACAAAGAGCCAATGCTCTTTCCAAATCACAGACTTATGGTATAAAGGAGAGCTAAAACAAAAACAGAAAGTGTTAGAATTACTACTTATTCTATTCCCAACAGGATATGGGGGCAGGAGAGGAGTGGAAGAGGGTGAGAGGAATGGATGGGGGGGAGAGGAGTGGATGGGGGAGAGAAGGGAATGGGGGAAAGGGGATGGGGAGGAAAGATGGGAAGAGAGGGATAAAACAATAGCTGTATTTTTTTTCCAAAAATACTTTATTCAGGAATATTACAAAATAAAGTTATTTACATAGAAAAAAACATTCATTAAATTTGAATCCTTATACAATAAATAAAGTTGTTTACAATAAATTATGCGTTGGCTCTCTGTTCCTATTCAAATTAAAGATGTTTACAATAAACCATTCATTGATTCTCAAACCTCAGGCAAGGATTAAAGACTTATTTACAATAAAATAAAAATTATTAACAGTAAACATCCAGGCGTTGACTCTCATTCCTTTACCGAAGTTCCTTTATGGTCTATATATTTCCAGCCACTCCTGGGGCATCATGTTGACTCATCTATCCACACCGCTGATGAGGGGTATTCTCCTCCCCACCCGACCCCTCCCACTCCCGCGGGTGATGAACCTTAAACTGTGGTCCTTCCCCAATGGGTGTTTGCGGTGCCTGCACCAAGCCTAAGTGCATCCCTCAGCACGTATGTGCCAGCCGGCAGCATTCAGCCACGGACATCTCCAATAATATATATACAATAGCAGTATGGAATAAAGTGTGTAACTGCTATAGAAAAAATGCAGTGCAGGTAAAGAATAAAAGTACAACATCATAATAAGGTGGATGGTGAGGTCAAGAGTCCAACTGCAAAGACTGTGGGCAATCCGGTTGAGGTGTATAAAATTATGACAGGAATAGTTGGGGTAGATAGTCATACCTTTAAGGTAAGGTGTGGGAGTATAAAGGAGATATGCGGGGTAAGTTTTTTTTACACAAAGAGAGGTGGGTGCCTAGGATACAGTGCTAGGGGTAGTGGAGTAAGTGAAAATTGAAAGAACATTTATTATTAAAGTATGTGGGCAGTATAAAACCCTGAGGTTTGTCTTCCCGCAGACAGTCATGAAACAAAGAAAGCCATGGAGCCCGTGCAAAGAAAAACATCAATCCCACAACACGCAAAAAAAGGGCAAATCACGCAAATGGCAAAAATGAGTGGAAAAACACAATATAAAACTACAAAGTCACCGGAACAGTCCAGGAATGGTCTGTTCAGTCGGCTCAACTTAGATCGGGTAGTGGCATTTAAGAGGCATTTGGAGAGGTGAATTTACATGTAGAGAATGGAATGATACGGATCATGTGCAAATGGAAAAATTTAGTTTAATTTGACATCATAATTGACACAGCACATTGTGTAACAAAGGGCCTGTTCCTGTGGTGTATACTGTAGTTCTATGTTCTATTTATTCAGCAGGTCAGTTGCATCTGTCAGAGGGCAGCCTCAACAATTTTTAAAAATTTTCATCTAAGTGAATTGCTTTCTTTCCAAAGCCATGTAAATTTTTAGTAAGATAACTTTTATTTTAATCTTACTCTAACCATCGCTTTTAAATTTTAATTACAGTTCAGTGCTTTGATCCATATAATTCAAGTTCTCCAACCTTGGATCAACCTTGTGTGATCAATAGGTGAACATAATATGATTGAATTCACCCTGAAATCTGAGAAGGAGAAGCTAAAGTGAGATGTAGCAGTGTTACAATGGAGTTAAGGGAATTACAGAGGCATGAGAGGAGTTGGCCAGAATTGGTTGGAAAAGAACACTGGCAGGGATGACGGCAGAACAGCAATTACTGGAATTTCTGGAAGTGATTTGGAAGGCACAGGATATATTCATCCCAAAGAGAAAGAAGTATTCTAAAGAAAAATGACACAACTGTGTTTAACAAGAGAAGCCTAAGCCAGCATAAAAGCCAAAGAGTGAGCATATAATAGAGCAAAAATAAGTGGGAAGTTAGAGGATTCGGAAGTTCTTAAAAATCAACAGAAGGCAACTAAAGAAGTCATTAGAAAGGTAAAGATGGAAGAAAAAAGCTAACTAGGCAACGATATTAAAGAGGATACAGAAATTTCTTCATTGCATAACGTGTAAAAGAGAGGCAAGAATGGATATCGGACCCCTGGAAAATGATGCTGGAGAGGTAGGAATGGTGGACAAGGAAATGGCGGATGAAATGAATAAGTATTCTGCATCAGTCTATGTGGAAGACACTAGCTATATGGTGTAAGTTCCAGGTGTCAGGAGTCATGAAATGTGTGAAGTTACCATTACTAGAGAGAAGGTTCTTGGGAAAATGAAAGGTGTTAAGGTAGACAAGTCACTTGGACCAATTGGTGTACAATTTGGATTCTAAAAGAGGTGGCTGAAGAGATTAGAAGGTATTAGTAATGATCTTTCAAGGATCACTAGATTCTGGAGTGGTTCTGTTAGACAGGAAAATTACAATGTCACTCCACTCTTCACGAAGGTTGAGAGGCAGAAGAACCGTAACTATAGGCCAGTTAGTCTGACCTCAGTGGTTGGGAAGATGTAGTCGATTATCAAGGATGAGGTCTCAGGGTACTTGGAGGCTCATAATAAAAATCGGCCAGAGTCAGCATGATTTCCTCAAGGGAAAATCTTGCCTGACAAAGCTGTTGGAAATCTTTGAAGAAACAACAAGCAGGGTAGTCAAAGGAGAATTGGTAGAGGTTATGTTCTTGGAATTTCAGAAGGTCTTTGACAAGGTGCCACACATGAGGCTGCTTAACAAGCTACGAGCCCATGGTATTACAGAAAAGATTCCATCATGGATAAAGCAGTGGTTGACTGGCAGGAGGCAAAGAGTGGAAATAAAGGAAGACTTTTCTGGCTCACTGCCGATGACTAGCGGTGTTCCACAGGGGTCTGTATTGGGACAGATGCTTTTTGTTATTTGTCAGTGATTTGGATGATGGAATTGATAGCTTTGTTACAAAGTTTGCAGATAATATGAAGATGGGTGGAGGGGCAGGTAGTTTTGAGGATTTAGAGAGGCTACAAAAGGACTTAGACAGATTGGAAGAATGTACAAAGAAATGGCAGATGGAATATGGTGTCAGGAAGTGTATGGTCATGCACTTTGGTAGAAGAAATGAAGGGGTTGACTATTTTTCTAAATGGAGAGAAATTTTTTTTAAAACTGAGGCACAAACGGATTTGGGCGTCCTTGCGCAGGATTTCCTAAAGGTTTACTTGCTGTTTGAGTCTGTTGTGTTATGAATGTACCACAGCTCTGAGGGGCTGAAGGGTGCGGGACCAGCCCCCTCCTTCCGGAGAATCGCAAAATCGCTATTAATTCGGGTCTTGGACCTAGGAAATGAGAGACAATGCAACGGATTTGACCATTGTTCTTAGAGGCACCTGTGTGAATTGCAACTCTATAGTACGTGCCAACTATCAGGGACATGGACACCCTCGGGCAATGTGGGGTGGGGATTGTATCACCCTACCTTGCCAGCCATGATAAAACGGAGACTGCAGGAGGCGGTACTCCAGCGACGCACCAGACGGAGACACCATCGCTCATCGCTCCCGTAAGAACGGGAAGCTGCTCGGGAGCCACGTGTGATTTGGATCCCCTAGCTAGGGAATCGAGTGGCTAATAACCCCGAAAAGGATTCCAAACTGACAACGGGGAACTCACGTTCCTGATTCCACGATTTGAGTCCAACAGGCTGGCAAGTTTATTTTCTCTCTCCAACCCGTGAACACCCCGCGGTCCCTCAAATGGCTAAAAGCCTTCATGAACTGACGAGACTTTTTATATTTCCATCAGAAAATAGTTTTACCCCTAGACAAATGATAGAGCTACTTTGAATTGTTGATTATTACTATACCCGTGCTTTAGATTGAGTACTGATGACGTATATTATCTGAATGTTTGTATTAACCTTACTTTTGTGCCCCTTTATAAATAAAAAGTTTAAAAATGGTACCATCAGACTTCAGCGGACCTCTCTCTCTTTGCTGGTAAGTGACCCAGTTATGGGGTTCATAACAGTTGTAAGGGAGGCAAATGTGATGTTAGCATTCATTTTAAGAGGACTAGAATATAAAAGTAAAGATGTAATGCAGAGACTTTATAAAATACTGGTTAGGTCTCACTTGCAGAATTGTGAGCAGTTTTGGGCCCCTTAGAAATGATTTGCTGAAACTGGAGAGGGTTCATAGATGATTCACAAAAATTATTCCAAGATTGAACGGCTTATCATATGATGAGCATTTGATAGCTTTGGGTCTGTATTCACTAGAACTCAGAAGAATATGGGGTGACCTCATTGAAACCTATCAAAAGGTGAAAGGTCTTGATAGAGTGAATGTGGAGAGGGTGTTTCCTATGGTCCTAAGACCAGAGAACACAGCCTCAGAATAGAGGGGCGTCCTTTTAGAACGGACATGAGGAGGAATTTCTTTAGCCAGAGAGTGGTGAATCTGTTGAATTTTTTGCCATAAGCAGTTGTGGAGGCCGAGTCTTTATGTATATTTAACATAGAGATTGATAAATTCTTGATTGGTCAGGGCATGAAGGGACATAGGGAGAAGGCAGGTGATTGGGGCTGAGAGGAAAATTAAATCAGTCATGATGAAATGGCAGAGTAGACTCAATAGAATAAATGGCCTAATTCTGCTCCTATATGTTATGGCCTTATGGTCTTAATCTCTTTCAATGTGACCGCTTTAGTCCCCAGACTGAATGCACAGGGTGATAAATCAGTGTAGAGGAGTGAGCAGAACATCTGGCTGAGTGATGCTGCCACATCAAGGAGCTAATCATTGCCTTCAGAAAGAAACTGTTGAGGGATCACGTGCCAGATCTAGGACTCACATGGAGCCAGTGATCATTAATGGAGAGTGTGTGGAGCAGGTTAAGACCTACAAGTATCTGGGAGTACAGTTGGACGAGAAGCTAGACTGGACTGCCAACACAGATGCCTTGTGCAGGAAGGCACAGAGTCGAATGTACTTCCTTAGAAGGTTGGCGTCATTCAATGTCTGCAGTGAGATGCTGAAGATGTTCTATAGGTCAGTTGTTGAGAGCGCCCTCTTCTTTGTGGTGGCGTGTTGGGGAGGAAGCATTAAGAAGAAGGACGCCTCACGTCTTAATAAGCTGATAAGGAAGGCGGGCTCTGTCGTGGGCAAAGTACTGGAGAGTTTAACATCGGTAGCTGAGCGAAGGGCGCTGAGTAGGCTACGGTCAATTATGGAAAACCCTGAACATCCTCTACATAGCACCATCCAGAGACAGAGAAGCAGTTTCAGCGACAGGTTACTGTCGATGCAATGCTCCTCAGACAGGATGAAGAGGTCAATACTCCCCAATGCCATTAGGCTTTACAATTCAACTGCCAGGACTTAAGAACTTTTTAAAGCTATTATTAATGCTTTTTGAGCTAGTGATTTAGATGCATATCATATTATTACTGAGTTAAGTATTGTATTGTATGTAATGAGTTTTTGCTACAACAAGTGTATGGGACATTGGAAAAAAATGCTGAATTTCCCCATGGGGATGAATAAAGTATCTATCTATCTATCTATCTATCAGTTCTTATTGGTGAGTCAGAGTTAGAAAATGTCAGCACTTCAGATTTCTGGCTGTTAACCTCTTGGATTACCTGCCCTGTGCTCAGCACTTAGATGCAATCACATGAAAGGCACTCCAGTGCCCTTACTTTCTTAGACGTTTAAAGAGATTTGACAAGTCACTGAATACTCTGACTTTTTTTACAGATGCTCTGTTGAAAGCAGTTTTAACGAAACTGCAAGAACAGATGTGGTGTCGTTCATCTTCGGCCCAAATATCGTTTGGGCCGTCGGGGTCACCAATTGTAGCGGTGTGTTACATGCAGCTACATGGAGTCGGTGAGCTGCAGTTACAAAAGAGATTTATTCAAACTTCACGGCCTTGCTTTAAAGCCTTCCTGATCCCGCCCTCCCCGGGCGGGAATGCTGTAGGGTGCGCGTATTCACAGTCCCGTCCCACGCGCGGGCTTTTCCCCTTGCTGGTGAAGCAGGCTTGGCGCCCTCTTTGGGACCGGCCTCAATGCCGGCGCGCGCCACTTTGTGAGCCGGTTCGAGTGGGGAGGGGGGGAGAAACAGATTAAGTTCACTTGGAGACAAATTATTTCTAGCACAAAAAAAGTTCCCCCTCTGTCCCACAGAAATGTGGTACACGCTGTAAAATTCTAATAATCCACTATCAGATCTCAGCAGAAAATATCACTGGTTGAGCCAGGAACTGAACCATCAGAAACAGAACATGATGGTCAAATTTCAGTGAGGATCTTTTAAAGGCAATCAAACATCTATACAGTGAACTGCACAATGGTAGAACTGCTGTCTCACAGTTCCAGTGACTCTGGTTCAATCCTGACCTCTGGCATTGTCCATGTTTAGATTCTTCACCCTGATTCAAGTTTGTTTCCTCGCACATCCCAAAGGCATGCAGGTTAATGGCTCCTTAAACTCTTTAAGATGACTGTTTAAATACTTCTGTTGGTAACTCACCAGCCCCCACCCTGCCCCGTTCCTGTGTGCCCTTAAGCATAGTGAAGCCCTATTTTCCACACTCCCAAAGTACATAGAACATAGAGCAAAGAATAGAACAACACCAGAACAGGCCCTTCGGCCCACAATGTTTATGCCAATAACAATGACAATTTAAGCCAAACCTCTTCTGCTAGCACTTGATCCATATCCCCACCCTGCCCATTCCTGCATAGTCATGTGTCTGTCTAACAGCCCCTTAAACACCACTGTCAGATCTACTCCCTGCACTACCCTGGCAGCCTGTTCCAGCACCTACAACTTTATGTAAAATTCTCGCCTGCACATTTCCTTTAAACTTTGCCCCCTTTAGCTTAAAAGAGCATCCCCAAGCACTTGACTGTCCACCCTCTCTAACTTTGCCTCTCATTATCTCATGAACTTTTAAATGGATTAACGGATTAATCTTCTGTTTCCTGTCCTTGGTTTTGACTGTCCCTCAAATTGAAACAACAGTGAAAATCAATGCAAATTTTAAAGAGAATGGGACTGCTAAATTTCCAAATGTGGGTGTCAATGGTGTTGAGAATCCAAACAAGTGGTGGTATAGATTTTTTTAGTCAATGGCAAAGTTCAATCTACTGGAAATAAGGCTGACAATGCCAGCTAACATCTTGGGTTCATTATATAGATTGTCAGCACCGTTCCTTCTAAACTGCAGGGGTGCCTGGCCACGCAGTAACTGAAATGCTCCCATGCACATGGCCTTTATATGTTGCTGTGCAGCTGTAAGTTTCTTTTATATGATATTAATATCATTTTGAAATCTTCATTGATATAATTGTGAAATACCCTGTAATTATGTGAGAATGAATATAATAAATAAATGTTATAAATAATAAATGTACCACAGCCTTTACTTTTAAATATTTTAGAGCTTCCAAGCGTTTACATTGTCAGTGTTCCTAGTTACAACAACGCTACAAATGGTAGCAATAAACACAGAATGGAAGTTGGTAGCTCACTGTTAATAAACCGCTGGCCCCCTGAACACTGACACTGTCTAGTTAGAACATTTTACCTTTGCATTTTTTAAGGCCATGTAAAAATCTCCCTGCTCAAGAGCAAGGGTTGGTCCGTGCAACCTTAGAAAAAAATTAGAGGGATTGTAGATTGTCATCCAATATACTTGCCTCAGGAATTAAAACACAGTCCTTCTCTACGAGGGGTGATTGATAAGTTCATGGCCTAAGGTCGAAGGAGTCAATTTTAGAAAACCGAGCACATTTATTTTTCCTACATTTACACACTTAGTCCAGCGGTCGTGGAGCATACGGATCCCTTCTTTGTAGAAGTCGGCGTCTTGGACCTCCAGAAGTGGTCCACAGCAGGGGGTGATTGATAAGTTCATGGCCTAAGGTAGAAGGAGATGAGTTATTAACTTCAAACATTCTGCATTTTCACTCAAAGAGTTGAACTGCATGTGCATGTAATGAGAGTTGTATAACTCATCTCCTTCTCCCTTAGGCCGCAAACTTATCAATCACCCCTTCTGTGGACCACTCCTACAAAGAAGGGATCCGTATGCTCCACGAATGCTGGCTAAGTGTGTACATGTAGGAAAGGACTATGTTGAAAAATAAATGTGCTAGGTTTTTATAAAATTGGCACCTTCTTCCTTAGGCCACAAACTTGTCAATCACCCCTCGTATAATCTCCACATGACTGCTCTGTTGATTTTTCACCTTGATGTGCAGTCACAATCCTTTCAATAAATCCCCTTCTTATTCTTAGCCAATCATTCAGGATTGATGATGACTTGTTCCCTCCCTGAACTTAATGAGCTGAGATTACTGATGTGTCCAAATGAAAAGCACAAACTCTGCCAAAAGTGGGGTCTGATGGAGTGAGTGGAAAGTAGGGGTGGTCTTCTGTACCTCACACCGATCCTCCCTTGCCAAAGGCTCCTTCAACATTCTCTGTGCTCACAGGATAGATTCCCAGTGGTTGGCACTTCCTCCACCTGGACGGAGCGGAGCGCCTGGCAGTCTGCTGTTGGGTACACTGACAGCAAGAATCATCAACTGAGTTCTCCACTGAAGTTGGATGAGACTTGAACTAGAGGTCATGGAATAGGAGTGGAAGGTGAAAGTTCAAGGGGACCATGAGAGGGAACTCCTTCACTCAGAGTCTGGTGAGAGCATGGAACTAGCTGTCAGTGGAAGTGGTAAACGCGAGTTCAATTTCAACTTTTAAGAGATAAGTACATGGGTGTTGGCACGTGGCCTAGTGGATAAGGCATCGGACTAGTAATCTGAAGGTCACTGGTTCGAACCTCAGCTGAGGCAGTGTGTCGTGTCCTTGAGCGAGGCACTTTGCTCTGCAATGACACTGGTGCCAAGCTGCTTGGGTCCTAGTGCCCTTCCAACATCCGTGGCATGGAAAGGGGAAGGCTTGCAGCTTGGGCAACTGCCAGTCTCCCATACAACCCTACCCTGGAAACCTTCCAAGGCACAAATCCATAGTCTCATGAGACTAACGGATGCCTATTACATGGGCAGGAGGGTAATGGAGGGCTGTGGTTCAGGTACTGGTTGATGGGAGTGCAGAGTAATAGTATGGCATGGACTAGATGGGCCTTTTGCTCTATGACTGCGAATGAGTGTCATTAGGATATCAGGGCTGGCAAAAATGAGGCTGGGAGAGCACACCGACATTAATTTGTTTTTCTTTCGGGTAGAGTTGGGGAATTTTGTACCAATGGGGCTGATGGTACCCCTCCACTGAGCAAAACTGGCAGTACCTCTTCAATATTTGGAGGTGCTCTACACATATTTCAAGCTAATTTCGAGTCATTCACACTATGAGAAGCAAATTAGATAATGATTGACCAGAAATGCCCCAAAATAGACAAAGAACCATTGCACATTTTCTAAATCCATTGTACGCTGTAAAAATAACAGTGATTGCAGCTGCAAGGATGTGCTAAGGTGGTTTAAACTAGAGTAAACTAAGCACTTCCTCTTCATCTGAGAAACATCTGGTGCCCACTACATCCTGCGCACTGCCAGTCTGATGGTAAGTGGCAGTGACTAATTCTGTAGATGAGCGATTTCAGTTCTCTATCTATTAACAAGTTCTCTGTTTCTAAATTAAAATTTACTGAACATTTCTTAGTATTTGTTCTTTTTCAAAACTGCACCTCTTTTTAAGTATACATGTTACCTGTGTCGTGTGACCCAATCCCAAAAATAGATACTGTTCAACTACTTTCCTTCTGAATGTGTAGTGCATCAAGTTCCCTGTTAGTGAGTGTGAGCTGCTACTGATGAATGAAAGGCGTGTAGCTGTGTAACTGATCCTGGGCGAATTGATTCCAGGGTTTTCAATCTTAAAAGAGACACCAGTAATGAAATAATACCTGAAAATGCTGGAAAAAGCCATCAGCTTCAGTGGAAATGTTAACTGTGAACGTTTCTGTTCTAGGGGCCTCCATGAGAATAGTTGAAACAGCTCCAAGAATTGAAACATCAGCTCCGTCTCTCCCCATGGATTCAGGCCGACCTGATGAGTTTATTTCTAGGCATTTCTATTTCAGATTTCTACTGTCTACAGTTTTTTTTATATAAACTTCCAGCACAGCCAGCCGACACTCCAGGGCAGGGGTTCCCAACCTGGGGTCCACGGACCCCTTGCTTAATGGTATTGGTCCATGGAAAAAAAAAGATTGGGAACCCTTTAGAATCTAGGGCCAAGCACTCCAGTGCCTGCTATGCATGTTTTGATGAGCAGTATGTGATCCTGGATATTCTAATAGCTACCATAATAACCTCCAAGGTGCAGGAGTAGCTGACTTACACCTACTTACAGCTCTCACGTTAAAATGAAGCAGCACTTGAAAGCGGTAGCCCATGAAGTAATTGGATGAATCACCACAGACCCTAGCCCATCTCATACACGGCCACATATAATCAATATTGTGAAATTCCAGCTTGGACTGTACGTAAAGGCATAAGGCAATCCGACACAGAAACAGGCCCTTCAATCCATTTCTTCCGTTCTGACCAAGATGCTCATGTGACCAGGTTTGAACATGTCTCTTCACGCCTTTCCTATCCATGTACCTGTCCAAATGCCTTACATGGTATCACAGTTTCCACCTCTGGCAACTCGTATTTTATATCCAGCACCATCTATGTGACACACACAAAATGTTGGAGGAAATCAGCAGGCCAGGCAGCATCTATGGAAAGAGTGCTGTCGATGTTTTGGGCTGAGACTGTTCATCAGGGCTGATGAAGGGTTTTGGTCCAAAGTGTCAACTGTACTCTTTTCTGTGGATGCTGACTGGCCTGTTGAGCTCCTCCAACTTTTTGCGTGTGTTGCTTGGATTTCCAGTTTCTGCAGATTTTCGCCTGTTTGTGATGGGTTCCTCCATGTGAACAAGTTACCCCTCGGATCTTTAAATCTTGCCCCTCGCACCTCAAAGTCACTCTCCAGTTTTATGCTCCCCTACACTGGGAAAAAGACTGTGACCATCCAGATAATCTAAGCCCCTCATGATTTTACGTTTTTATGAAAGGTCAAGGACGATGAGGAAAATGTCTCCGAATAGTTTCTTTAATATTATTGTCGCCTATACCAAGATACTGTAAAGATAAATACTTAATTTTGCAGATATTACAAAATACTAGTACATTGAAGTAGCACAAGAGAAATGCAATAAAAGAATGCAGAATGAAGTGTTTCTGTTAGAGAGAAAGTACAGTGCAGGCACTACACCCTGAATGAAGAAATTGTCTTCAGGTGTCTATTAAATCTCTCTCCTCTTAACTTAAATCTATGCCATCTAGTTTTTGTTCTTCTTTCCCTGAAAAAAAGATTGCATCACGTAAGTGTACAAAGTCCTGAAGATTAAGGATTAGTAAGTCAGGAGGAATGCTTCCAATGAGTTTACGTGTCAACATATACCATGGCACTGCTGACCAATGGCTTCAGTAAATTAGGTTCAATTCCGACCTCTGGGGGGGGGGTGTCCATGTATGGAGCTTGCATGTTCTCTGTGTGGCCATACATGTTTCCTCTCAGTGCTCAGATTTCCTCCCACACCCTAAAGCTGTGCAAAATGGTAGACTAATTAACCGCTGTGAATTGCCCCTCGTGTGTGGATGAGTGGTAGAATATGGATTGGGTTGATTGGAATGTTATTGGGGTGCATGTAGGATTTGGGGAAATGGATGTTTGACAGTCAAGCAGACCCGGTAGGGCCAAGGACCTGTTTCCATGCCTTGTTACACTATGTACAGCTTTGAGGTGATTGGTGGAACTACAACAGATAACAGAATGACAAAGACAAAGTTCAATAGTTCCATTTAATATCAGAGAATGTGTGCAATATACAAAATGAAATTCTTACTCTTTGCAGACATCCAAGAAACAGAAATCCCCAAAGAATGAATGACAGAAAAAAACCACAAGAACACCCTCTCAAACACAAGCAGAACCAACCATCCCCCTCCTCCACTTATTCTAACAAAAAGCATCAGCATTCCCACCTCCCACCATACCTGCAACAGCAAAGCCCCCCAAAAGAGGCCACGGTCTACAGTACGTCCAAAACGAACTATTCACTCCAACACTTCCGACATCCCACAGGCACTCTCTCTCACTAACAAGAGAGAGACAGATAACGCTCCTCCCACAGTGAGAGGGGAGACAGCAGTAACTATTTCGAGGTTGGTTGCCTGACTCAAGAATCGGCAGCAAACTCTCCCTCACCATTGAGAGGAAGAAAGAGAGGGATCGATCGATTACCGAGTGCAGAACCCTCTGACAGCCACTCACACTGTCTTCAATGTTCCAGGTCCCGCCACGCTTCAGTTTGCGGCACTGGTGAGAATTCCTGTCCACAGGGACCACAAAGGCCTGAAGCGCGCTCAACCTGGACATACCAAACACAGCTAATCAGCGAGCTCCAAGAATGAAAACACACCGTCAGGCAGAACCACAGCTTTGAATCTGCAGTGCAGTTAATTTATTATCAATGTATGTATACATTATACAACCTTCAGATTCTTCTTCTAACAGGCAGCCACAAAACAAAGACACCCAAAAAATATCATATTGTGCAAAAGACGATCTAACATTCAATACGCAGAGAATAAAAGCTACATCATGCCCATAAAAAAAGAATTAAATAACCCATGAAAAAAGAAGACCGTCCAACACCCAACATGCAATGAGATAGAAATCATACAAACAGTAACCACAAACAAATAGCATTTCTAAACTGAAGTCTGCAAGAGAATCTCACAGTTCAGCACAGAGCCAAATAAACAGTGTGGAGCAGTGATCTGAACTGGCCAGTACCTTGCCTCAGGCCTCGATACCTTGACCTTTTCAATCTGGCCCGGTACTTAAATCTCCATCAGAACAACAGGTTGGAATCATTCCCTGGTCACTCAGATCGCATTTCTTCCCCATTCTGATGTTTGGTCTGAACAACAATTGAACCTCTTGACCATGTCCGCATACTTTCATGCAAAGTTGCTGCCAAATGCCTGGGCAATTAGGTATTTGCATTAAAAAACAGGTATAACTAATAAATGAACTGAGTGTAAACTTGTTGAAAAAGCAAGAATGTTGCTACTAATGCTTTATCATCTATTTGACCGATGAGAACCTGCCAATGGGTCTATGCTGATTAATTTTAGTGTGTGAGTTGAGTGTTTATCTGCTTACATGAGGAAATCTGCAGATGCTGGAAATTCAAACAACACACACAAAATGCTAGTGGAATACAGCAGGCCAGGCAGCATCTATCAGGAGAAGCACTGTTGATGTTTCGGGCCGAGACTCTCCTGCTTTAGGTGGTTCCTGGTCAGCCTTTACTCCAAGTCATAGCATCGTGAGAGGTATGGATAAGATTTCCCAGGTTAGAGGAGTACAAAGCAAGTGGGCGTTGGTTTGGTTCAGAGTGAGTGGCGTAAGATTTCAAAGGCAACTTTTTCACATAGGTGTGGTGGATATATGGAATGAGCTGCCAGAGGAAGTGTTAGAGGCAGGTACAATAAAATTATTTAAGAAACTTTTGGGTAGATGGATACATGGAGGGGCAGGTGTTCACCAGAAATGGGCTGAATAGAGAATTGCAACTCGCTTGGTTGGGCTAAAGTGCCTGCATCCATGTTTTATCTCTCTATGATTGTGTCAGTCTGGAGAGAGCCTGCTTCAGGATACTTCCATGACTTATTTACATCCCAAATTCTTGGTCATGTGACTTGGTTGAATAATTGGTGTAGACTGCTGGTTAAATTGATGGTTGTTTGAATTATGCTTCTTCAGATTTGACTGATGTGACTTAATTGTCTCAGTGGACTCCTAAGTAGTGATTTGAAGCAATGTTGAACAAAGTATGTGGGGGCGGGGGGGGGGGGGGTGTGAGTGTGTGAGTGAGAGATTCCACATATTTCCACGTGATAGCAAGATCAATTAATCACCGCCCAAATGGTAGTAAAAATCTTTACATAGAATCAGAGCAAATGTATGGGATAGTGAAGCCAGGTCTTTCAGCTCTTCAAGTTTATGCCAGTTGAGAAGAGCTATCAGCCTTATCCCATCTCTCATCTGTAGCCTTGCACATCACATCTTTTCAAGTACACATTCCAAGTCCCGTTTACAGCAACCCATAAAGTGCCAGAGGCGCTCAGTACCTGCAGAGGGATATGGACAGTCAACATTGAGTTTTTCATCTGAGCCAAGCAAATATTCTTCCATGAACTTTGGAGAAAATAGCTTGTTTGAAGATGTACTTTTGCTTTATTCACTTTTTCTTATAATATCTTCTTTGCTGGGGAGTTGGAAGCGTTCTTGGGAATGTCTAACACAAGAGTTTCTACTATGTCCAGTGCGGAATGGGTTAAGGAAGATATGTGCCAACTTTTATTTTATGATGTTAATGACTTTCATCATCAAAGAGCACTCTTGAACATCTGATTAGATGTAGTTTCTACATGCAGGCTTAACAGAACTCATCAAGGATGATTTTGTGAGGAAGATGTTGTCTTAGGACCATGGTTTGGTGGAAAAAAAATGGGATGGGTGATGCTATGTTATATACATCAATGAACAGGCTACTGTTTTTACAAGAAACAATCTCCATTTTAGTGCAATCTGGCCACAGTGTTGCTATTCTGTAGTGATTAGGGTTTTGCTGGTTAGTTCAAGAACTGAATGGTTGAAGGGAAGTACCTGTCCTTGATCTATTTCAATATACGATTGGATTGGAGTCATTTCTTTTTCTTTCAAATGGGCAGGAGTTCTTGAAACTCACTTCCTCAAAGGTCCACCTTACTCCACATGAAGTGAAAGGTCATTTGCCCCATCACTGAACTGTTCCTACAGCCTATACTCACTTTCAAACACTCTAAATCTCATGTTCTCAATTTTTAATGCTTATTTATTATTTATTTTCTCTTTTCTCCTAGCACAGCTTGTTGCCTTTTAAACATTGGTCATTTGCCAGCCTGTTGGCTGCGGTTTTTCATTGATTTTATTATGGTTCTTGGGTTTACAGGTATGCCAGCAAGAAAACAAACCTCAGCATTGCAGAGGTTGATGTATCCGTACTTTGAGAATAAATTTACTTTGAACATTATAACCAAAGAAAAGTCTCCGAAGGTTTTAAGGCATTAAGGATCTATGATAGGTAGATGGGAATTTGAGATTAGAGCTATCTCAGTCGTGTTCTTATTAAAATGCAGATTAGGCAAAAGGGACAAAAGTTACATAAAACACAAGACCGTGTGTCAAAAACAAGGACATTACCCTCAAAGGAAATACTATGGCTGATGGTTTCTGAAATTGAACTAGAAAATACTGAATAGGTCAGGCAGCATCTGCAGAGTGAGGATCTGCAGGTTTGTGATCTTTAGTCTCAGAAAACATCTTCACAGCAGATCCATCAAGCCCACTTTGCCAATACTGCTAACTGGGATTACTATAGATTCACTGTTGTCTTTTAGCCTCGGCTTTGAAGATATATCATTTATTAGAGAACACAATGAAAGGGTTATGTTGTGGAGAATTCCAGATGGTTCCAGAAAGAAGATTAAGCCAGAGAGGGTGCAGAAATATTTCACAAAGCTATTGCCAGGGTGGAGAGATTGAGTTTTAAGGAGAAACTGGATAGGCTATTCAATTTTCTCTGGAGTGAAGGAGGCTGAGGAGTCACTACCTTTAGAGGTACACAAAATCATGAAAAGCATAGATAAAATGGACGGTTACAGACATTTTCCTTGGGTAGGAGAGTCAAAAGCTAGAAGGAATGGGATAAAGGTGAGGGGGGAGATGTAAGGGGAGCAGAGGGGCAAATTTTTCCTCAGAATTTAATGGGAATGATCTGCCAGATGAACAACTGCAATGGTTAAAAGACATTTGTGCAGGTTCTCACTTGGGAAAAATTCAAAGGGCCAAACTTGGCCAAATAAGACAAGCTCAGGAAATCACGTTGGCAGGTGTGGACAAGTTTAGCTCACTCTGCATAACTCTGTGGCTATGTTGCCTTCTTGAAGCAGTAACTCACGTAGATAATACCAATAGTGAGGAGGGATGTGCTTGTGATGTACTGGACAGAGTCCAAAACTCTCCGCAGTTTCTTACTTCAAATTGTCCTACCAGACCATGATGCAACCAGTCAGGATACTTTCAGCAGTATATCTGTAGAAGTTGTTAGAATATTCAGCGGCAAGCTGAGTCTCTTAAATCTCCTGGGAGAGTAAAGACGCTGTGCAGTTTTTTTGAGATTGCATCTATGTGCTGAAACCAAGACAGTTTATTCATATGTCAAATAACAGGAATTTAAAGCTGCTGACTCTCCACTACTGATTTCCCTGAAAGTAGACTGTCACACATTCATCCCTCTACCCCTTACATAAATGAAGTAATCAGCTTTTGGTTTTCTTGATGTTGAGAGAGAGACTGCTGCTGTGATACTAGTACTTAAGGATACCAGTGCAGGTAAAGCCAAACATATTACTGAAAACATAGAGCGGCCTGACAATACTACAAGTTGAAATCCTGTTTTGAAGATCTGAAAATGACAGAATCACAGAGTACTACAGCAGCAAAACAGACTCTTCTGCCGATCTAGTGCATGCTTCCTGATCTTCTATCTAGTCCTTCCTACTTAATCTAGATCATATCTCTATAAACCTCCCAACCATGTACCTATCCAAACTTCTCAGATGTTATAATTGAACCTCCACTGGCAGCTCATTCTACACATGCATGACCCTGAGTGATGTGATTTGCCCCAAGGTGAAAGTTCAATTATAATATGTTTTGGGCACAGAGCTGGAGAATAGGACCAATTTTAAATGCTTGATATGGGCATGGAAATGTTCCCATGGTCAGGGAAATCTGACAAATTATGGGTTGGTACCAAAGGTGACCTTGGTTTGGAGATTAATCGCATTCTTATAGAGAAAGGGTCATTTACAGTCTCTGTGCCACACAGGCACGACTCAGAGGGGAGCAGCCAGATAACAGTGCCATGTTACTGACACTTTGTGGTTACAGAGCTTTTTCGTTACCTTTTTTCAACATAACAGGATACAGCTTAAAGAATTGACCACTTCCTGAAACAAATGGAAAGCAAAAGACAAGTAGAAATGTGAGTGAACTATGTACAGGTCTGACCACCCCACCCATGGAAAGATGAGCCGTTAACAGAAGGACTCAGAAGTTTCATCAGATTGACTCTCAGATGGCACATTTGATGTAGAAGATAGCAAAGTCACTGCATCGGAGTTTAAAAGGTGATATCATTGAAACATACAACCTTTCATTGCCATTTAAAAAGATTGGTTTTGTAAGTCCATGAACTGTAACAACCTCTTCTACAAATAGCTGTGTGCTTTATTCACAGAAATCTGAATGATTGTTTTATTAAAGAATTTGTTTGAGAATTGAATATACAAACAAAGCCTTTCTCTGCACTGCAGACGTATTCACCAGAAGCTAAGCTGCTGTTGGTGGTTTTGATCTGGTGTGATTTCTTGCTGGTGTAGCACATCCAGAGTAGAAAAACACAGTTTGTTACTTATCAGCAGGTTCAACCAGCCAAGATGATCTTCTACCCTATCGACTGTTTGCCCTTTTGGTTGATGGCAAATCATTTAGTTCATGACTTCAGCAGCTTGTTGCTACACACCCCTCTAATCTGAAGCATGAACTCAATTTGACCTTGAACTATTTACTGTGAGCACCACAGGCTGCTGGACATTGGGGTCATTGACTTAAGGGCAGCACAGCAAATCAAATCACTGCCTCTCAGCACGAGACCAGGATTCATTCCTGACTTTGAGTGCTGTCTGCACGTTGACATGTTCTCCCTGTAACCATGCATGGTTCTTCCCAGTATTCCAGTTTCTTCCCACATCCCAAAGATGTGTAAATTGGTAAATTAACTGGCTGCTATTAACTGATTCAGAAGGGGAAGCTGAAATGTTAAGTTAGATTTGCAGTCTACCTGTAAATGATTCAGGCACGCAGTGGCACCATACACTGAGTATATCCTAACCTCCTCAAGCAAACTCGATTTAAATTTAAAAAACAGTTCTCAAAAGTGGTGTCTGGTTTGAGGGGAAGGAACATGTGGCCCAGAGGTATATTTAAAGCATTTCCATACATTGACAGATTCCCCAAGTAGTGCGATAAAGCTGCTGTGATAGCTGGAACAGCCCATCTAGAGTATGACAAACATGATCATAGTTTGGGTGTTAAGTGGACAGCCTGGGTATTATTTGAGGGTTAGTATTATGGTGGTAGAGGCAGATACAGGCACATGAATTGACAGAAATGGAAGGATATGAACATTGTATATGCAGAAGGGATTAATTTAATTGGCCATTTGATTGCTAATTTATTTGGCTCAGCACAACATATTGGACTGAAGGGTCTGTTCCTACACTGTACTGTTCTATGTTCACAAGAACCTAGACTGAAGTGTCCACATCCATTTTAAAAAGCATAGTGCAAGACCAAAGTGTATTTCTACCCTACCAAACCAGTCCATGCTGGTTTGTTCAATAGATATGAGATACAAGGCCCACGTGAGACATGCTAAAACAGGAGATAATGGGTCTGTTGCTAATATCATCACCATGGCAACAAAGTTATGCTTTATGTACATGAGGTCTAGGCTCAGTCAGAGACAATGGTTTGTTAAACGCAAGATGATCACACAATGGTGATGTCAGGGGCAACTGATCAACTGTCCAGTCTTGGGTTGGTCAAGAGGTGATCATCGACAGTCTGGGCATTGGTGTCCAAACAGATATAAAATGTCATGAAGTATCTGAAAAGTTGCGCAAGCCACACAATAAGGTTGAAATGCCCCTCTCATGCGACTCCATGTGAAAGCTGATCACATAAATATTTTTATTTAACATGAGAATTGACTGAGCTGGTAGTTGGTTTTCTTGCTCCAAACCAAAGGATGCAGAAACAGCTTTGAAAGATACAGGTGAGTAAATCAATCATGACATATTGAATGGCAGAAAAGTTTCAAACATAACCATTTCCTCCTTGTAATGTTTCTCAATAACCTTGAACTTCCTTCTAAACTCTTCCAATCCGAAACACAATCTCCAATTTGGTTCCTGAATTATTGTTTCAGAATTTCATTCAATGAGGCCAAAATGATTTGCATTCCATCTTTAAAACTGCTTACTCCTCAGTAATACTTTATAATCTCCTTGGCCATCCACTTCAAAAGATTGCGCTCAGTGTCAAATTTTATAATGATTCTATAGTGACACTTGCGGGCTGCCCCCAGCAATCTTCAGATTGTGTTAGTCCTTGATACAAACAACATTTCACTGGCGTTTAGGGCAGCAACTAAGGTCCTCCATCTCAAGCAACTTTTAGGGCTTCATTCATCATGTCAGTAGTTGCTCTCAGATTTCACTGCTGTCGGTCATACAAGTCCCAGGAGAAGACATTGCACTCAGATGTAGGATTCTTCACTGCTGTTTCTGTGACAATTTTGTTTTACCGATCAGGGTTGTTAGCCCCGAGTTGAATCCCTGAACCTGGCAGACCAGTGGACCACTCTTAGTCTGGCCTTTACCCTTTCATCTGTTTGTCATGGGTCACCCTACCAAGAGCCAAAGCATAAAGCCCTGACTCCAGCCAACAAAACTCTCCGGGACATTGAGGCATGCAAGCCTCCAAACCACGACAAGGTTATAGTCTTCTTAGAGGTTATTTTGACTTCCGGTAAGATGGCGATTATTTAGTCGCTTAAAACTTTTGCTCTGTTTCATTTCTTACCTCCACAATCTCTTTTTTTCACTCGTTTGTTAATTTTTTTTTTGCTTTCTTACCTGCCTGCGAATACACCTATCCTACAGTGGCCACAAAACTTCCTAAATCTGGGAAAAAAGTCTCTATGTCTGCGACTGCCGAGATTGTCTCCGTTTTGGAACAGCATCAACAGAAACTTTTATCTGAATACAAGTCTTCTTTCAGTTCATTGGAGTCAAAATTGGATCAAATTAACGCTAGAGTGGACGATCATGCCGAACACCCATCTCATATTCAGTTAACTTCCGAAGATTTAAAACGCTGCATTCAGCAGCTGGAAGCCGTCTGTTCCAATTTAAATGGGCAAACCACCAAGATCACTTCCAAGATAACTGATCTTGAAAACCGGAGTAGGCGTTATAATCTACGAATTCTCAGTTTGCCCGAGGCAATTTGAATTAAGTTTAGTATTTTTGATGGTATTGTTTCTCCTTATTTATAACTTTGATTTGTAATGCACAAGTTCTCTAGTTTCTGTATTATTAGTTAAACAGAGCTTATGACAATGTTACGTAACTGGAAGCTGGATTTTGTGGTGTCTTTTTTTTCCCCCGAAGAGCTTGCTGCTTTTTTTGGTAGCTATCTTGTTTTAGGATTCGAGGGAGGGGTGGGTTCTCATTGAATTTTTTGTTATTCTTTGTTATTCAGTTTTGTTATTCTTTCTGTCCTGATTCTTTTGACTTATACTTTTGCTCCAGAACTGTTATTTGAATGTTTGATCTTGTTTATATCTACTACTCTCTATGTTCTTTTAAATGACAATGGTTAGTTCGTTGAATTTTATAAGCTGGAATGTAAAGAGATTGAACCATCCTGTTAAAAGAAGGAAGGTGTTTTCACATCTTAAGCAACTCAAAGCTGACATTGCTTTTTTGCAAGAAACTCATATTCAAAGTTTTGACAATTCTCATCTTATGTCAAGGTGGGTGGGTCAGCACTTCCATTCTTCCTTCCCAGATAAAGCCAGGTGGGTTGCTATCCTTATTAATTAAAATGTTCCTTTCGAGGTCCACAGCAAGGTATCTGATACAAATGGTCATTTTATTATTGTCTCTAGGAAATTGTATAATACTAGGGTAGTATTGGCTAACCTGTATGCTCCTAGTTCGGATGATGTGAACTTTTTTTGAACTTTTCCTCCTCTTTATATATATTCTCTTATATTGGGCAGCGACTCCAATTGTTGGTTAGATCCAGTTTTGGATCAATCGTCCTGTTCCTAGATTACCTAGAAAATTTGCTTTATCTATTCATTCTTTCCTTTCTAACTATGGTATCTCTGATTGTTGTGTGGCATTTTTTTTCCCATCCTACTGAGAGAAATTACTCCTTTTTTCCCCCCACATCCACCATACTTTTACTAGAATTGATTATTTTTAATGGATAATCAGCTGATTCCATCTGTTCACTCTTGTGATTATCAGAGTATATTGATTTCAGATCATGCTCCAGTTACCTTGTCTATAAATTTCCCTGGTCTTCCTCAAATGAATAAACATTGGCATTTTAATCCGACTTTGTTATCGGATAATGATTTTGTAAAATTTATGAAGGACCAGATAACTTTTTTCTTAAACACTAATATGTCACCTGAAATCTCATCCCAGATTGTCTGGGATGCTATGAAAGCATATTTGAATGGTCAGATAATTTCATATACAGTGAATCTCAAAAGAAAGACCCATTTAGAGTGATTAGATTTGATCAGATTAAAGTAATAGACCAACTATATGCTGACTAAAAATCGTGAACTGTACAAGAAGTGAGTAGAACTTCAAACTAAGTTTGACCTTATCTCCACTGAACCAGTTGAACATCAACTTCTTGAAAGCAAGAGTTGATTTTATATTCATGGTGATAAATCCGGCAAGTTTTTAGTTGACCAATTGAGATGCTCTAAATCTAAACAACATATTACAAAAATATGAATGGAAAATGGGAATATTACTTCAAATCATTCTGAAATTAATGATACATTTAAGAATTATTCTCAACTTTATACTTCTGAATCTTTAAATATTTCTGCTGACCATTTTTTTAAAATAGTTTGAATATTCCTTCAATCTCCTCTGACTTTAAAGCAAAACTCAATGAGCCATTATCATGAGAAGAAATATCCTCTGCCATTTCTGCACTGCAATCTGGCAAATCTCCTGGACCTGATGGGTTCTCTGCAGAATTTTATAAATCATTTTCCCTCACTACTTTCATCTCAGTTATTTTTAGTTCTATCTGATTCGTTTAAACATGGTAAATTACTGCCATCATTTAATGAGGCATATATTATTCTTATAGCCAATAAAGGTAAAGATCCAACAGAGTGTTCTTTGTATAGACCGATTTCTTTGTTAAATGTTGATGTTAAACTTTTGGCTAAAGGTTTGACTCATAGATTGGAGAACTTTGTACCTTCTATTATTTCTGAAGACCAAACTGGTTTCATTAAAAATCTTCCCTTTTTTAATATACAATATTTATTTACTATCTTATATTCACCCTCAGTTGGGACTCCTGAATGTGTTATTTCTCTTGATATGGAGAAAGCTTTTGATCGTGTGGAGTGGAATTACCTTTTTGCGGTTTTAGAAAAATTTGATCTCAAAGTTTTATTTCATGGATTAAATTGTTATATTCATGGCCCATCACTTCTGTTTTGACCAACTCTCAGCAATCCCAGTCTTTTAGCCTTAAACATGTCACCCGACAAGGATGCCCTTTAAGTCCATTACTTTTTGATTTGGCTATAGAGCCACTGGCGATTGCATTTCAAAGTTGTCCTATACTGACAGGGAATTAGAGGGTAGGTGTTGAGCATAAAGTTTCTCTTTATGCCGATGAACTTTTACTTTTTGTATCAAATCCGTCCACTTCCTTACCTCCAATATTTTTACTTCTTGATCAATTCAGCCAGTTATAAACTTAATTTACGTAAGAGTGAACTCTTCCCAATTAATAGAGAAGCACAAGCATTACTATTTCATGACCTCCCTTTTAAAAGTAGTTAATAATCAATTCACTTACTTTGGTATGACAGTAACAAGGAACTTCAAGAATCTTTTGAGAAAATTTTGCTAATCTTTAAAATTCTACAAAACAGAGTTTGATACAATGGTCAGTCACCCTTATCTATGTCTCTGGTAGGTCAAATTAATGTTATTAAAATGTATATCCTTCCTTATTTTGTATACTTATTTCAGTCTTTACCAATTTTTATTTCTAAAGCTTTTTTTGACTTGTTAGATTAGACAATAGACAATAGGTGCAGAAGTAGACCATTCGGCCCTTCAAGCCTGCACCGCCATTTTGAGATCATGGCTGATCATCTACTATCAATACCCGGTTCCTGCCTTGTCCCCATATCCCTTGATTCCCCTATCCATAAGATACCTATCTAGCTCCTTCTTGAAAGCATCCAGAGAATTGGCCTCCACTACCTTCCGAGGCAGTGCATTCCAGACCCCCACAACTCTCTGGGAGAAGTTTTTCCTTAACTCTGTCCTAAATGACCTACCCCTTATTCTCAAACCATGCCCTCTGGTACTGGACTCTCCCAGCATCTGGAACATATTTCCTGCCTCTATCTTGTCCAATCCCTTAATAATCTTATATGTTTCAATCAGATCCCCTCTCAATCTCCTTAATTCCAGCGTGTACAAGCCCAGTCTCTCTAACCTCTCTGCGTAAGACAGTCCAGACATCCCAGGAATTAACCTCGTGAATCTACGCTGCACTTCCTCTACAGCCAGGATGTCCTTCCTTAACCCTGAAGACCAAACCTGTACACAATACTCCAGGTGTGGTCTCACCAGGGCTCTGTACAAATGCAAGAGGATTTCCTTGCTCTTGTACTCAATTCCCTTTGTAATAAAGGCCAACATTCCATTAGCCTTCTTCACTGCCTGCTGCACTTGCTCATTCACCTTCAGTGACTGATGAACAAGGACTCCGAGATCTCTTTGTATTTCTCCCTTACCTAACTCTACACCGTTCAGATAATAATCTGCCTTCCTGTTCTTACTCCCAAAGTGGATAACCTCACTCTTATTCACATTAAACGTCATCTGCCAAGTATCTGCCCACTCACCCAGCCTATCCAAGTCACCCTGAATTCTCCCAACATCCTCATCACATGTCGCACTGCCACCCAGCTTAGTATCATCAGCAAATTTGCTGATGTTATTCTCAATGCCTTAATCTAAATCGTTGACGTAAATTGTAAACAGCTGTGGTCCCAATACCGAGCCCTGTGGCACCCCACTAGTCACCACCTGTCATTCCGAGAAACACCCATTCACCGCTACCCTTTGCTTTCTATCTGCCAACCAGTTTTCTATCCATGTCAATGTCTTCCCCCCGATGCCCTGAGCTTTGATTTTACCCACCAATCTCCTATGTGGGACCTTATCAAAAGCCTTCTGAAAATCGAGGTACACTACATCCACTGGATCTCCCCGGTCTAACTTCCTGGTTACATCCTCAAAAAACTCCAACAGATTAGACGAGCATGATTTACCCTTGGTAAATCCATGCTGGCTCGGCCCAATCCTATCACTGCTATCTAGATATGCCACTATTTCATCCTTAATAATGTACTCTAGCATCTTCCCCACCACCGATGTCAGGCTGACAGGTCGATAGTTCTGTTTTCTCCCTCCCTCCTTTCTTAAAAAGTGGGATAACATTAGCCATTCTCCAATCCTCAGGAACTGATCCTGAATCTAAGGAACATTGGAAAATGATTACCAATGCATCCGCAATTTCCAGGGCCACCTCCTTTAGTACCCTAGGATGCAGACCATCTGGACCTGGGGATTTGTCAGCCTTCAGTCCCATCAGTCTACTCATCACCGTTTCCTTCCTAATGTCAATCTGTTTCATTTCCTCTGTTACCCTATGTCCTTGGCCCATCCATACATCTGGGAGATTGCTTGTGTCTTCTTTAGTGAAAACAGATCTAAAGTACTCATTAAATTCTTCTGCCATTTCTCTGTTTCCCATAACAATTTCACCCAATTCATTCTTCAAGGGCCCAACAGTGTTCTTAACTATCTTCCTTCTCTTCACATACCTATAAAAGCTTTTGCTATCTTCCTTTATATTCCTGGCTAGCTTGCGTTCGTACCTCATTTTTTATCCCCGTATTGCCTTTTTAGTTAAGTTCTGTTGTTCCTTAAAAACTTCCCAATCATCTGTCCTCCCACTCACCTTAGCTCTGTCATACTTCCTTTTTTTTTTAAATGCTATGCAATCTGACTTCCTTTGTCAACCACTGTGGCCCCTTTCCCCCCTTTGAATCCTTCCTTCTCTGGGGGATGAACTGATTTTGCAACTTGTGCATTATTCCCAAGAATACCTGCCATTGCTGTTCCACTGTCTTTTCTGCTAGGCTATCCATCCAGTCAACTTTGGCCAGCTCCTCCCTCATGGCTCCATAGTCTCCCCTGTTCAACTGCAACACTGACACCTCCGAGCTGCCCTTATCCTTCTCAAATTGCAGATAAAAACTTATATTAGGATTACTACCTCCTAATGGCTCCTTTACTGCAAGATCGCTTATCAAATCCTGTTCATTACATAACACTAAATCCAGAATAGCCTTGTCCCTGGTCGGCTCTCGTACAAGCTGTTCCAAGAATGCATCCCGTAGGTACTCTACAAACTCCCTATCCTGTGGTCTAGCACCAACCTGATTCTCCCAGTTCACCTGCATGTTGAAATCCCCCATAACTACTGCGACATTACCTTTGCCACATGCCAATGTTAACTCCCTATTCAACTTGCACCCAATATCCATGCTACTGTTTAGTGGCCTGTAGACAACACCCATTTGGGTCCTTTTGCCCTTACTGTTCCTCAGTTCTATCCACACAGATTCTACTTCTCCTGACCCTATGTCCCCCCTTGCAAAGTTCAGAAGTTCTGAGTTCAGAAGGAACTCAAGAGTACAGATCAGGGGGGCAAAGGAGCAGTATAGGAAGAAGCTAGAACAAAAGCATGAAGGAGGGGTGGGATGGGATGAAGATCATCACCAGATGCGGTGCAAAGCGGGGGGCAAACATAAGTGGAGATGTGGAGAAAGTGAACCAGCTGAATAACTTCTTCAATAGGTTCGATAGCACAATCTCATCCTCACCGCAGAATTCCACACCAGGCTTGTCTTTCTACTCGTCCTCCCTCTCACTTCCCTCACAGGAGACCTTGCCCACGCCCGGGATTACGACTGCACAGGTGAAAGGTCAACTGAGGAAGATCTGTACCAGCAAGGCGGCTGGACCGGATGGAGTATCCCCACGATTACTGAGGGCCTGTGCGACTGAGCTGGGAGAACCCCTACAGCGCATCTTCAACATGAGCCTGGAGCAGAGAAGAGTACCCAGACAGTGGAAAACATCCTGTATTGTCCCGGTACCGAAGAAACCACAACCAAAGGAGTTGAATGACTTCAGACCTGTTGCCTTGACGTCGCACGTGATGAAGACCATGGAGCGGCTGATAATACAGAATCTGAGGCCACAAACCAGGCACGCCCAGGATCCTCTTCAGTTTGCGTATAAGGAGAAGGTGGGAGTGGAGGATGCTATCACATATTTGCTGCACAAATCACTCTCTCACCTAGATGGGGTCAGTGGTGCTGTGAGGATTACATTCCTGGACTTCTCTAGTGCCTTTAACACCATCCAGCCCAGGATCTTAAGGCACAAACTAACGGAGATGGGAGTAGACTCTCATATGGTGGCTTGGATAGTGGACTACTTGACAGATAGACCTCAGTATGTGCGGTTGGGAGACTGTAGGTCTGACACGGTGGTCAGCAGCACAGGAGCGCCACAGGGGACCGTGCTCTCTCCGGTCCTGTTCACCCTGTACACATCAGACTTCCAATATAACTCGGAGTCCCGCCATGTGCAGAAGTTCGCTGATGACACGGCCATAGTGGGGTGTGTCAGGAATGGACAGGAGGAAGAGTATAGGAAACTGATACAGGACTTTGTGATATGGTGCAACTCAAACTACCTGCGTCTCAATATTACCAAGACCAAGGAGATGGTGGTGGATTTTAGGAGATCTAGGCCTCATATGGAGCCAGTGATCATTATTGGAGAATGTGTGGAGCAGGTTAAGACCTACAAGTATCTGGGAGTACAGTTAGACGAGAAGCTAGACTGGACTGCCAACACAGATGCCTTGTGTAGGAAGGCACAGAGTCGACTGTACTTCCTTAGAAGGTTGGCGTCATTCAATGTTTGTAGTGAGATGCTGAAGATGTTCTATAGGTCAGTTGTGGAGAATGCCCTCTTCTTTGTGGTGGCGTGTTGGGGAGGCAGCATTAAGAAGAGGGACGCCTCACGTCTTAATAAGCTGGTAAGGAAGGCGGGCTCTGTCGTGGGCACAGAACTGGAGAGTATGACATCGGTAGCAGAGCGAAGAGCGCTGAGTAGGCTACGGTCAATTATGGAAAACCCTGAACATCCTCTGCATAGCACCATCCAGAGACAGAGCAGCAGCTTCAGCGACAGGTTGCTATCGATGCAATGCTCCTCAGACAGGATGAAGAGATCATTACTCCCCAATGCCATTCGGCTTTACAATTCAACCGCCAGGGGTAAGATATGTTAAAGTGCCGGGGTTAGGACTGAACTTAAGTTACCATTCAATGTATTTTAGTAAACTATTTAAGAACTTTTTAAAAGCTATTTATTAATGCTTTTTGAGAGGGTGATTTTAGATGCATATCATATTTTTTACTGAGTTAAGTATTGTATGTAATTAGTTTTGCTACAATAAGTGTATGGGACATTGGAAAAAATGTTGAATTTCCCCACGGGGATGAATAAAGTATCTATCTATCTATCTATCAAAGGACTGAATCTCATTCCTCACTAACAGGGCCACCCCACCCCTCTGCCCACATTTCTGTCCCTACGATAGCACGTATACCCTTGTACATTCATTTCCCAGGTCTGATCTCCCTGCAGCCATGTCTCCGTTATCCCAACAACATCATAGTTACTCACTCGCACCCGAGCTTCAAGCTCATCCGCCTTATTTCTGACACTTAGTGCATTCAGATATAGAATTTTTAGCCCATTTCTCCTCTCTCTGTTTGAATTGCTGCCTATTGTGCTTAACCCAGCTCCCCGAACTCCCATCGGGCTATACGCCCCTAGAATTTTGTTGTCCTTCCTAAATTTACTTATTCTTTCAACACATTTAACTTCATGTTCCGTCAGACCATCCCTCTGTACATGTGTCCTCCTTATCACTTGTTCCGCCTCACCTTTCTCTACTACACACTTAATATTCCGGAACCGTGTAGTCTCCACTTGTCCTTTAGATAGATAGATAGATATTCTTCCTCTCACTATCCTCTCTCACATTCTGGATCCCCGCCTCCTGCAAATTTAGTTTAAACCCCCCCAAGAAGCACTAGCAAACTTCCCTGCAAGAATGTTAGTACCGCTCCAGTTCAGGTGTAAACCGTCCCTTCGGAACAGATCCCACCTTCCCTGGAACAAAGCCCAATTATCTACAAACCTGAAGCCCTCCCTCCTGCACCATCCTCTCTGCCATGTATTAATCTTTATAATCTTTCTGTTCCTTGCCTCACTCGCACGTGGCACAGGTAGCAATCCTGAGATTGTTACCCTGGAGGTCCTGCTCTTCAGCTTCGCACCTAACTCCCTGAACTCCCTACGCAGGACCCCCTCACTCATCCTACCCACGTCATTGGTCCCTACATGGACCACAACATCTGGATTCTTGCCCTCGCTCTCGAGAATAACCTGCACCCGATCTGAGATGTCTCGGACCCCGGCACCAGGGAAGCAACATACCATCCGAGACTCCCGATCTTCCCCACAAAATCTCCTATCCACCCGACTATAGAATCCCCTATCAATACCGCTCTCTTCTCTTCCCTCCTCCCCTTCCTAGTCGAGGGTCCAACCTCAGTGCCAGAGACAGGACCACTGCAGCTTGTTCCTGGTAGGTCATCCCCACCAACAGTATCAAAAACGGTATACTTATTTTTGATGGGAACGGCCACAGGGGTGCTCTTCTCTCTCTGTCTGCTCCCCCTGCCTCTCTTGACTGTCACCCATTTGCCTACCTCCTGACTTTTCAGTGTGACTACCTCCCGATAACTCTTATCTATCTCTGCCTCCCGAATGATCCGTAGTTCATCCAGCTCCTGCTCCAATTCCCTAACTCGGTCTGATAGGAGCTGCAGCTGGATGCACCTACTGCAGGTGTGGTCATCAGGGACAACTGTGTTGACCCTGACCTCCCACATACTGCATACGGAGCACACCACTGCTCTGTCTCCCCTATTACCTGATCCCAGATTAGTCAGAATAAATATAAAGCACATACTCCAGCTCACTGATTTCTTCTTGCCGAAGTCCTCTTGCGCCAAAGCCCGCTGAGCCAAAGCCCAGCACTCTGCTCCCACACACTCCGCTGCCCGCTCCTGAAAGTGGGCTGCTTTTTAAAGCCCGCGCTCGTCGCTGACGTCACCCACGCTTGCGCAGCTTTACCTTCCTCCTCAGGTACTCTCCAGGTAGGTCCGAGGGTCTCGGCCTACCTACAACGGCTGATCCTCCGATCTCCAGTCGTCTGTCGATCACGAGCACTCCTTAATCCCGCTCCGCTGCCCGCATCGATGGGCATTCTATCATTCTATCAAATGATTCTATCATTTTGTCCTATATATGGAAGGGCAAACATCCTAGACTTAATAAAGCTTACCTTCAAAAAATCTAAAAAAGATGGTATGGCTTCACCTAACTTCCATTTATATTATGGGGCTGCCAATATTTGTCATCTTTCTTTTTGGTCTTTTTTTTATAATCAGTCTGATTGTCCAAAATAGGTGGCAATGGAGTTGAACTCTACTAAGGATATTTCTGCACTTCTTTGTCAGTTGCCTAGATTAATTGTTAATCCTCTTATTAGACATACTCTGAGAATATGGGCTCAGTTTAGAAAATTTAATGGCCGTCATGGTTTCTCTCTCTCTAGTCCTATCTCACACAATCATCTTTTCCTACCTTCTATGCAAGACTCAACATTTCATGATTGGTATAGAAAGATCACTTTGAAGATCTTTTCATAATCATTTTCCAACTTTTCAACAACTGTCTGCAAAATTTAATCTACCTAATACCCATTTCTTTAGATACCTTCAAATTAGACATGTCATTAACTCTTTATTATCTAATTTTCCTGAGATGCCCAAGAAAAACGTTGTGGACCTGTTTCTTTGTATTAATCCATTGGGTAAAGGCTTAATATCTTTATTTTGTGTTAAATTAGTGATCTTGAGGTGTGACCCCTTTGATAAAATTAGAACTGCTTGGGAGCATGATTTAAATATTTCTTTATCTAACATGGCTTGGGATTCAATTCTTAAGTCAGTTAATTCAACCTCTGTGTGCTCACCACTGTCTTTTACAGTTTAAGGTTGTACATAGGGTTCACACGTCTAAAACTAAATTATCACGGTTTTATCCTGATATTAGTCCTGTTTATGACAAGTATAAAGGTGGCGAGGCTGCTCTTATCCATGTGTACTGAGTTTGTCCTAGTCTAGAGAAATTTTGGAGAGAAGTTTTTTTATCTTTATCCCATATCCTCTCTTTTTTACAATATTTTTACTCAGAAGAAAAAAACAAGATTTACAGAGTGCAACACATAGATACATCTCAACATAACTCGTGTACATTCATATATTGTAATAAAATTGATCAAAATGTTATAGCATAACACAAAGGTATACCATTCTGTAATCAAAAATTTAAAGATAGGTCATTCATCATAAAAGAAATTTTGTATATAAAAAGAAAGTCAACCCCCTACCAACTAACAAAGTAAAAAGCTGATGAATGATAATGGATAATTAGAAAAAGAAAACAGTCACTTGAGAAGATAGAAATATACTTAAGTCTGTGCACTGTTAAACTTTATAAATTGGAAAAGTAATTTAGGAAAGGTCCCCAGATATCATAAAAAGATTGTTTTGAATTTAAGACTGAGCAGAGGATCTTTTCTAAATTTAAATAAGACATAATATCATGTAGCCATTGAAGATGTGTAGGAGGGGTAGACTCCTTCCATTTAAGCAAGATTGCTCTTCTTGCTAAAAGAGAGGTAAAAACTAAAACCTGTAGGTTAGGAGTATTTAAAGTTATATCTTCATTTGCAATAATACCAAACAAGGCAGTAAGGGGATTTGGGTCAAATTGGACCCTAAAAAGTTGTGAGAAGGTATGGAATACTTCCCACCAAAACTTTTCAATTTTAGGGCAAAACCAAAACATATGAATTAAAGAGGCATCAGCAGAGTTGCATTTATTACAAATGGGTGGATTAGCCCTACCCAATTTTAGGTTTTACTATTGGGCTGCCAATATAAGGAATATTACTTTCTGGTCCTATTATATTTATCGTAAAGATTGCCCATCATGGGTCTCCTTAGAAGTTAATTCTGTAAAAAATTCCTCTATTGTCTCTTCTTGGATCATACTCTTTTTCAGCAAATAAAATAACAGATAACATAATTGTTAAGCCAACTTTAAGGATTTGGTCTCAATTTAGGAAATTTTTTGGTTTAGCGAATTTTCCATTATCCCATATTCTTAATCACCACTTAGAACCTAATCCTATGATTGCCCTTTTTGGTACCTTGAGTGAGGAAGACGTGCATTTGAGTCAGACTAAACGTCGAACATTATCTTTTGCCTCTTTTGGCTCGACGCTTAGTTCTCCTTAGGTGGAGAGATGTTGCCCCACCCACTCATGCTCAATGGCTTAATGATATCATGTCCTGTTCAGACCTTGAAAAAATTCATTACTCACTTCTCAATGCGGACACAATTTCAAAAGGTGTGGGGATCTTTTTTTTTGAATACATTCATAACTCCTCTTTATATACAGAGTTTGTAGAAATGCATAAAAAATTAATAAAAGAGGATATTTCATTGCATCAACACAAAATGCTAGATGAATGTAGCCGGTTGGACAGAATCTATGAAGAGGAATAACAATTGACATTTTGAGGTAGTCAGTGTGAATGGGCAGGGGTAGGACTTGCTCCGCTTACAAGGATAAGCATCAGGAGGGAGATCTGTGGGGAGGGGTGAACAAACAAGGGAGTTATGGAGAGAGCATCCCTGCAGAAAGTTGACACGAGGATGGTAGGAAGATCAAGGGGAACTCTGTCCCCATTATGATGGTGGGAGATGGGGTAAGGGCAGAGGTCCAGAAAATGGAGATGAGGGCAAGGGTAGCATTGCTGGCAGAGGAATGGAAAGGGTTCCTTGAAGGGCATCTCAGATGCTCTGAAATGGAAAGCCATCTGAGAACAGACGCAGGTGGAAACAGAGATACTGAGAAAAGGGAATATTATTTTGGCAAGTGACAGGGTGGGAAGCGGTATGGTCAAGGTGGCTGTAAGAGTCAGTAGGTTTATAAAACATTCCATAAGACCACAAGACACAGGAGCAGAATTAGGCCATTCAGCCCATCATTTGTTCCACCCTTTGATCATGGTTGATCCATTTTCATCTCAGCTACATTTTCCTCATAATCTTTCAAGAATCTATAACTTCTGCCTTAAATACTCAATGACCTGGCCACAACAGTCATTGCGGCAACAAATTCTGGTTTCACCACCTTCCGAGTAAAGAAATTTCTCATCTCCTTTCTAAATGGAGGCCCCTCTCATCCTGGATTCCCCCACTATAGAAAACATCCTCTCTCTAAACTTTTCAACATTTGATGGGTTTCAGTGAGATCCTCCCTCATTCTTCTAAATTCAGCAAGTACATGCAGAGCCAAACATTCCTCATATGATAAGCTTTTCATTCCTGGAATCATTTTCACGCGAACTTCCAAAGTCAGCACATCCTTTCAGATGAAGGG
Source organism: Hemitrygon akajei (assembly GCF_048418815.1). Taxonomy (NCBI): domain Eukaryota; kingdom Metazoa; phylum Chordata; class Chondrichthyes; order Myliobatiformes; family Dasyatidae; genus Hemitrygon; species Hemitrygon akajei. Next base: position 146,530,557 of record NC_133130.1, on the reverse strand, counting down.
CAAAAAATCAGTTTTCCAAGTGGGGCCTCATAGTGCCTTATAAAGCCTCATAATTACAACGTTTGTACATCCTTGTGTTCTCTGGTTCTCTTGAAATGAATGCTAACGCTGCATTTGCCCTCCTCAGCACAGACTCATTCTCCAAGTTAACCATTAGGCAATCTTGCACAAGGACTCCCAAGTCCCTTTGCACCTCAGATTTTGTATTTTTCCCAATTATTAAATAGTCTACACTTATTTCTACTACTAAAGTGCATAACCATATAGTCCTGAAAATTGTATTCCACCTGCCACTTCTTTGCCTACACTCCAAATTCGATGACTCCTGCAGCCTCCCTGCTCCTCCATCTATCTTCGTATCATCATTAAATTTGTCCACAAAGCCATCAGTTCAGTATTCCAAATCATTGACATACAACGCAAAAAGAAGCGGTCACAACAGCAACCCTTGCGGAACACCACTAGACACCGACCGGCAGTCAATCAGAAAAGACTCCCCTTATTCCCTCTCGACCTCTTGCCAGTGGTGTATGTATGTTATCTTTCCCGTAATACCATGGGCTCCTTTTTGCTAAGCAGCCGAGTGCTTCCCTCTTGTACCTCTCCACGGTAATACTGATACATCTGTCTTCTCACTCTTAAACTGCAGGGCAAATTCCATCATTTTATGATCATTGCCTTGTAAGGATTAAGCTCCAATCAAATCTGGTTTGTTACACAGCCAATCCAGAATAGCTGACCCTCAAATGGGCTCAACCACAAGCTGCTCTAAAATGCCATCTAGAAATTCTCTTGGGATCTAAAATTGGCACCAACCAGATTTCCCCCAATCTACCTGCATATTGAAATCACCCATGTCTATCATAACATTGTCCTTTTGACATGCATTTTCTATCACCATTGCAATCTGTAGCCCACACCCTAGCTACCGTTCAGAGACCTATATATATCCTTTTTACCCTTCCAGTTCCTAACTCTACCCACAATTCAACATCTTCCAAAGATGTCACCTCTTCAGAAGGAATTGATTTCATTTTGTACCAGAGTAACACCACCCCTCTGCCTACATACCTGTCCTTTCGATACATATATCCTTGAATGTCAAGCTCCCAACTACAATTTTCTTTCAACAGTGACTCAGTGATTCCCTCATCGTACCTGCCAATCCCTAACTGTGCTACCAGGTGATCTACCTTATTCCATATACCATGTTCATTCAAATGGAAATGGCAGATGAGATAATGTTGAGAAATGTACGGTTGTACATTTTGGAAGAAGAAACAATCGGGCAGATTATTATTTAGATGGGGAGAAAATTCAAAAAAAATCTTAAGTACAAAGGGACTTGGGGGTCCTAGTGCAGGATATCCTAAAGGTTAACCACCAGGTTGGATCAGCAGTAAGGAAAGCAAATGCTATGTTGGCATTCATTTCAAGAGGAATAGTGTACAAGAGTAAGGAGGTACTGATGAGGCTCCATGGGGGCACTGGTGAGACCCCATTTGGAATACTGTTTGCAGTTTTGGGCCCCCTATCTTAGAAAGGATGTGCTAATGTTGGGGAGAGTTCAGAGAAGATTCATGAGGATGATTCCTAGAATGCAGGGACTAACATATGAGGAGCATTTGTCGGTTCTTGGACTGTATTCATTAGAGTATAGAGGAATGAGAGGGGATCTCATAGAAACATTTCGAATGTTGAAAAGGTTGGACAGAGTAGATGTGGAAAGGCTGTTTCCCCTGGTGGGTGAGTCCAGGACAAGAGGCCACAGTCTTAGAATTAGAGGGTACCCATTTAAAACAGAGATGAGGAGAAATTTTTTTAGCCGGGGGTCATGGATTTATGGAATTCGTTGCCACATACAGCTGTGGTAGCCCAGTCATTGAGGGTTTTTGAGGAGATTGACAGTTATCTAATTAGTCAGGGTATCAAGGGATATGGGAAAAAAGCCGGAAATTGGAACTAGACGGGAGAATAATTTAGCTCATGGTGGAGAGGCAGAGCAGACTTGATGGGCCGAATGGCCTACTTCTGCTCCTTTGTCTTGTGATCTTGTGATCAGCAAGAACGACGAGTCAGCACACAGAGGAGGTGCAGCGGCTAACAGACTGGTGCAAAGCCAACAACCTGTCTCTGAATATGAACAAAAGAGATGGTTGTTGACTTCAGGAGGGCACAGAGCGACCACTCTCTGTTGAACCTTGATGGAACCTTCATTGAGATCGTTAAGAGCGCCAGATTTCTGGGTGTTCACCTGGCAGAGAATCTCACCTTGTCCCTCAACACCAGCTCCATAGCAAAGAAAGCCCAGCAGCGTCTCTACTTTCTGCGAAGGCTGAGAAAAGCATCTGCAGTGTACTTTGTGTTTGCCGTATACCAAGCGGTCTGTGTCACCACCCTCCTTTATGGCTGTGAAGCTTGGGTAACCTACAGCCGTCACATCGCATCCTTGAAGCGCTTCCGCATAAGCTGCCTTCAGCGCATCCTGGGAATTGCTTGGCGTGAGCGGGTGCCTCACACTGAAATACTTGTAAAGACCAACTGCAGAGGTATTGAGGCCATGATCAGCCAGCGTCAGTTGCAGTGGCTGGGGCACGTGATAAGGATGCCCCCATGTCGGCTACCCCGCAGAGTGTTATACGGCCAGATACATCATGGTCAACGCTCAGCTGGAGGGCCTAAGAAACACTATAAGGATCAGATGAAGAATGCTTTAAAGTGCAAGATCAGACCTGAGGACCTGGAGGATGTTGCTGCTGACTGTACACTTGGCGACAGCTGTGTAGGGATGGGGTTTGTATTCTGGGGATGGAAAGAACAGCCAGAAGACCGCAGAAGAGAGCCAGGAGCACAAATACATGTCCCACCTGCCATAGAACTTGTGGGTCCAGGATAGGACTGTATAGTCATTAAAGTTCTCACCATTAATAGAGTGGTCATCTTCAGATTCCAATGGACAACCGAAGTGTAGTTTTGTGTTGTTTCATGTAGCACCAGGGTCTTGGAAGAACGTTGTTTCATTTTTACTGTGTACTGTACCAGGAGTTTATGGTCAAAATGACAATAAACTTGACTTGACACAAGTCTTCAGAATGTGGGAGGAAACCCACATGGTCATGGTGAGAATGTACAAACTCCTTACAGACTGTTGCGGGAATTGAACCATTATTCCCAGCCCTGTAACAGCATTATCCTAACTGCTAAGCTATTGGCCTGCCTTGGAATGTGGACTATTCCACATAACCAACAAAGAGACAAGTATATCTGGGGCCCAAATCTACACTTTGGGTCTGGAGAAAGTGGAAGGATCTAAAATAGAAATTGAGTGCAAGGACCAGCTCAACCAGATGAAGGGTAATGGTGGTGGAGGGGAGATGAACTCCCATCTGAATTGAGCATTGATTTCTTTTTCAGTAAATTGTCTCCCTCTCCCAACTCCTTCCGTCCTTTTCCATTCCAGCTCCCCTCTTACCCTTTCTTTTCTCTTCACCCACCTATGACCTTGGAGATATGATGTTGTGGCCATTACAGAGACTTGGATGGCTCAGGGGCAGGAATGGTTACTTTGAGTGCCAGGCTTTAGATGTTTCAGAAAGAACAGGGAGCGAGGCAAAAGCGGTGGGAGTGTGGCACTATTGATCAGAGTGTCACAACTGCAGAAGAGGAAGTTATGGAGGGATTTTCTATGGAGTGTCTGTGGGTGGAAGTTAGGAACAAGGGGTCAATACTGGGTATTTTTAAATATATAGACCACCCAATAGTAACAGGGACATCAAGGAGCAGATAGGGAGACAGATACTGGAAAGTGTAATATTAACAACAGGGTTGTTGTGGTGGGAGATTTTTATTTCCCAAATATCGATTGGCATCTCCTTAGAGCAAAGGGTTTAGATGGGGTGGTGTTTGTTAAGTACGTTCAGGAAGGTTTCTTGACACAATATGTAAATAAGCCTGCAAGAGGAGCAGCTGTACTTTATCTGGTATTGGGAAATTAACCCGGTCAGGTGTCAGATCTCAGTGGGAGAGCATTTTGGAGATAGTGATCATAATTCTATCTACTTTACCATAGCATTGGAGAGGGATAGAAACAGACACCAAGTTAGGGAAACATTTAACTGGAGTAAAGGAAAATAGGAGCCCATCATGTAAGAACATGGAAGTACAAATTGGAAACAAATGTTCTCAGGGAAACATACAGAAGAAATGTGGCAAATATTCAGTAGTTATTTGCATGGAGTTCTGCATAGGTACATTCCAATGAGTCAGGGATGGTTGGGTACAGGAACCATGCTGTACAAAGGATGTTGTAAATCTAGTCAAGAAGAAGAGTTTACGAAAGGTAAATGATAGAGATCTAGAAGATTATAAGGCTCGCAGGAAGGAGCTTAAGAATGAAATTAGGAGAGCCAAGAAGGGGCCATGAGAAGGCCTTGGTGGACAGGATTAAGGAAAACCCCAAGGCATTTTACAAGTATGTGAAGAGCAAGAGGATAAGACTTAAGAGAATAGGACCAATCAAGTGTGACAGTGGAAAAGTGTGTATGAAACTGGAGGAGATAGCAGAGGTATTTACTCAGTACTTTGCTTCAGTATTCACTACAGAAAAAGGATCTTGGCAATTGTAGGGATGACTTACAGCGGACTGAAAAGCTTGAGCATTTTGATATTAAGGAAAATGATGTGCTGGAGCTTTTGGAATGCATCAAGTTGGATAAGCCATTGGGACCAGACAAGATGTACCCCAGGCTACTGTGGAAGGCTAGGGAGGAAATTGCTGAGCCTCTGGCAATGATCTTTGCATCATCAATGGGGATGGGAGAGGTTCCAGAGGATTGGAGGGGTTGAGTAGAGATAACCTGGTGAGTCTTACTTCAGTGGTTGGTTAAGTTGGAGAAGATCCTGAGAGGCAAGATTTATGAACATTTGGAGAGGCATAATATAATTAGGGATAGTCACCATGGCTTTGTCAAAGGCAGGTCATGCATTAAGAGCCTGATTGAATTTCTTGAGAATGTGTCTAAACATATTGATGAAGGTAGAGCTGTAGATATAGTGTATATGGATTTCAGCAAGGCGTTTGATAAGGTACCCCATGCAAGGCTTAGAGAAAGTAAGACATGGGATCCAAGGAGACATTGCTTTGTGGATCCAGAACTGGCTTGCCCACAGAAGGCAAAGAGTGGTTGTAGACAGGTCATAGTCTGCATGGACATCAATGACCAATGGTGTGCCTCAGAGATCTGTTCTGGGATCCCTACCCTTCATTACTCTTTTTTTTAAATAAGTGACTTGGATGAGGAAGTGGAGGAAGTTGTTAGTAAATTTGCTGATGACAAAGGTTGAAAGTGTTGTAGATAGTATGGAGGGCTGTCAGGTTACAGCAGGACATTGATAGGATGCAAAACAGGGCTGAGAAGTGGCAGATGGAGTTCAACCCAGGTAAGTGTAAGGTGATTCATTTTGGTAGGTCAACTATGATGGCAGAATATAGTGTTAATGGTAAGTCTTTTGGCAGTGTGGAGGATCAGAGGGATCTTGGAGTTTGAGTCCATAGGACACTGAAAACTGCTACGCAGGTTGACTATGGTTAAGGCGGCATACAGTGCATTGGCCTTCAACTGTGGGATTGAGTTTAGGAGCCGAGAGGTAATGTTGCAACTATAGAGGACCCTGGTCAGACCCCACTTGGAGTAGTGCTCAGTTCTGGTCGCTTCACCACAGGAAGGATGTGGAAACCATAGAAAGGGTGTAGAGATTTACAAGGATGTTGCCTGGATTGGGGAGTATGCTTTATGAGAATAGGTTGAGTGAACTCGGCCTTTTCTCCTTGGAGCGACAGGATGAGAGGTGTACATGATGAGAAGCATTCATCATGTGGATAGTCAGAGGTCTTTTCCCCCAGGGCTGAAATAGCTAGTATGAGAGGGCAGCAGTTTTAAGGTGCATGGAGATGTTTTCTTTTAAATGAAGAGTAGTGAGTGTGTGAAATGGGCTACCAGCGACAGTGGAGGCGGCGGATGATAGGATCTTTTAAAAGACCCCTGGATAGGTACATGCTGTTCAGAAAAATAGAGGCTATGGGTAACCCTCAGTAATTTCTAAGGCAAGACATGTTTGGCACAGCTTTGTGGGCCAAAGGGTCTGTATTGTGCTGTAGGTTTTCTATGTTTCTAACCTCCCTCTGGTGCCCGCCCTCCTTTGCTTTCTCCCATTGTGCACACTCCTACCAGATTCTTTTCTTCAGTCCCTTAACTTTTCCGACACATCACCTCCCAGCTTCTCACTTCATCCTCCCATCCACTGAACCACCTTCCCCCTCGGCTGGGTTCACCCATCACCTGCCAGCTTATGCTCCTTCGCCACCCCTCTTCCACCGTATTCTGGATTCTTCCCACTTCCTCTCAGGCCTGGTGGAGGGTCTCAGCCCAAAATGGCGACTTATCATTCCTCTTCATGGGCACTGCCAGCTTTGCTGATTTGCTCCAGCATTTTGTGTTTCTCTGGATTTCCAGCATCTGAAGAATCTCTTGCCCTTCACTATATGCTTCAATGTATATGTGACAAATGAAGATAATGTTTAGAATGGGGCAAATACAATAAAGCTTGCCATTATTGGCATTCAAGACTCCAAGCTTACATTGTCGATATACTGTAACATTTTACAGCAGCTCACAAAACTGCTAGACTGAGCTTATGATCACTGAAATCCACAGTCTGTAATTTCCCCTTTTTGAAAATGTACTTTCGAACCATTTAAATGGACTAGCAATTTTGGAATCTCCTGAAGGATTCAACGAATGATTCTCTCAGGAGTTCAGGCTCGGCTGGGACAGACACCGCATTGAGGTCCAACTGCGGAGAACAAACCCGCGCCCAGCGCCATTACCCCAAGCTGGTTAAAACCGATGAGCCCCCCCCCCCCCCCCAGAGAGAGGAAAACAAACCAGTGTTCAGTGAAGTCTGCCTGCATTTGACCATCTCCCTCCTGTTCTTGCTGCTACTGTCGGATGGGAGGTGCAGGAGTGTTGGGTCCACGTCGCCAGGACTGGGTGAAGTTGAGAGTGATGGGTCTCAGCACCGGATTCACTCGACTCCCTGTTGAACTGACCCGACAGCTGAGTACTTAATTTGGGTGACTGATGTTCAATGTTATTTGTTTATATATATGATTTGTCCTTTTACATTAGATGATTGGCAGTCTTTGTTACGTGTGGTTTTTTTTGTGGATTCTACTGTGTTTCCTTGTTTTGTGGGTGCCTGCAAAAAGATGAACCGCAAAGTTGTACATCGTATACACACATTGATTTTAAATCTTAAACTCAGATTACCCTTCAACCATCAGGCTCCTGCAGCAGCGTAGATAACCTTGCTCACCTCAACACTGAACCCTTTCACCTCTAGAGACAAGAGGTATGCAGATGCTTGAAATCTGGAGCAATACATACAATGTGCTGGAGGAGCGCTAATTAGCCTCTATGTCAGACAGCCTCTCTGGATAGGAATAAATAATTGACACTTCCAATAGCGACCCTTCAACAGGACTGAGATTCACCTCAACTTTCAAGGACTCTACAACTCTTTGTTCTTAGTATTTTTTTTTGCATGTGGGTTGTTTGTGTGTAGTTTTTCATTGATTCAATTGTATTTTGTATTTCACTGAATGCCTGCAATAAAATCAATGCCAGGGTTGTATATGGTGACAAATACACACTATAATAATTTACTTTGAATTTTGATTCGGGTAGGGTTAAACAATTACAATCACAGACCATGAGGATCCACATAGGCGCTTTTTAAAAAAATAATAATAATCAGATGTGCAAGAGACGGAAATGAAAGGTCAGGGAATAGGAGACAGGACAATTGGTCAGACACACTGCACAATGGTTGCTCTCAGGAAGATATAGACATTTGGCTGATTTAGGGTTCAATCTGAATGGCTGAGAAAGCTGAACCCACCCCTGGAGGCGATTTAGAATTCTATAAATTCACTCAAATGCCACAAGCTAAGCAAAAGACAGTAGCATTTCTTTCAAGGTGAAAAGCTAGAGGATTAGCTTGTTTCTGGGCTCAGTCCCTTTATCAGGAGGATTCTGTAGGTAATTAGTGTGAGCATATTAGTTCCTCTTGAACCAGCAGGACAGACAGTTCCTCCCTCTACTTACAGGACTGTCACAGTGGTGCCACCTGCTGTGCACCTGAACAATTACAGGAGACGCAGAAACACCCAAGTCTGTTCCACTACTCAATCTCATGGACAGTTTCCCTACCTCATCTACCTCTCCCAATCTACTTAACCAAGTAAAAGCATGTGGATTTCAATCTTCACTGTCTTAATGTCCATAATATTGGGGGGTGGGGGGGGGGGGGGGGTGAAAAAAAGATTCTCAA